>NC_134595.1:33940454-34305454 GCF_037038515.1 Microtus pennsylvanicus | reverse complement strand
GCAGAAGCAGATAGTGAGAAGCCGGACGCCCCGACCACAGCAGTTTTCCCATCCTGAGCGGGAAGTCTGACGTCATACCCTTCAAAGCGTGCCAACAGTGTGTGTGCTCCTTCGCCCTGGAGAAGCGGCTCCTCACGCTCACCTGTTTCTCGCCTCCTTAGCTCTAGCCTCAAGGTTTTGGATCCAACTGGCTGACTACAGTCATTTGTCACAACCACTCTTGGTGACCCTGGCATGCATTCCAGACCCTTTAGAATAAACAAAGCCAGGCTGGAGAGATGGATCAGTGGTTAAGAGCACTGGCTGTTCTTCCCAAGATCCTGAGTTCAATTCCCAGCAGCCACCCGTAATGAGATCTGGTGTCCTCTTCCGTTGTGCAGGCAGACATGCAGGCAGAACACTGTATACATAATAAATGAATAAATAAATCTTAAAAAATAAACAAAATGATTAAGATAGTTGTCCATGCTCATGGCGTCAGCCCCTGGTGTTTCTGTCATTTCTCACATTTTTTGGAAGTCGCTTGCTTGCGCTTCCAGCTTACTCAGTTAATATTATTTCCTTCTCGGGTCTCTGAGGAGGCTGAAGATTAGATAGTTATAGTTTACCAGACTCAGAGAGCAAGTTATGATGGAAAGTAAATTAAGTATAAGACTTTGGACTCACCAGATAAGATAGATATGGGGTATTTTCTCTGTGTCAAATGCAAATGGACTAGACATGGTTGATGGACTTATTGCCATATATATTGTATATAGTCAGTGTACTTATTGTATATAGTTTTTCTTACATTACTTAGAGCCTTTCCTTTTATATTTTAGACAAAAAGGGGGAAATGTAGTGGTATTTCATTTGTATTTTTATAAATAAGGCTTTGTGGTGACCTTTATTTTTTTCACATTTACCTACTTAACTTTTTAAAAGTGTGTGTGTGTGTGTGTACATGCGTGTGAGCACGCACACACACATGCACACACCACCTATCTCTCCAGCCCCATTTTAAAAGATACTTTAGGAAACACTTATCTTTCTAGACTATTGAGACAACGATCCCCCAAGGAATTAATATTTCTCCCAGGAGATTCCTTACAGGTCTGACAACAGTCAGACCACCGTGCAGGAGAGACTGGCGCCAACAGCAATGAGTGAGTGATGGACAGGACCACTTCTTGACCAGGACTGCTTGTAACCGTTTGCCCTCTGTTTGAAGCTGAATCAGAACCCCATAGATAGGTTCAGGGCCTGGGGTGCCCACCGGGCCTGCTTATTTGTTTCCCTTCCTACGGTGGCCACGTTGAATCAATCTCCTTTCTTTGTTTTGCTGTTGTGCATATCTTTGCTAGCAGAAGACAACTGACCAAGCTTAGCTTGTTAGGGCTGCCAGAGCCCAGACGCCAACAGGAACAGCTCCGATAACACGCCTACAGCAAGGTCCTCCTGGGTTCAGGAGCATGTGATCTGAAACTCTTTGGGGGCCACGGCTCGGCTGCCGACACCTCCCTGACACGGTGATCTAAGCTGTCACTGCCAGTGGGCTGGGGAGATGACTAAGTGGATGAAGGCAGGCACCACCAGGCCTGATGAGCTGCGTTTCGTCCCCAGATGGTAGAAGGGAAGGACCGACTCCTGCAAGTTGTCCTCTGACTTCCTCTCGTGTCCTGTGTTCCCTCTCCCAAAATAAATAATAAATAAAATTTTTTGGCAGGACATAGTAGTGCACACCTTTAATCCAGCACTGGAGGGGCAGAGCCAGGAGTATCTTGAGTTCTAGGTCATCCTGATCTACACAGCAAGTTCCAGGGCAGCTGGGGCTATATAGTAAGACACTATCTAAAAACCAAATAAATAAATTAAATGTCAGTACTCTCCCAGGTCCTGCTCCCCTTCCCCACCCTGTTAACCCCTTAGCTGCTACTTCTCCCTCATCATTTCCCTCCTCCTATAGTATGGCTGCTACATTGTCAGAGCTCACAGAGTTAGTGGCTCCCTCCTCTTTCAGTTCCTACTCCCGACTTTTTGTTTGTTTGTTTGTTTTGATTTTCGAGACAGGGTTTCTCCGTAGCTTTTTGGTTCCTGTCCTGGAACTAGCTCTTGTAGACCAGGCTGGCCTCGAACTCACGGAGATCCGCCTGCCTCTGCCTCCCGAGTGCTGGGATTAAAGGCATGCGCCACCACCGCCCGGCTCCGACTTTTCGTTTAGCGGTTGTGACTCTAGACTGTGCATTTTTGGTTTTGTTTTGTTTTTTGTTTTTTTCTCCTAGGGAATTCACATCAGCCTTCACCTGCAAACTCTGGGTACCCAGCACTCCAGAGTCCATGGCGCCGAACACTCCCAAGGTGAAAGCACTGTCTCTGGCCCCCCAGTTCTCCTCAAGTGGCCCCCAACAGGCCAGCCGCCCGGCTTCCACAGCATCCTCCACAAGGGACCTGCACAGTAAGTCAGCCAGCACCTAGGTGTGAGGCTCGGAAGAAGGGCCTTGTGCTCCTGGATTTGGGCCCATGAACTATTTGTGCCCGGGGAAATGGGAAAGGCACACTTGCCTTCTCTACAGAACCAGGGCCCTTTCCAGTGGCTTCGCTTGCCCCAGGGACCTATCATTTATTAACCTTCCATCTATCCATTGCTCTTAACTAGGCAGCTAGTATACAAGCTGACCAAGTGACACCTTGAAGGTCATGTCCCTTAGAAAGACAATTCCCACATCTGGGGGCCTCGCAAAGGCCAACCTGACCTGTCTCAACAGCACAAGGTTGGTATGGAACTCAGATCCCACCAGAGGTTCCCCTCAAACCCAGCCTCTCCATTTTCCTCACCCTCTTTCGGCCTCAGCCAGCTGACTGATCAAAAAGTACAGAGCAAAGATGTCAAGCAGCAAAAAGTTACTGCCCCTCCCTAACCACACCCTGGCGTTCTAGCCAGGTAATGAACCATTGCTAAGCCGTCATGGGCTCTCCCTATTGCCTCTGGAAACATTGAAGCGGAGGTTCGGGACAGGCTACTTCCTTCCAGGCCCCAGGGCAGTGCCAAGGGCCCATGGGAAAGCCTGGTCAAGAGAGAAGCAGGCAGGCCACTCTGACCCTGCCCTGTTTCCAGGCTGCACAGGCTTGGGGAGCCTCAGTGGATGATGCTCACAATCCCAACACCCGTAGCTGATAGCTGGCCATATCCCACATCCTGCAACATCACATAGCCCAAGCCTGGTGTACAGAGTCCCTGCGTGGTAGAGCCCATATGTCCTGTGGACTCAGCAAACAGTGAGCTGTTGCAAGGATGGACGCTGAGCAAACTGACCAGGCGCAGCTTCCTGTGAGGAAAGACGGGGCAGGCCACAGAGCCAGGACCTGGAAGGGACAGTTTTCATTATTCTGTTTGCACAAGGGCAGATTGAAAGAAGGGATTGTATGGGATAGAGGGGTTCTGTGCAGGGACCACTTGGCACTAGCATCCAGCTCTGGCTTCCCTCCTCCAGGCAGCCAGCCATACAGGAAGTGAAGATGGCTTCTTTCCCAAGCTGTCACCATCACGTGGCTGAGGACCCATCGGCTTCCGGTTCTCTACCAGCCAGCAGCTGCAGGTGATGGATGTGAAGAGACGCTTGTTTCTGAGATCCTGGGTAGCAGAGGCCCAGGAATGCCAGCCAGACAGGCTGCCCAGGAGCAAGACTGTCAATGCTCCACTATCCAGACATCGTCTCCTCAGACCGAGCCGTGGGAAGATGGTTGGAGAGGCCTGGACTGCTTTCCTGGTGAGAGGAAGTTCCCTGGTCATCCTTTGTACCCGGAGGAGAAAAAGGCATAGCCTTTGACCTCAAGACACGTTGTGGCCCTGGATAATAGCAAATTCCAGATTCAACTTCCCTGGCCTTCATAGAGTCTACGCAAGACATGAAGCCACACAGTCGAGACACATCATGTCATCCAGACGGAGACAGTTAGGCCAGAGGAATCTTTTCCCAGATGCCTGGCCAGGGTGACTGTGAAAGGTGACACATGAACCAACCACAAACCAGTAAGGACAACAGGGGACCCTCATTCTCCAGGCCTCAGTCTCAGCCAGGGGAGGCGCTGCCTCTAAACCAGAGGTTCTCAACTTATGTGTCGTGACCCCTGGCGGGGATTGAATGACCTTTTCACAAGGATCAAATACCAGATATCCTGCGTATCAGATACTTACATTATGATTCATAAAAGTAGCAAAATTCAGTTATGAAGTAGCAATGAAAATAATATTATGGTTGAGGGTCATCGCACGTAAGGAACTGTGTTAAAGGGCACAGTGTTAGGAAGGTTGAGAACCACTGCTCTGAACTCTGCTGAAAGATAGAATGTTACAGGTGAGGGATGAAGGGGACAGAGGAAGATGGGAACACACTGCTCACATACAAAGTTCTAGAAAATAAAATAAAATACAAGGATATGCCCTGGGCCCAGGATGTAGCTCGTGGGGTTGAATGCTTGCCTAGCAAGCACACAGCTCTGGGTTCCATCTTCAGGACCACAGAAACGAGATGTGCTCACACCTGTCATTCACTACCCAGGAGCGGGAGGCTTGGGAAAGAGAAGTCCAAGAGCATCCTGAGCTACATCGTGAATTTGAGACCAGCCTGGGTTACGTGAAACCTGGTTTTCCAAAGAAGAATCTGGCATGATCTGGTGTACAGGGTAGACTTGGCCTTCCTCAGACAGTTGTTGGGGTTTCTGCTGTTGTTTTTAGATTTATTCATTTTATTGTATGTATCTAGGCCTGCGTCTCTGTATGTGCACAGGTGTGTGCCTGGTGCCCGTGGAGGCCTGATTAAGGTCTCAGAAGCCCTCATGCTAGAGTTACAGGCAGTTGTAAACCTCCATCCAGGTGCTGGGAGCGGAAATGTTCTAACCACTGAGCAATCTCTCTAGTTCCTCTTTATATAGGTTTAAAGGCCTTAAAAAAGGTGACCAGCTTGACCTGTCTCCCTCCCCTCCCCTTAAGAAGACAGTAAATATGAGACTCTGCCAACATATCGGTCCATCCAACCACCTACCCCCTACCAAGGTATTATCAGGCCCAATTCCTAGGACAAAGGAAAGAAAACCAGCTACAGAGCTGGTGTCCTGAATGTTAAACCAAGTTACAAAGCTGAATAAAATTAATCAGCGGCGACAGCCAAGTGTGGTGGCACGTGCCTTAGGTCACAGCACTCAGGAGGCAAAGGCAGGTGGATCTCTGTTAGAGGCCAGCCTGGTCTACAGAGTAAGCTCCAGGCCAGCCAAATCTACAAAGCAAAACCCTGTCTTAAAAAATCAATCAGTATCTGGGTGACAAGATCACATGCAATCTCCCAGGCACTCCCAGTGGCCCCTGACTCCTCGAGACAGCAGGCAGAGGGACAGCCCTTTCAGAGATAGGAGCAGGTTAACCTGAGGTGATGTGAGCTAGCTGGCATCCAGGGTGATCTTGGGAGTTCTTGGTATAGACACCAATCTAGACACCAGTCTAGACTCTTCTGCAAGAGCAATACATACTCTTAACCACGGAGCCGTCTCTCCAGCTCTTCTTTATACAATCATAAAGAGTTTAGAAAGGTGGCCGGCTTGACCTGTCTCCCTCCCCACCCTAGTCCGGCAGTCACATCTCTCTCCAACCCTCCAGAAATACGTGCCTCCCTCTGCTCTGAAGGCCGGAAGCAGCCATGGACCTCCTCGCTCTGCCTGCGGATGCGCAAAGTGAGGGTGCCTGACGTGCATACAGCGGTGTGGCGGAGGAAAAGGCTCTGGAGTGAAGCAGCTCTGTGATGAAACCTGGGCACGAACTGCAAAGGAACGTCATGGAGAAAGCGCTCCACCCCACCAGCCAGTGCTCCCAAGATTCCACAGGTGCCAGTGCCTGGCGCAGCCTTCCCCGGCCTGGTGTGGGAGCAGCGGACCCTGGGGCCAGGGAGAGTCGTCTTCTCAGGCCCCTGGAATGAAGGAAACAACAGTCTCTCCCTCAGGCTGCTCCTTGTCAGGTCCTCTGGGGAGAAGAGGAGGTCATTTAGAGGGACGAGGGGACCCTGTGAGGGCTCAGCAGGCTGAGATCATCAAGCAAGGTGTACGTTGTACTTAGGGAAAGTAAGCAATACCCAGGCCCCTTAGTACCCTTACAAGGGCCGCTCCCAGTGCGCACTTGTACATTCCAAAGCTGAAACTAGAAACAGACCTGCGTTTTGATAGGTTTTTCCTGTGTAACCCAGGCTGGCCTGAAACTTGCTATAGTACGGTTGTCTTCAAACCCAAGATCCACCCACCTCATACTTTCCAAAAGTATCGACAACTTGGGGCTAGATAGATGGCTCAGTGGGTAAGAGTGCGCACGGCCCTTGTAGAGGACCTCGGGGCCAGCACTCACGTGCCCACGCCCCTCCACAGACACACGTTCGTACTCATAATTGAAAACAAAAGAGATCTTTTGAACAACGTTTTCATAGATAATCAAGTAATCCAAGAGTCTGCTTGCTCTGCTGAGATTAGGTATGAACTCTGTCTTCAGGGAGGAAAAGCAAATTTTAAAAATTGGTTTATTTGTTTGTTTTTCGAGACAGGGCTTCTCTGTGTAACCTTGGCTGTCCTGGAACTCGCTCTGTGGACCAGGCTGGCCTCAAACTCACAGAGATCCTCCTGCCTCTGTCCCCAAGTGCTGGGATCAAGGGTGTACACCACTACCATCCAGCTCAAATAAAATATATTTTTTTAATTTATCATTTTTATTTCTTTCTATCTTTTTTATTGATTTTTATTGAGCTCTGCATTTTTCTCTGCTCCCCTCCCTGCCTCTCCTCTCCCCTTCAACCCTCTCCCAAGGTCCCCATGCTCCCAATTTACACAGGAGAGCTTGTCTTTTTCTACTTCTTATGTAGATTAGATCTATGTATGTCTCTCTTAGAGTCCTCATTGTTGTCTAGGTTCTCTGGGATTGTGATTTGTAGGCTGGCTTTCTTTGCTTTATGTTTAAAAACCACTTATGACTGAGTACATGTGATAATTGTCTTTCTGTATCTAGGTTACTTCACTCAAAATAATGTTTTCTAGCTCCATCCATTTGCCTGCAAATTTCAAGCTGTCGTTATTTTTTTCTGCTGTGTAGTACTTCATTGTGTAAATGTACCACATTTTCCTTATCCATTCTTCAGTCAAGGGGCATTTAGGTTGTTTCCAGGTTCTGGCTATGACAAACAAAGCTGCTATGAACATAGTTGAGCACATGTCCTTGTGGCATGATTGAGCATCCTTTGGATATATACCCAAAGTGGTATTGCTGGGTCTTGAAAAAGGTTGTTTCCTAATTTTCTGAGAGAAATCGCCACACTGACATCCAAAGGAGCTGTACCAGTTTGCACTCCCACCAGCAATGTATGAGTGTTCCCTTTACTCCACATCCTCTCCAGCATAAGTTGTCATCAGTGTTTTTGATCTTGGCCATTCTTACAGGTGTAAGATGAAATCTCAGAGTTGTTTTGATTTGTATTTCTCTGATGACTAAGGATGTTGAACATTTCCTTAAGTGTCTTTCAGCCATTTTAGATTCCTCTGTTGAGAGTTCTCTGTTTAGGTCTGTACTCCACTTTTTTTTTATTGGATTATTTGTTCTTTTGATGACCAATTTCTTGAGTTCTTTGTATATTTTAGAGATCAGACCTCTGTCTGATGTGGGGTTGGTGAAGATCTTTCCCCATTCTGTAGGTTGTTGTTTTGTCTTATTGAACGTGTCCTTTGCTTTACAGAAGCTTTTCCTTTTCAGGAGGTCCCATTTATTAATTGTTTCTCTCAGTGTCTGTGCTGCTGGGGTTATATTTAGGAAGTGGTCTCCTGTGCCGATGCGTTCAAGTATACTCCCCACTTTCTCTTCTATGAAGTTCAGTGTGGCTGGCTTTATGTTGAGGTTTGATTCATTTGGACTTGAGTTTTGTACATAGTGATAGATATGAATCTATTTTCATTCTTCTACATGTTGATATCCAGTTACGCCAGCATCATTTGTTAAATATGCTTTCTCTTTTCCATTTGATATTTTTTGCTTTGTCAAAAAAATCAGATGTTTGAAAGTGTGTGGATTAATATCTAGGTAATCAAATAAAGTATTTTATTTCATTGTATTTATTATTATGCAAACATGTTGACTGTGAATGAGTGCAGGTTTTCCACTCGCCATGGCACACACTTCTCCTTCCCCCTTTACATGGGTTCTGGGGGTGGAACTGGGGTCATCAGGCTTGTAAAGCAAGGGCTTTCACCAGCTGAGTCATCTCTCTAGCTCAGGAAAAACATTCTAAAATGTAGTCTAGAGGTCTAAGCCAGGAGTGGTGGCACACGCCTTCAATCCCTGCTCTTGGAGGCAGAGGCAGAAGGATCTCTGTGAGTTCAAGGCCAGCTTGGTCTACGTCGTAAACTCCAGGCCAGCCAGACCTAGTAAGATCCTGTTTCCAAAAGAAAGTAATCTGTGGAGGTTTAGTAACACAGCCCCTAAAAAATGCCAGCGACACGGACTGAAGGAGCCATTGGAGCATTTCTGAGAGAATGGAACCCTCAGCGGGATTGTGGGAGCCTCTGTCTTAGAAGCTGAGTCCAGTTCTGTTGCCCCATGAGAGTTTCTTCTAACAGTACTTTTTCTCTCTCAGTCTCTCTCTCTCTTTCAGTTTTTTGTTTTGTTTTGTTTTTTGTTTTTTTGAGACAGGGTTTCTCTGTGTAGCACTGGCCTTCTGGAACTCACTATTTAGACCTGGCTAGCCTCAGACTTGGAGATCCATCTGCCCCTGCCTCCCAGGTACTGGAATTAAAAGTGTCACCACGTTTTAAAAGTCTGGGCCCAGCTCAAACTTTTTTTTTTTTTTTTGGTTTTTCGAGACAGGCTTTCTCTGTGGCTTTGGAGCCTGTCCTGGAACTAGCTCTGTAGACCAGCCTGGTCTCGAACTCACAGAGATCCACCTGCCTCTGCGCCTGCCTCTGCCTCCCGAGTGCTGGGATTAAAGGCGTGCGCCACCATCGCCCGGCTTCAGCTCAAACTTTTAATGAATAAATAAAAGCAAGTCTGACGCTGTACTTGTGTGACCCTATTTACTTGCCTAGCCCTAATCCTGGTCCTTATTACAATAAAACTTTATTTATAAAGCAAGCAGGTAGCACATGGGCAAGTTTCCTTATTTGACGTTTTAAATGCTACAATAAAGTATTATTTATCTTGATCTGTAAGTTCTCAGGTTCCTCCTCAAATCTTGAGTGAGCATGAATGTCTCACTTCCCTTAATCCCCTCAGGATCCTCTAGGGCCAGTGTGCCTGAGATCAAGCCCTATGGCTTGGGTGACTGCCCTTATCTGCATGATCATTTTAATCTCATTTGACACTCTTCATGGTGAATCATGTTGAGTGTTACTCTTAGCCTTTGCACGTAACAAACCATTTCCCAAACAACCATTTCTTAGCTCCACCAATACACAAATCAACAACTGGGGCTGGGCTTGGATCGTCTTCAGAACTTAGCTGGACTGCTGAACTGTGCACCTACAAATAGGGACCTCCTTCTTGTCTAGCGATCAGTTGACTGAGCCTTCAGTTCTCCTCCAGTGAGGCTTCATCTTCCAGCAAGGCGGCTGGGCTTGCTCACGGTAACCTCGGAGTTCCCGCTGCCGTGCGAGATTGAACCCAAGCACTCTTTAAGTCTCTGCGGGTTTCTTGAGTGCTTTTCCCGTGGCCAAAGCTGGTCGCGTACCCAAAGCTTGGATCAGCATGAGAAGACACAGATGATCTGATACAGGCTGCCGACTGGACGGAGGGCGTTACAGCTGCCACGTAGAAAGTGCCACACATCTACCCCATTTGACAGAACTGAACCTGTCAGGGGTCCCACACACACTGTGGCATTGCCTCCCTGATTTCATTCAGTTGAACAACTCTGTCTTGTGGGGCTACTGTATGGGGACCTGGGAACAGTACCCCACTCCCTCAAGTTGCTGCTTATCATCTAGGAAGTGTCCCCAGCCTTTGTAAATGGCGATGGTCCCCGCCAGAGCCCCACTGCAGGGGAAACGGTGGGCAGATTTGAAAAAACTGGGCCAAACAATTTCTACCAAGTCCTTTCCCTGAGGTGTCAGGTGAGGCCTGGGAGAGCATGGGATCTGGAGAGTAAAGAAAGAAGCAAAGAGAATCAGAGTGTGAAAAAGAAGAGGCAGACACTTGCCATTTCCAGAGGACCTAAGTTCGATTCCCACATCAGAAGGCTCACAACAGCCTGTAACTCTACCTCGAAGGAGTCTGATACCCTCTTCTGGCACCCATACTCATGTATATACACACACCACACACAAAAGTAATAATCTTTTTTAAAGAGAGTTTCCAGGGAGATAAGGAGAGGGGCACAGAGATCTGTCACCGCGGTCAGAACTGGAGAGGAGACAGGGACCGTTGCCTCTGAGAGTGCTTTCCTTAGAGAGTTGACCAGAGGTCATCAGTACCAGAGCCGAGCACAGACGTGAGCTGGAGGTTGAGAGCTTTGAACTCAGAGGTCTTGGGGCAGGGGGTAGGGGGTCTGCAGTAAAGACTGTGGATCCAGAATCTTGAGGGTACCGGGGAGCACAGACCCACCAGGACCCGAGCAGGAGGCCGCTCTTTGCTGGAGTCACTTTGCAAGGATTTCTCGCTAAATTACCAGGAGTTCTGTGAGCTACCAGGACTTAAAGCATATTACAATTCCATGCATTCTGCCACAAACTAAGGAAGGGCTGGAGAGTTGGCTCAGCAGGTAAGAGCACAGGCTGCTTTTGCAGAGGACCTGGTCTCCATTTCCAGCAGCCATAACCATCCATAATTCCAGTTCCAGGGGACCTGACCCTTTCGTCTGACCTCTGTGGGCACTGGGCATGCACATGACACGCATACGTACTTGCAGACAAAACATTCATACACATTGAAAACATTAACAAAATACTAAGGAACTGGGCTAAGGATGTAGCTCAGTAGGCAGAGTGGTTACCAGAAGCCCTGGGGTTGATCTTTGGCACTATAAAAACCAGGCACGATAGCACATCCCTGTAATTCCAGCACTTAATGCAGAAGCAGGAGGATCAAAAGTTAAAGATCATCTTTAAATGGGAACCTACTGGATGTTCCTGCAACACCTTCCTGATGACGCACTGCCCGCGCTCACACTTCTGAAGTCCAACGTGTCAGGTTTCATCCAGGAGCTGACACTTCTCAGGACAGGAGAGGGTTCGCCAGATATGCCGCTATGCAGTTGGATCCTTGGAGCTTTTGTTATGATTCTTGCCTTAGGGAGAGGGACACTAACTGAAAAAGAGATAAGTAAGGGTTATCCCTAGACTAGCAGGTTCCCAACTAACCTGAAGTCTGGCAACAGGAATTTCTTCAGAGGATGCAGGAGTGACTTACAGATCTGGAAGTGAAGGGTGGGGACCCAGGTGTACTGGTGGAAGGGAAGCATCTCAGTCACTGTTCCAGTGCTGTGAAGAGACACACGATCACAGCAACTCTTACAAGGGAAAGCGTTTAATTGGGGGCTGGCTTAGAGTTCAGAGGTCTAGTTCATTACCATCATGGCAGGCAGCAGCCATGGCAGACATAGTGCTGGGGGCAGTAGAACTATATCATGATCCACAGATAGATGGATGGAGAGAGGGAGAGAGAGGGAAGGGGGAGCGAGAGACAGAGACAGAGAGAGACTGCGCTTTTGAAAGTTCAAAGACCGTCCTGATGACACATTTCCTTCAACAAGGTCCCACCTACTCCAACAAGAGCACATCTCCTAATCTTTCTAATTCTTTCAAATAGTGGTTCTCCCTGGTGACTAAACATTCAACTATGTGAGCATGTGGGACCAGGATAAAGTGTCTCCGCTATAAGCAAAGAGAGCAGGTTTACCACCCCCTGCTGTGAGTTCCAGCTAGCTGACACTTTCTCTCTGCTCTCTTTCCCACCCCAGCCACCTGTCTCACTTCCCTTGGGACCAGGCCAGCCTCAAACTCACTGAGATCCGCCTGCCTCTGCCTCCCAAACGCTGGGATTAAAGGTGAGCGCCACTACTGCCCGGCTTCTTTATTCCACCCTTAATTATTGACATTAACTCTTCATTTCACACATCACACAGCATGCAGTCAATATATTTCAATAGATAGATAGATAGATAATAGATAGATAGATAGATAGATAGATAGATAGATAGATAGATGATAATAGATAGGTAGATGATAATAGATAGGGTATGGAATAAATCCAAGTTACAGAGGTTGTAGATAATAAAGCAGACCAGTGCCAGGAAGGTAGCTGCTGGTCCAGTCAGGTGTGGGCGCAAAGGTGCAGAGTTCAGCTGTGAGGTAAGAAGGGTAGACCTACCTGGTCTGGAGCAGGAATGGGTCACATCTAGGTCCAATGGGCAAACAGGTAGATAGGCAGGCAGTTAAGCAGAAAAACTTAGGGAACCCAGCCAAGTGAGAGAGCCCTTGACCCCTGACACACTTGTATCAGATGGTAGGGTGCTATAGGCCATGGCACCCCACTGTCAGGTGTCGGTTACATGGTGAGGGCCAGGCAGAGGAGCTGCGCCTTTTTCCTCTCGCTGGTGTGTAGATCAAGTTTTTAGGTCTAGTTTCCTTGACTTTCATGTGCAGTTTCAATTCTCCCTCCTAAACTTACAGGGAGAAGCCGCATAGCGGTCTCTGCTGAAGGATGGATGAACCCGACAGCGCCCAGGCCCACCAGCAGCTGCGCTTTTCCTTCTCCCCCAAGGCAGAGTTACGGCTGCTTGTACGGGGTTTTTCACAGCCAGAAAATCCTCTGTTAAATCAATATGGAGTGACTTGGAGGACAGCATAGCCTGATCTCAACAGCAGGGCACGGCCAAATTCCTCCACAGCCACAGCGGCCAGTGCTGACGCCATGTTTGTTGTTCCCGCGGCTAGAGTCCAGAGACGAACAGAGGGAGGGGCCGTCTCCACTCCTGAGTCAGGCACAAATGGACAGCTGGGGGAGGAGAGTTCACAACATGATGTGACCACGAAGAACTTCCAGAGGCTGCAAGCGGTCGATAAGGAGACATTGGTGGGGGGACAAGGGGACACAAGACGTCATGGTTTTCTATGGAACTGTCCATGGAGGTTGATCCCAGGATTCAAGAGCGGTCCGAAATCAAGGTGTCCTGGTGGTCATGGTGATACCAGGGCTTGCCTCCCCCCCACCGCCCTCTATACCGTGTAGCACAAATGAGCGTGGTCCTCTCCCATGGCTCCACGACAGGACGAGAGGTGACAAATCACATCAGCCACAGCCTAGAGAGTTGACAGGGGCTGGAGGGCAAGCGGCTCTCTCCACCCGTGTGCGCATGCGTGAGCTGCAACATATATGCGGCAGTTTTCAAGAACTGGTCCTCTCCTTCCACGTGTGGGTCTTGGGGACCGACTTCAGGGTATCGGGCATGGCAGCAGGTGTCTTACCCACTGCGCCACCTTGCCCGCCCCGCCCTCACCCTCCGTGGGAAGGCTGGGTCCTGGGGACCGACTTCAGGGCATCGGGCATGGCAGCAGGTGTCTTACCCACTGAGCCACCTTGCCTGCCCCGCCCTCACCCTCCCTGAGAAGGCTGCAAAGGACATCTGCAGGGGCCATATTTCCAGCACTGAAGGGAGTCACAGGAAGAGGAAAAAATCCCCACTATTTAGAAAGCTTCTGGTTACCATCATTTGCAGTGACGCCCTGACCTGTCCCTGTTCTGCTTCTGAATCAGGAAATCCATGCCCCCCCTTTTTTTTAATGATTTCAAACTCGGTGTTGCTTGTCAATAACCAAAAGGTGGGTAACGAAAGCTGTGTCACTGAGACACAGGTTGCCACTCAAGTGTCCCCAGCCATCGCGCGCTCCCCATCATCTTCACAAGCCCACCTTAAATCACAGAATCTTCCAGACTTGGTGAACTGTGGCTGGAAGGCCAGTGGCGTAGGTTCTAACTTTGACTTAAAGAAATAGAAAGGGTACCTCCTGCCGTGTGACCGTCAAAACGATAGCAAGACAAGAACAGTGACAATTTATGGCCAGTGGTTTGGGAACCCAACCATGGCAGGCCCAGGCCAAGGTCCACCTGACATCCATGCTCTCTTATTGGATGAGACCTTCCCATGATGCCCCAGGCTCCTGTTGAGTTGGTGGTGTTTTTGTTTGTTTTAAAGCAGGGTCTCCCTATTAGCCCAGGCTGGCCTTGAACTCATGAAGGAACCATCTACCTTCCTGCTGGGCATTTATTTTAAAGTCAAAGGAGTTTCTTTCCTTCTAGTTGGTTCTTCCACATCCTCAGTGAGAGGCCACCACACCTCCATGTGGAGAACAGATCCTAGGGGCGGGAGAGATGGCTCAGCAGTTAAAGACATTGTTGCCCCTGCAAAGGACCTGGGACTGGGTCCCAGAATGCACATGGCAGCTCACAGCCATCCAGAACTCCAACAACCTCTTCTGCATGTATATCCGGATACACAAAATAATAATATACACATATATAAAATAAAAATAAGTCTTTAAAAACTAACTCAAAGAGATCTTAGGTCCACGTCCCGACTCTACAACAATCTTGGGTCCACTGACTCTTGGGTCCTTTGGCCTCTTTTGCCCCAGTGGTGGCCACCCTCCCTGCAGCCGTACCTTCCCTGTCCCTGAGCTTCTGTCATCCCCCAGCTCTGCAGTGATGCTGAGGGAGAGGTGGTCCAGGGACTCCACCCAGTAAGGAGGACTCCCCAGCCTCTGCTTCTTCCTTGTCCCAGGGTCTCTGGCCCGGTAAATTCTCAGAGGCAGGACCAGGTGCTATCAGGATCTGAAGCTTTAAATCCCCAAGGCTCCAGGAGTGGGAGACACTGTGATTCTGGGTGTTGGTCAGGTTGGGCTGAGGTGACTTGAGGACAAAACACACAGAGTCCAAGGAGGGGGATGATCTTCAGTGGAAGAAGGAATAGGCTCTTGGAGTCTCCCTCTGACTAGGCAAGGGAACTGGGTGGGGAGAGGAGTTTAGCCAGACATGGTGACACATGCCTTTAATGCCAGCACTTGGGAGGCAGGGGCAGATGGATTTCTGTGGGTTTGAGGCTATCCTGGTCTACAGAGTAAGTTTGAGGTAGAAGGACTCAGTCTCTAGATGAAGAAGATGAAGACAAGGGGAGTTTAGGCACCCCTGAAGACTTGGCCACCCTTGCCGTAAGGCTTCAACCTTCGTAGCAAGGGCCTTTGGGCCTTCTCCGTTCTCTGTTCTGCTGGAAGCTTGCTCAGTGAGGCAGGCCTGGGGTTAGGGTTCACTTGGTAACAGAGAGCAGCAGAGCTTAGCACTGGAGCCTCATAGCTCTCGCTCTACTTGAATGGCTTCCAAGTCTCTGTCCTTTCCAAGTCTCAAGTCTAAGGCCCCAGGACAATAGATCAGGAAGCCCCAGTGTAGGTGATAGGCAGACCAAGGTTCACCTGATGTTCAAGCTCTCCTGATGAATGAGACCTTTCTATGATGCCCTGAGCTCCTGCTGAGTTGGTGGTGGTGGCATGTTTGTTTGTTTGTTTGTTTGTTTGTTTGTTTTTGGCTGGAGAGACAGTCGTGGATGCTAGAAACTGAACTCATATTTTTGGTTGTGAGCCTAGCCTGTAATGCTGAGCCGTCTCTCCAGCCCCATTTTTGTTCTTTTTAAAGCAAGTTCTGTTTCCAGGCAGGCTTTGAACTCATGAAGTAGTCATGTACCTCCCTATGCCCATAGTGTCTCTTCCCCCTTGTCCATGAACAATTTTACTCCAGTCAGTGGCAGAGTGGTGGAGTGGCCTTGGTCTCTGCTGCTTCCCCCTTACCACCTGCGTCCTGGCTTTCACCACCTCCCGTTTCTCACCTCTCAGAAAGATGGGATGAGTCACTTGTGACCGAACAGGACGGGTGTTTCACTGCAACTGAGGCAGGCTGGGAAGGATGTTAACCGGCCTCCTAGATGGGCAAAGACAAGGCACCCTCAAGTGTGTTCATACTATGTCTGTGTTAATAATTTTCTGTGCAAAGTCCCAGTTTCTGAGTGCCTTGTTCATGCCAGGACTGGGTGCCAAGGCTACGGTGGGCAGCAAAGCCAGGCTGTTGCCGAAGCTCAGCTCCTAAGAAGGAGGAAAACCATATTGTTCGTGCATGGAGGCAGAGCACAGGACTCAGAGTGTGGTCTTGGAGGCTCCCCAAGGCTGAAGGAACCAAGTTAAGACACTATAGCACCCCTGGGGAAGGTGAGGCCCTGGCTTTTGAGGGGTCCATCTCAGCCTCACTCCACAGCCTGTAACCCATGTCCGATTTCTGCCTGTTCCTACCCACTTCTGCCACCCACTTCCTTCCAACCTCTGTCCCTTCAAGGACCTCGGCTCTTCAGGAACCTTTCCCACTCCTCCCTGCATCCAGCTGACCCAACTCAACTAGTGCCCCTGTCACAGACAGACACCAAGTAGGGTCCTTGTCGGAGAAGTCATCAAGGACACAGAGACCCTGGGTGTCCCCTACATGGGCAGAAGTGCTGCCGGAGCTGAACAAGAGCCAGGAGTAGTGGTACATGCCTGTGATCCCAGGACTTGGCAGGTGGAGCAGTAAGATCAGTAGTTCAAAACCATCCTCAGCTATGTAGGGAGTGTGAGCAAGCCTGAGCTATAGGAGACCCTGTTTCAATAACAAAGACAAAGTTGAACATGCACCTAAATCCTCTGAGCAGGGCCCAGTGGCTGGAGGTGAGCATCCTCCACCCCGTGCTGGGTACCAAACCCAGGACTTCATGCATAAACAGGCACTCTATAACCAAGCTATACCCAAGCACAGGCCGTGCTTTTCTACAGAGGCCCAGGGAGGCCTATTGCCTGAACACAGCTCCAGCCCCAGGGCTTCTGGCCTTCACTCGGGCTCTCTTCCCAAGCACACCACTTTCTGGAATCAGTTATGGAGGGGGCCATCACTGCCTCTAGTCTTCCTTTTCTGGAAACCTCAAACTTCCTCCCTTAGTACCTACATCATAGTCTTCTTGTTCTCTTCACTTTCTTTCAAAATGTGTGTGTGTGTGTGTGTGTGTGTGTAGAGGAATTCTAATATATATTCTACCACATACAAACACACACAGTCACTCCTGGCTGGCCTGGAACTTGCCATGTAGCCTATGATGGCCTCAAATCTGTTGAGATCCACCAGCTTCTACCTCCTGCGTGCTGGGATAGAATTAAATGTGTGCACCACCACACCCAGCCATTTGCATATATTTTAAATTATAGTTTTTGCATGCATGTGTGTCTATGAGTGTGGCATGTGTGGAGGTTTGAGAGAAGACCACCAACAGGGGTGGCCCAATTCTTCTACCATGTGGATCTTCTTCTACCATAGTGACAAGCTTCTTTATCTACTTGGCCATATTGACAGGCCGTATTAATACACTGTACCTGGTAAATAGTAATGGTGCGTATGTGTGGGGTACAGCGTGACATTTCAGTACACGTAAACAATGCCTTCTGATCAGATCAGCGTAAGAAACTCATACCGGCTGGGTGGCCGTGGTGGCACACACCTTTAATCTCAGCACTCGGGAGGCAGAGGCAGACGGATCTCTGTGAGTTCGAGGCCAGCCTGGTCTACAGAGCGAGTTCCAGCACAGCCAGGGCTGTTACACAGAGAAACCCTGTCTCAAAAAAGAAAAGAGACATATACTGCCAGACATTTATTATTCCTTTCTGTTGGAAATGTTCAAAAATCCTATCCACTCTCTCCACTGAAATATCCAATGAATTACCGTCCACTCTAGCCACCTCACCGTGTTATAGTCTTCCTACCAACTGCACCCACACCCATCAACTGTCCTCTCGCCACCCTCCCTCCCCCACAGGTTCTTTTCAAAAGTTTTACCAACGTGGAGAACAATTAACTCTTGTGTTAGAGTACACACTGCGATACACATGGACATGAGTTGTTACTGTCATCACCACAGGGGACCAGCATCACTCCTGCGGTTTCTTCAAGCTCTCTCTACCCTCTTCCTCCTGCCTCACCCCTGTGTTGAGTAATTCATCTTTGTCACTATGGATTTGTTTGCATTTTCTAGAGTTTTGTACATATAAGATAACGACAGAGCCTGGGCTCTTTTGTCTCGCTTTCTGTTGTTGTTTCCAAGGCTGAGTTTCTCTGTGCGGCCCTGACTATTCTGGACTCGCTCTGTAGACCAGGCCGGCCTCGAACCTGGAGATCCTGCCTTTGCCTCTCAAGTACTGGGGATTAAAGGCATCTGCTACCACTGCCCAGCGCTGCTTCTGCTTCTTTTCAATTCTCCTCCTCCTTCTCCTTCTTATTCCCTTGGTATATCATGTATCAATAATCTATTCCTTATCACCATGTAGCTTACACTGCACAGGTTTATCACAATTGGAGTAGAGTCATGTATCACTCAAGGACAAGGATACAATCTGAGAAAAGCATCACTGGGCAATTTTTCATGGTCTGAGCATCAAGAAATATCTTTACACATGCTAGGACAATGATAAATTGCTAAGCCAGAAACAACCCCAGAACCATCAGCTCCTTGGTGGACTAAAATATCCCTGACTACCACTGGCTGCTACAAACAAAAAACAAAAAGCAAAACCTGTCAGTCCTGGTGCCTAACAACTGTAATCTCAAAAGAGAACTGGGAGTTTGACTCTAGCCTGGGCAGCATAGGAAATCTAAGGCCAGCCCAGACTCCAATAGCAAGACTCTGACTCAGAAATAAATTGAACTAGACATGGAAGCACACACCTGTAAACACTCAGTATCCAGGAGGCTGAGGCAAGAGGTCTGATTGTAAGTTCAAGGCCAGTGTGAGCTACGTACCAAACGCCACACCAGTCAAGCCTACAAAAGGAGACGCAGTGCCTCCGGTGAGTAAAATGGCTGGACAGGGAAAGGTTCAGTCTCTAGGAGCCACTTAGCGGAAGGAGAACAGCTGTAAAATTGTCCTCCAGCCTCGACGCACACACCTTGGCACAGGTGCCCACCAGGCACGTTTTCTAAACTAGTGCTGATTGGCATCCCCCCAGGGGTGTGGGAGGGTTCCAGCTGCCTCAGATACCTCCAAGGCATGTGCTTTAATTCCCACATTCCGGGTGACTACTGATGCCGAGTGGCTGTTATCTGTGGTTACCTGCTCTGTTCCTTTAAAGGAGCTCAAACTTTTTTTTTTTCTTTTTGGGCCGGTCCCCAGCAGGGGTTGTAATCCAAGGTTGGCCTCACCTCAGGATGTAGCCTTGAACTTCTGATTCTACTCCCTCCACCTCCCAAGTAATGGGTTCACAGGATGCCGGCACCACTGTGGGTTTCATATGGAGCTGGGTATGGACCCCGGGGCTTCATGCCTAATGGCGGGCATCTCCAGACATTCAAGTATTTTACCCATTTTTGGCTCTTTTTTTTTTGCAATAGGTTTTATTTTATTATTATTTTAATGGTTTTTTTTTCAAATTAGGATCACACATTACAGTTTTTCATTCTTTTTTTTTAAGATTTATTTTATTTATTCATATTTTTGTGTGTGTCTGTATGCCGGATGTATATGGCATACTCAAGAAGGGTAGACTGGAACATTGGATCCCCAGAACTGAAAATACAGACAGTTGTGATCCACTTGACATGGGTGCTGGGATCTGAGCTCCGATCCTCTGAAGGAGCAGCAAGCGCTCTTCACTTCTGAACCATCGAGTTGTTTATTCTGGATCATGACACTTTGTTTCCCCCGCCCTCCATCTCTCTCTCAAGCCCTGGCTGTCCTGGAACTCAATGTACAGACCAGGCTGGCCTGAGACTCACAGAGCTCTGCCTGCCTCTGCCTCTGCCTCCTGAGTGTCGCGGTTAGAGGTGAGGCCATCCCACCAGGACAGAATTAGGCTTTAGAAGTGTCTTCTCCCAGACTGCACTGGTCTCCTCATTTCTTCCTCGGACATTTTTCGGAGCAGAACTTCTTTATTTAGATGGAATCCAGTTCATTTTGGTTCTGTACCTAAGAAATATTCATTTCCCTCCCATGCCTGGCCCCAAGCCTGCTTACCCTCCTTGCTCAATCAGTGGTAAAGCAAGGGAGGGAGGGAGGGAGGGAGCAGGGAAAGAGTCACGAGATATGGGAGAATAGGGGTTACTGGGGTTCTAGAGAAAGTACACAAGCAATGCTTTCTTTTTTTTTCCTTTTTTTCCCATTTGAACCCAGGCCTTCAAGCATACCACGCAAGCATTCTGCCATTTGGGTCACACCTCCAGCCCCATGCTGCTTCTCCAGAGACCCTTAAGAGAAGAAAACTAGTTGGGCCTTAGGATCCCATAAGTAGGTCAGGAGCAGGCTGCAAATTCCAGAGGGAGCCCTGGTGGAGAGGGTGGGAATCTCCAAGGGGTCCTGAAGTTCTGATCTCCTGCCACCTAGTGAAAAGTCACTCCCCCCTCTCTCTATCTCTCTCCCCCTCCTTTATTTCTTCCCCTACCTCTCCCCTCCAATTTTCCTTTTTCAGATTTATTTAACTTTTAACTATGTGAGAACGTGCATATTAATACACGTGCCTTCGGTGGCCAGAAGAGTGTGTCAGGTTCCCTGGAGCTGGAATCACAAGTGGTTGTGAGCTTCCTGACATGGGTACTGGGAACCAAATTCTGGTCCTCTGCTGTAACAAAATGTACTCTCAGCAGCTGAACTGTCTCTCCAGTTCCCTTCCCCAATTTCCCTTCAAATAAGGTCACACATAGAACAGGTTGGCTTCAAGCTCACTTCCTTGAACTCCAAATCCTCTTGCCTCCGCCTCCTAAACGCTGGGATCCCAGGCATAGGCTACTATAGCTCTGTCCCCCTCTCATCCTCCCCACACCCCTTTCCGTCTTAGCTGTTTGCAAGTTGACTTTTAATTTAATTTTTAATACCGAGGGACCTTGGCAACCTCAGGTTTGGTGGGGAGGAAAGAGGGTTCATACTGGCAAGGAAGGTATGAACTGCCTGGCAAAGATTACTCATGCCTTTGAAGATTCAAAGGTCCTAAAGGGATTTTTGCTGTCCCTACCCGGTCTGCCAGGACAAGCTGTTTGAGACAAGGGAGGAGACGGGTCACAATAACACCATCATTCTTAAATCTTGAGTGGCGGTTGCTCAAATCACAGATGACCAGTTCCTGGCTCCTGAGACCAAACCCAGAGAGAGGAACGCTCCAGCCCCAGGGCAATGTCAACTTCCTCAAGCTGTGTTGATCACAGGAGGCCACTTAAAGCAGAACACGTCTTTGGACACCTTTCTTCCTTTTAAGACAGCACCTAACCCTGGTTGTAACCTTAGCCACTTAACAGACTGTCTGCTCTGGATTTTATGTGGTTGAAATCAAAGTGTCGGCTACCTGGGCTCTTTCTGGGCTGGGCAAGACTCTGTTCCAGGCTTTTCCGAGTGAGAGCAGGCTCTGGTTCGTTGAGGTTGTTGGGTGGAGATTCCTAGGCCATTGTAGGTGTCATCAGAAGTCACCCTTGGCTCCTCATGGTCACTGTGGTCTCCTGGGTCTATACTATGTTCAGGGAAGAAAGGAACCGGGGCCCTTACCAACTCTGGTCTCTCTGGCTGTCTTTCTATTCTTGAGACAGTTCTGTGTTTCAGGGCTCATGGACCTAGATTACCAGGGTATCCCCCAATTCAAGGTCCATGATCTTTCGTTTTGTTTTTCAAGACAGGGTTTCTCTGTGTATCTCTGGCTGACCTGGAACTCAGACCAGGCTGGCCTCGAACTCACAGAGATCCGCCTGCCTCTGCCTCCCTGAGTGTGTGTACCACCACCATCCAGCTGGCCCATGATCTTTTTATTTTTTAAAAAATTTGTGCATGTGTTTGCTGGCATGTACACTATACACCACTACATGTCAGAAGAGGGTGTCGCTCCCTTGGAACTGGAGTTCCAGACTATTGGGGGGCCACTATGATTGCTGGGAGCCAAACCCAGGTCCTCTTCAAGAGCATCCAGTGCTCTTAACTGCTGAGCCATCTCTCCAGCCCCAAGGGTCATGAACTTAATAAAGCCCTTTTGCCAGTGACCTAATGTAGTCACAAGTTCTAGGGACAAGGTGAACATCTTGGAGCAAAGGGCCTTTGCTTCTCACCACAGGGCCTCTGGCCTGGTTCTCAACCTTCTTCCTCAACTTGTTTCTGTGTTGTCTCATCCTGTCCCCTGCAGCCAACAGCCAGGAAGATAAGACACCTTTTTCCAGGATATTCAGTTACATAGGTAAAGGTACTTGCTGCCAAGACAACCCGAGTTCAATCCCAGAACCCACAAGGTGAAAGGAGAAAATGAATTCCTACTGGTTGACCTATGACCTCCATAGGCATTCCGTGGTATGTGTACACACACAGATAAATATTTTAAAAAATGAATTGCATTATTCTGAGACCAGTCCACTTTGAACATCCAAGGTAAAGCCCTGGCTGGACCAAAATTCTGAGCATGCATTTTCTGGGCAGGAAAGGTAGAAATGTTGGACAAGACCCAGCCCTGGCCAGCCCTGGAAGCCAAGGAGTCAGCCCTGAGACTATAGGAGCAAGCTCTGTTAGGTCCAAAACCCGTAACCAAGGTTTGGGGTCTTCATCACAAGGCACCGCCTCTTCTCCAGATATATGAGAGGGTTCTCTTTCATTTCACTTAATCCTTTCAGATGAGATCATTCCAGATTATTGTCCCAGGGAGAAGCTGTACTAATGCCCTTTACCTAAGCCTCACTGCATTCCTCAATAAAATGAAAATTATTATTATTATTATTAGTAGTAGTAGTAGTAGTGGTGGTGGTGGTGGTGGTGGTGGTGGTGGTGGTGCCTGGCCTGCCTAGTTAGAGCTTCGGGGGAGCAGACAGGAAGGGATGCATGGAGAGGACTGTGTGTGTGTACCCGAAAGGCATGCATCTCTGGTACCTCAGCTCTCCAACCCCTCGTCTCTCTGGCTAGCAGTGCCATGGGCACAGATATCTGGCAGACTGGCATGGGAGCAGGCCTGTCCAGAATGCACCTGGCCAAGCTCTAGTCTGAAAAGGCAGCCATTCAAGGTTGGCTTGGCCAGGCGCCGGCTGATGAGAGACAGGGAGCCCTGTGCTCTGGAGGGAAGGAGACCCATGCGGCCTCAGTGTGGAGCTGAGCTGTCAGCCTGGGAGGGGAGCAGGCTGGCTGGGAGGGGGAGGTGTTCTCAGAAGGAAGACTGAGCTAGTGTTTGAGGCCTAGGGGCTGAAAGGCCGCTGTGTGTCCCCTGCTAACTGCCTGGCAGGCAGGGATGTGACTCATTGGTGGCCAGGGGAGAGTGCAGCCTGGGTTCAGCTGTCCTGGATAGGAGGCCCACTGCCCACCCAGTGTGAATGTAGACCAGTCTAAGTTGGGATGGGTATGATGGTGCCAAGGCTTACAATGCACAGCCGCCTGGGCTCTTAGGACTCCTTGCAGTATCCACGTCCTGTCCCCTTCTGACTATAGCTGCGGTAAGACTGTCCCTCATCCCTGGCAGTGGCCCATGCTGGCATTCATCCCCTGCCCCCATCCCATGTTTAACTTCCTGGATTCTGTCCAACAGGAAGGGCTACCCCTAGTCTTAGCTGTTCCCACTATGATAGAACCAATGGAGGGAGTGACAGACAGCTTGTTAAGGTGATGATAGCCCCTCGAGAGAACATTTGAAGTGGATTTGTTTGTTTGTTTGTATTTGTTTTTGTTTTTTAAGACAGAGCTTCTCTGTGTAGCCCTGGCTGTCCTGTAACTGGCTGGCCTCGAACTCACAGAGATCTGCCTGCCTCTGCCTTCCGAGTGTTGGCCACCACTACCCGGCTTGAAGTGGGTTTTTAAAAGCAATCAGGAGTTCACACAATGTAGAAGGATGCAATACATTTGAGCAGAAGGAAGGCAGGGTCTTGGAGAACCAGAGGAAGACAGGTTTGCTGGAGTGATAACTGGGGGCAACGCAAGCTATTAAAGGTTTGTGATTAGTGCCAGGGGTCCTGGAATAGGCACAGACCTGAGGACTGGAGGTGATAAAACAGACTGCACTGGGATACAGAAGGGGCCTGTTGGGTCCTGAGCCTATTCCCAAGGTTTCACCGGTAAAAAAGCAGCCAGTCACGGGCAGGTGTATACTCATGTGTAACTTACTGGATGTGCAAATATCTCAGAGTATGCGTGTCCATGAGTGTTCTGTGTGTCTATGAATGTTACTATATTCATATTTTGTACATGTAAATGCCTGGATATATGTGCTCGCTCACCGTCTGGGTCATTTGTACAACTGTGTGGTTTTATCCACATCACTGTGGGAGTGGGAGTGTGCATTTGTGTATCTGCCTGTGTGAGAGAGTTTGTGTATACGTGTGCCCCACCAAAAGGAGCTGGGGTACAGACTCAGAACACTGGCAACACAGGGAACCAACCAGGAATCTGCTCCTCCACTCCTTCTTGGCCCTCCCAGTGAGCCCAGTGAGGTTTTATTCTGCCTCCCTGCTCCTGGATCCTGAGTGTATCCTCTGAGTGACAGCCACCCCACACTGTCAAAGCCAAGGGTGACCTCGGCTGTCCTCAGACTAGCTTATTTGTGCTTGAGCACAGCAAGGAACCAGAAAGCTGGCCAGCCCCAGAGGTGTTGTGTCCATCTTCCACTGGCTAGCCCAGGGCTCCTCCCCATCCCAGAAAGAGGTGTCTAGAGAACTTGAAGGAGTTGCCCACACAGCACCACCCCTTCCTTCTTCCTCTTGGGCTCTGCATCAGAGCAGTTGGTCTTATATCTGAGCTGGAGAGTCCAGCTAGAGCCTTGGCATAAGTGGCAAATCTCTGAGGAGTGGAGTGAACCTCCCGAGCAGAGCTGTTGGGATCGTAGACTCACAGCAGAGGTGGCTCACACCTTTAATCCCGGCACTCAGGATCCAGTGGCAGGCAGATCTTTGCATTTCAGGCCAGCCTGGTCTACAGAGAGAGTTCCAGGACAGCCAGAGCTACATAGAGAAACCTTGTCTCACGGGGAGTGGGAGGGATGGCAGACTCCTTCGAAGGATCTACCCTTCCCAGCTGTTCCGGAGGGCTGCTATCATAGGAGGAGAATTATGACCCAGGTCTGGTCAGTCACACTACCTCAACCCTGGGATATGTTCATTGCTCTAGGGTGGGGCAGATGACACAGAGAGAGACCAGTGAAAGTCCCTCCCTGGGATTTTGTAGGTGGACATGGACATGGGGTAGACAGAAGTTGAGATGAGATGATAAATGCCCAAGGACATTCTGAAGCCTGCCTCTATCCTTCTTGTGAAAGGACAGGGCGACTATACAGTGTTGGTGGTATTTCTATGATATGGGCTAACAAGTTCCTTTTTGCTTAAGCTACTTAGAGTCGGGTTTACTATCACTGAAAGTCGGAAGTCCTGGACTATGTCTTGCCTGAGCCACATGCTGGGATGCCACAGATACCTCGCCTGACCCCTAACATCCCTTGTAGAGTCTCCTCGGGGTCCTCAGTTTCCACCTCGATGTCTTACTCCCAGTGTCCGTTCTTCTCAAGCTTCTAAACTTACCTCTGCTTTCTGTACCATCACCTGATTCATGAGAACTGGAGGGCTATCTGGCCCCAATTTCCTCCGCAGCTACTTCCCTGTTCTGTCTCCTCCCCAGGCCCTTGTCACAGCAGACCAACAGGGCTTCTAAGCGCTCTAGGCTGCTACTCGGGAACTGAAGAGCTGCTCCCCACCCCCACCCCCCTCGCTTCCCAGACAGCTCTGCTCCGCCTGGCCTCAGGATCAGCTGTGAAGCCTTCTGTGACTCAGCACTGCCACCTCCTCAACTGTTGAGACTTAGCTCCACGTATGGGACAATCAAAGGTCATTTGGGTTTTCTGGACCAGGGACACGTTGCCTGGCTTCCTCCATTTCTGGTTCACTCCCTTGTGATCCGCATTTCGTTGGAGTCCAGGCTTCTCTGGTGTCCTGAGCGTGCTCTGTCAGAAACAGAGAGGACCATGGTTGACCCTTTCTACGAATGTCAGAAGTTACTGAATAACAAACTCACGATGCGCAGAAGTCTCGCTGATGGCATTTCATCAGCTGGTCCCACTTTCCTCCATCGCCGTGGCTGAGGAAAGCATAATTCTCTGGTTCCAGTCTTAATTACCGGCATTGACACTGTGTGTGTGTGGGGGGGGGGGGGGACGGTTGTAAGTTAAAGAATTGCCACTACCTAAGCTAAAGAGATCCCAGCAAGCCTGCATCCCCCCCCACACACACACACACACCTCACCTCCCCCTCCTCCTTTAAGTCAGAGGCCAAGAAAGAACAAAGACTGTAGGGGGAGGAGGTGAGGAGGCAGGGAGTGGGACTTCAGAGCAGAGGGTGTCGGCCATTTAAATCTAGTTGGAACTCTTGGAAGTCAAAGCTCTGAAGGAGTTTCCAAGTGGCCTGAGCTAGAAGCTGATAAGGACACAAAGGGAACTGGGGTGGGGGTGGAGGGGCGAGATAAAGCACCGGGCAGGAGAGAGCCCCCCCTGGGGTGGGGGATACTACTGAATGCTACCACCCCAGAGCCAGGCTGCCAGTCAGAGTGGAGCTGAGCCTCAGGAGTGAGGTCAGGACCAGTCCAGAAGGGTGGACAGATGGACAGACAGACAGACAGACAGCAGTTTAAGTAGGCTGTGTCAGTAGCGGGGAGCCAGCCGAGCTGAAGCCCCCGAAACAGTCAGGAATTGTGCCAGTCCACAATATTAGAGGTCAGGTGACAGGTCAGTGGGGCCATAGCATGGCAGTGTTAGGGGCCCACCTCTCCGTGGGGTCCAGATGATGGGGTTCCACCACTCCCCCCATCCGCTGTGTGTTAAGTTCTCGGGCTTCATTGTCCTGCTGTGACTATGTCCGTGTTCTCGCCTGGTCCCGATTCACTTTGATAAGTGTGCGTGACAACATCCTTTTCACTTTTAGGAATACGTTATTTATCAGTCTGTATCTCATGGACAGCAGCATCCGTACTCAACATGGAGTCAAAAACTGCTTGTAAAATAATGGCAAAAATCAGGGCAAGGCCCAGCCTGGAAAACAAACGTTGCTATAAAACACTATGGAGCGATGGGACAGCGCACAGCCTGCTGTCGACATCCTGACTGAAGGAACTCCCAAGAGTTCAACTAGACTCTTAGATGGAAGCCACCTCACGCTCCGAAGACTCTCCCTGCTCTGACCTTGGAGGCTTTCCAGTCCTCCCAACTTACTCCTCGCTCCTGCTGGGGCCCCTGACTCACAGAAAAGACCTAGGTGGCAAGACGGCTCCACACTGTACCAAGTCTGGCAACCTCATGAAAGAAGGAGAGAACTAACTCTGAAGGTTGTCCTCTGACTACACATATACATACATGTACACACACAATCACACACATAACACATATACATACATGTACACACATAATCACACACATAACACATATACATACATGTACACACACAATCACACACATAACACACGTATACATACATGTACACACACATAACCACACACATAACACATATACATACATGTACACACATAATCATACACATATACATACATGTACACACAATCACACACATAACACATATACATACATGTGCACACACATACATACATGTACACACACATAACACATATACAAATACACGTAAACACATACACATATATGTGCACACTATACATATACATATACATGTATGTTTAAAATTGGGAATTAAAGGGGAGCCATCCTTCAAGAAGACGTGTCCCTAAGTATTTCCTCAGCTCCAGACCATACCTCACCTTCTCAGGGCAACCAGTCTCTGGGGGACCCCAGTTGGGGTACCCTTCCACTGCTGACTTGATGGGCATCTCTGGGTCTCTCTGGCCCCTTCAGCACTACCTTGTGCTGTGTCCGGTTCTCAGGAGTGGACACCTGTGGCCTATGAGGACCAGAAGTTTCATTCTCATCAGAAACCAAGCCTCAACCCCAGATTTACCCACAGCAAATTTCTAGAACAAAACACAAAGCAGGCATCCTACCAGGGCTCTGACCTTGGAGAAACGCCTATCAAAGTCTGTGCAAGACAACACACCAGGGCAATTCTCAAGGTCACCCTGACTAACAGCTATCCCTGAAGTCACAGAGGACTCATCCCAGAAAGATGCGGACCCAGGATAGTGCTCCCTGGAGCAGGCTCTGGCAGAGGAGCTGTGCTGAATTCCTTGACCTTCAGCAAACCTCTTCCTACCAGCAAATGACCTCTGATCCTCCAGCCCTGATTCTTTGGCCCCCAGCTGTGAGGATAGACGGCAGACTCCGAAACCCCAGCCGGGGCAACTCCCAGAGTATAACACTAACTGAAACTAACTCACACGCCCTTCACCAGCTCCTGGCTGAGCTAAAATTATGGCTGCTGGCTTGGCTTATGAACCCTTCAGCCACAGCCACCACCGGCTCCAAGTCTCTTCCCTTGGTGGCTTCTCTCCAGGGTCCCCAGGGCTCCTTGCTTTTTGCTCTCCAGTTCTTTCTAACTCAGGGCAGCCCCCACGTCACCCTGCAACAATATCTTCCCAGTATGCCCTCTGGTGGGTCAGTGTCTTCCCGCAGCATCTGAAGTCTGCAGACCCAACAGGGAGGGAGGAGCCTAGCAGGAAGAGGGGAAAGGGGAGCTTGGGGGGGGGGAGAAGCGAGTTATCAAAAGAATAAATAGTGTCCTTCTATGTCCCGGCTCACTGAGCCCCCCTTCTGGGGCAGCAAGAGAATAGTAATGGAGTTTAGGGATGGTGTGGGGACTCTATTCAACCCCTTCTTCCACCCACATCAACATACCCTGTGACTGCCGGCTCCTCCCATTATGCACCCACAGCGTGGGGGGCAGCGGCAGAGTCCACCTGCAGTCTGGCTCTGCTCAGCCACTCCAGCTGTTCGGAGACGATTCCTAGCCGGCTGCTCTGCTGTCGTGACTGGACAGGTGGAGAGGGGCAGCCTAAATGAGCCCAAGAGGGGAGTCCCTGTGCTTCTGAGTAGAGATGGACCCGTGTGGTTCACAGAGAGCAGAATGAGGTGATGGAAACATGGCCGGGCCTGGTCAGACACACACACATGCACACGTACACGTGTACACACACACCCACACACACACGCCCATGAACTTGGGTACTTAACTGCCATTCATTTCCCCATTCCGAATTCATCCCAGGCTCCTATGACAAGCTGTCTTGATTGACCAGATATAACTGGAAAACACCACGTTGACCTAGCACGGCCCCCCTGGTTACCGCTTCCACGTTCCCCTGTGGTCCCAGGAGCCCCTGGGGTAGGTCAAACTCGTGTGATCATGATATCAAAAGCAATCCACCTGTCCTAAGCCTCCGCGCATCACCGGGGACACTGATGCGTCTGTTTCCCCTGCGTCATCTCGCATAACTCTGCGCTGGCAGGAAATTGAGGTCTCAAAAGGATAAGCCACCCGCCCCCCTAATAGCGGCCAGGAACTGGGGAGGACTGACCCAACACCCAACCCTCTGGCACTCAGGTCTGAATTCACAAGCCCTTACCAGAAACACCTGTGTCCACCTTCACCTGGCACCTGCAGAAAACTCCACACTGGGGCGGGAGGTCGGCGAGAGGTCAAACGGGCTGTTCTTCATTCAGCAGGGCAACTTGTGAAGAGCCGAGACACAGCACAGGCTCTTCCTCAAAGCCACGCATACAGCAAGGGTGAGAGGAGAGAACCCCAAAGCCTGGGCAGTGCCAGCTGTGTTGGCACATGCCTGTAACCCCCCCTTTCGGGAGGCTGAGGCCAAAGTGATCTGCAGTTCAAGGCCAGCCTGGACTGCGTGCTGAGACCCTGACTCCAAACTAACAAAACACAACACCCTGGGTGATGGACTAACACGGGGATAGGTAGCCAGTGCCAAGTCAGGATGGTGAGAACCGGGACCAGGGGACTGCAGAGACTCCCAGGGGCAGGCAGACAGGCCAGTGAGACTTAGGATTCAGGCCAGGGCTTCTTGGGAACTTCAAGAGGGCTTTGTCCCAGGATTCTCCACTGAAATTCTGGCCCCAGAAGGCCCTTCATTTTTTCTGACTAGAGCTTACAACATTCCAGAAAATTCCACCGTATGTTTAAGCACACACCCTAGCCAAGGATCACTAAGGGAAGGTCAAAAAGAATCTTCACCCTTAGGACTCACTGGAGCTCTCGAGTCTCCCCTGTATTCCCTGGGGAAGGGGGACGCAAAGAAAAGTGGTTCCCCATTCCTGCAGTGTGAAAGAATGTGGGAGGTAGGACTCAAGGACCACCTCCTGAGCCAGGCAGACCTCCTGGGTTTGCATATTTATCCACAGTGTTAGTTCTCTTCAGCCTGCCGTGCAGAGCGGCAGAGCGGATTACATCAGCACCCCAGAGCCTGGGCCAAGACGCCCCCTCCCTCCTCTACTGTGACTGGGTGTCACCCACTCCCAAGAGAAAATGGTGTACACACGGCAGATTAATAAAGGTCTGGAGACCAAAAAAAAAAAAAAGGAATAAAAAGGTATGTGAGGGGGGACGTTAAGTGAAAGATTTGTTGGCAATACAATAAAGGAGGTTTTTGTTTGTTTTGAGACAAGACTGGGGATCCCTGGCTGCCTGGAATTCACCATGTAGACTAGAGCGGCCTCAAACTCACAGAGATCCACCTGCTGGGATTAAAAGCATGTGCGGACACTCTAGTAAAAGATTGGAGTTTTTGCGGAGGCAATGGGCTATCTGGGGGGGGGGGGGCGGGTAAAGGAGAAAGAGTGGGGGACCCAGAGCCTTCCTAGGTGATCTAGGCTGGCTAGAGTCTGAGACGGGGAAACCCAGCCTCCTCCTAACATCATCTCTTGAGATGGCCGACAGGCCTAAGCGAGCCTGGGAAGAAGAAAAGTCGACAGGGCAGAGAGAAGGAAGCATTAGGGAAAACAGCCTTTTCTGCCTCCCTCGACTCCACACACCCAGAACTACTCCAGAAGGAAGAGGCAAGGCCGCTGGGCGCCCGGTGGGCGTGAAGGTGGGCGGCGTCCGGCGTCCCCACGTGTCCTGGAGAGGAGAAGCAGGCGACCCGTGAAGGGCCAGCGGGGAAGTCACCGCCTCAGGATGTCGGCGATCCTCAAGGTTTCTGAGATTCCGTCTCTTGCCCTCGCGATCCTGAGGGGCGTGCCTCTGAAGTGACCTGGGCTGAGCGTCCCCACGGTGAGCCGGGGCGCGAAGGGTTAACGTACCTGGGCCGCCGCCCCTGCGGCCCCGCCTCCAGCCGGGAAAAGAAAGTCTCCGACGGGGGCGCGGCCCGGCCCGGTCCCGCCGTCTCCAGCCACGGCGCCCAGAACTGTGATCCGTGCGCTCCGCTCAGCCATCCTGGACCGGGCGGCCATGTCTATGTGGTGAGTCGGGGTCTATGTCGGGCGCAGGGCACCTCCGGGCTTCTCCTTCTCCCAGAACCGCAGACCGCAAGGGATGCACGCTGGAAGTCGTGGGGCAGACATCAGTTGCCCGGGGCAGCGCGGGTGGCGGGAGATGCGGAGCGGGACGCGGCGCCGGAGCGGCAGGTGGGATGTGGGAGATTCGGGGCGCACGCTCGGCTCCCCGGCCACGGCTCGGGCAGCCGGTATGCTACCTCTCTAGGCCCCGGGACCCCATCAAGAGTTGCCCCCCGGGGACTCCTTCGGGCGTTCTTCCCTCCTGCGGCCTCTCCTCCGGACGTCTTAAGCCCTCTCCCTTCCCGGCTTTGCTCTTACGCAGTGGGCTGGTGCGTGCCTGCAAGCAAGGGGCCTCGCCACCGCCGTCCGGGACTGGTCCTTACTCGGACTCCGGAATTGGGGCTTCTTTAGAACTCCGAGGGCTGGAGTACTGGGTCCGGGATCCTCTGCTCTGGTTCCCAGAAGGGTTCAGTCTTGGCTCTCACCACCCAGCAGGGTATCTCAAGTGATTTCTTTCTCCATCCAACCTGGTGGCCAGGAAGTCTTGGAGCCTTTGGAAAAAATCTCACAGTATGGAGGTGGGGGCTTAATCTTCACTCACCCTGCGCCCCCGCGAGAGTAAAACCCGGAGGGAGGGGGTATCTCTACCTGCTTCATGGCTCTCTGGCTCCTGTACCTCCTGCCACGGAGGTGAGAGCCATCTCCCTGCTGCTCCAGCCCTGGAATGTTCTTTCCCCCAGTGTGAGCTAAGGAGGGAAGTTCTAGGGGAACGGGGCCATGCCTCTGAAAAAGGTGTGGTGGGGTTACCTGGGCAGGGAGGGTCCCTGGGGAGTGGGTTTCCCTCCCAGGGATGAAGGGCTGGGCATCTCATTGCTCCTTGTGGGATATTTAGATGGGGGTAAGGGGTCATAATGGTCGTAAGAGTGGCTCATTTCTGTTGAATCGGCTGTGTTGGGGGATACCAAACCAGAACCCACACTCAGCTGTGCTCCACAAGGGAACTCCCCAAAAGCTGCAATGAAGGCGCTTGCACTGACTTTTCCCATTTACATTGACTGGTTCAAAGTGATATGCTGTCCACACACCTAGGTCTGAACTAGAAATGAAAACCGGGGCATGGGCAGAGGTTTCTCTTCCTGGTAAAGTGACAGCATTTCCCTTAGTGCAAGCCTGGTATTTTATCTTGTGTTCTGTCCCATTTTGAGTGGGAAACCAGTATCTCAGAGGAGTTAAATAAACCCCTTCCCAAAGTCATTGACTTTGGAACCCCAGTAGCTGTTTCTCAGTGCTTCTTGAGTTGGGAAGTTATCATGAGGAAGGAATCAGAATCCTCTGACCTTCCAGGAAGTGGAGGCCACTGGCCCATCTATGGCCACCTAATCCTCTGGAGTGCCAGCTCACCCTCTTCTCTACTGCTCCCCCTAGGAAGAAAACCCTCTACCGGAGCGTGTGCCTGGCTCTGGCCCTCCTATTGGCTATCACCGTATTCCAGCGCAGTGTGACCCCTGGCCAGTTTCTTGAGGATCCTCTCCCACCCACACTGGAGCCACCCAAAACTGGAAATGGGGTCAATTCCAACAGCTTCTGGAAGAGCTCAAAGGATACAGCGGCTCCCTCCCCCATAGCCCCTCGGGGACCCCAAACCTGGGATGTGATTAGCTCTAACTGTTCCGCCAATGACAACCTGACCCATCAGCCCTGGTTCCAGGGTCTCGAGCCGCACTTCCGGCAGTTTCTGGCCTATCGCCACTGCCGCTTTTTCCCCATGTTGCTGAACCACCCAGAGAAGTGCAAAGGCGATGTCTACCTGTTGGTGGTCATCAAGTCAGTCATCACGCAGCACGACCGCCGGGAGGTCATCCGTCAGACCTGGGGTCGGGAGTCCGAGTCAGCAGGTCCGGGCAGGGGTGCTGTGCGTACCCTCTTCCTGCTGGGCACAGCCTCCAAGCAAGAGGAGCGGACCCACTATCAGCAGCTGTTGGCCTATGAGGACCGTCTCTACGGCGACATTTTACAGTGGGACTTCCTTGACAGCTTCTTCAACCTGACCCTCAAGGAGATCCATTTCCTTAAGTGGCTTGACATTTATTGTCCCAATGTCCCCTTCATCTTCAAAGGGGACGATGACGTCTTCGTCAACCCCACCAACCTGCTCGAGTTTCTGTCTGACCGCCAGCCCCAGGAAAACCTATTTGTAGGCGATGTCCTGAAGCATGCTCGGCCCATCCGCAGAAAAGAGAACAAATATTACATCCCCACCGTCATGTACAGCAAGGCCACCTACCCGCCCTATGCTGGTGGAGGGGGTTTCCTCATGTCTGGCGTTCTGGCTCGGCATCTCCACCATGCCTGTGACGCGGTGGAGCTCTTCCCGATTGATGACGTCTTCCTGGGCATGTGTCTGGAGGTGCTGGGGGTGCAGCCGACCGGCCACGAGGGCTTCAAGACCTTTGGCATCTCTCGGGTCCGAAGCAGCCGGATGAACAAGGAGCCCTGCTTCTACCGTGCCATGATTGTGGTGCACAAGCTGCTACCTCCCGAGCTGCTGGCCATGTGGGACCTGGTGCACAGCAATCTCACCTGTTCCCTCAAGTTCCAGGTGCTCTGATCTGGCTGGGATGCCAGCACATTTGCCCTCAAGTCCTTGGGGGTCCTGGGGCTGGAGCTACAGTATATGGCATAGTCTTTGGTCCCGTGTGGGAGAGGTGAAGGGTCTGGGCCTTCTGTGCCCCTGGGTGTGGTGTGGTACAGAGAGCCAGAGAGGAACTTCCTTGACCGAAGGTCATCTGAGGACCTGGATCCCTCCTAGCCTAGGCCTGTAGCCTGGCCCCTCTATCCTGGTAGGAGACCCTGGTGGCCTCTGCAGGGACATTTGCTCAGGTACCTGGGTTAGGCCTGGCCCCCGTGGGCCTGTGGCTGCCTCTTGTCATCACAGGGAAGTCTCTTCCTGTGAAGTACCCCGGCTCCCTGGGGGCCGGGCAGCATCTGTGGGAGCTCCACCCTGTGCTGGTCCACAGGTGTCCCCTGGTCCACACCCCTGGGTCTCCCTTTCAGCACAGCCCCAGGCTTGCCTGGAGTCTGCTCCAGATGTGACTCCTGGCTCTGTCTCCTGTCCAGAAGCCTGCCTGATTGGCCACTCTGACTACCTCAGCACGCCTCTAAACCTCAGTGTGGGCTCCAGCCCCACCCTCCACCCCGACACGGGGCAAAAGAGCAGTGCTCCTGACCCCCCCCCCCAAGGCACAGTGATACCTGACCACAGCCCAAGCCAGGTCTCACCCTTGCACCTCACTGATACTGACTTCCTGGCCAGAAACTGGCCTGTTTGGCCCTACACGTTGACATTCTTCTATTACTGTGAAGTTGTATTTATGAGGAATTGGAAGGAGATCATTCCAGGCCTTGGGAGGTGGTAGACCCCCCCCCCAATCTCTTTCTACACTCCCCTTCAGCAGTCTCGTTCACTGCCTACACCTTTACCATTTACCCCTTGTCTTTCTGTCCCACTCTGAGCTCTCCCCACTGACGGCCCCTGCTTGTCTGGGGCCTACACAGATTACTTTTCCTGTGAAAGATTGCCACCTCCCACCTCGGACTGGGGTTACCTGGGAAAGATGGAGGCCTCATTAGTTTCTCAATAAAACTGGACTGGTTGCTGAAGGTGTCTGAGCTAGTTGGTTCCTTGGTCTTGGCTAGAAGGTGTTTAAGACCTCTAGAGGGACCCTAGAGGAAGGGGGGCTGCTGATGAGGGAAGCCTGCACTCTTCAGGTAACCACGTGGATGGCAGAGGCCTTGGTGTAGGTTTAGATTTGCCAAGGTCAAGGCAAGAGCCCAGGCCCAAGGCTAGTGTTCTAGTGACCTTAGGCAGGGTATGCAGAGCCCAGTGGGCTTCCTGACGTTCTGTGCAGTCAGCCTGGAGGCATTGGGAACTGCCACATGCAGGACCTTTGCCCAAGCTGCTGCTTCCAGAGGAGGGAGGACAGCTACTTCCAGGACAGCATCTCCTGAGACAGTAGTAGTGAGCAGCTCAGGGGGAGCCACCATAGGCCCAGCTACCCAGACCCAAGGCTCAGGGACAACGAGGACAGGGCTGCTACCATTCCTCTCTAGCAAGGGTCTTCCCACGCCTCCCTTTGTCGACTGCAAAAAAAGAATCAGATGTGCAGAGCTCATCGCAAAGTGCATGCCCTGGTTCCCAGAAGTTAAGATGGTGACACTGCAGGACCCTTTTGTGGAACCGGGGCCTGCAGGAGGCCCACCTCTTTCAAAGGTCACAGACACCCACTGCCCCCAGAACAGCAGCAGAGAGACAATGGGAGACAGAAGGGCCAGGTGGAGGCTCAGGGGTTATACGTAGCCACCTCCAAGGACCAGGCAGAGGCAGGGTTCAATCAGAGGGCGAGGGAGGGAGGTGGATGGTTGTTTATTCAGCTAGGTGCCAAGCAGGCCTGAATCTCCAGCCTTGAGGGTTTTAGGAAAATGTTGGAGTTGACCCTGAGAATGGGGTAACAGAGATCAGTAGTTATGAGGCCCCTGCACATTGGCTTACTTTGTCCTGGGAACTGGGAACACTTAAGTGTCGGTAGCCGCCCTACACCCCCCACCCAACCCCCCACCCCCGGGTCCTGAGTGCTTCTGAGCCTTGCTCAACCTCAGACAGGGTGTGAGGCTTTGCTTCTGGCTACGCTTCCTCACTTGGGTCCAGGGCTGGGCAGGCAGGTGGGGGGCCGCATTTGCAGAGCCAGAAGGAAGGCCTAGGAACCCCTACTGGGGTGGGGAGGGATGCTCACGTTCCCCAACCCCCAGCAGTAACCGTCTTTGAGCCTTGTATCTGGTAGACTGGAATTTGGAGGAGGCTCTGCTGGTAGATAAGGAAGAAGTGCCCTGCTGAGTTTGTTAACCAATCCCCATTCTAGGGTCCAAAAGTGATGGAAACAGCAGACCCAGGGCTACACAGGCCAGACTCTTAGGCATCCACCAAAGCTCCAACCAAGAGCAGGTTAGGCCAGTGGGGCGGGACAGAATGGAGCTACTTCTATGAGAAAACCCCTCCATCAGCTCCCAACCTGCTTATCTGATAGAAGGAAGGATTCAGAACCAGAACAGGTATTGTCCAGTCTTGACTGGTCAGTGTCCAGTCCTGCAGGCAAGAGTAAGAGATTTTAGAAAGAATCCGGTCCCAACTGGTCAGGGGCTGAGCAGAGAGAGGCTCGTGGGGCTCACTGATTAGTTCTGACTCTCAGAGACAGGCGTAGTCTCTGGAGACAGCCTTTACCCTACATCTGAGAGAATGAAAGGTTGTGTTTCTTAGCTCGAGGCTATGTGTAGCCCCTGGGTCACTGTTTGAATCTGCTGAGAGCACCAACCAAACAGGATCCTCCCGGCAGCCGCATCTCGGTCTCTCTCTTCTCTTCTCTTCTCTTCTCTTCTCTTCTCTTCTCTTCTCTTCTCTTCTCTCTCTCTCTCTCTCTCTCTCTCTCTCTCTCTCTCTCTCTCTCCCTCTCTCTCCCCCATCTGTCTGTCTCGTTAGCGTGCTCTCCGCAGGCTCTGAACTATAAAACACATCAAATGGATGAAGATCCAAATCCCGCTACACCAAACCAGATAGGAATATAGCCCAACCCTATATTCTGAGATACTCGCAATGCCCAGCCTCCTACAGCCCCTTCAGCCATTCTGCTCAGTTGCCCTTGACTTTTTTTTTCACTTTGCCTAGTAAGTCTCCATCCAGGTTGCCTCTAAAGACACCTTTATTGCTGGCCATTCGGGGAAACAGGCATAAAGATAAAGGTTATTCTGGAAGACTCAGGCCTTTTCACTAAACCCTTGTTTCCCTAGTTGAGGAGGCACGACCCATCACCAAGGTTGCATAGCAAAAGGCAAGAAAAGTCTGACAGGTTTAATTAAAGGGTCCTTCCCCAGAAAGCCTCAGGTACCTCAGGCTGGATTTGAACTCCCTGGATTAGCTACTTGCCAACGGCTGGGGTTGCAGGTGTAAAGTCAGGACTGATGGAGGCCGTGTGGAAATCAAGGGAATCAGACAGGCACCTCCTGAAGCAGAACTGTCTTTAGTCAAGAGCGGCTGGAGGGCTACAGACTCTTCAAGGGAGGGAGACTGTGTGGATGTGGGTGGCCTGGGGGTTTTATGGGATGTGGAAAGGTGAGAACTGGGCTGGAGGAGGACAATTCCTCCCCACCCCCGCAGTCTGGAAGTGGTGGGTACCAGCCCGTTGGCCTGTGGCTTTCCTTACCAGAAGCTTCCACAGGTGTTAGTCAACTCTCCGTCCAAGTTTCTCAATCACCCTGAGGCTTTTAGATAATTATCCCTTTAACAGGCCCGTGCTTACCACGCCAAGTTTGTCCGGTGCTGAGGACTGAACCCAGGACTTCCTGCGTGCTTAGGCAAGCCCTCTACCTACTGAGCGGGGAGGCGGAGCAAGGACCAGCTCAGACTCCTCCTAACCTACCTGGTTAGCACTCTTAGTCCCAGGCACAGGTTAGGACCTTCTGTAATGAGCCCCCCCCCCCAAACAGAAGGGAACAGAGTGACCTTTCTAGCCTTTATGGTTTACTTCAGGGAAAGAGGGCTCTACCTTCCACGTCCTTTAGTTCAGCGTGACGTTTACTATCTTTTTCTGGGTGGACATTAGTAATAATAATTATGGAGCCCCAGTCAGTATGCCCGTTGCTAGGAATATTTGGCATGTATAAGTTATATGCCTTTGACTTTAGTAAATAGGTTTACATTTCTATGTAAATTCTTTTATGTACCCTTGTCGGGCATCCAAGTGCCCTCTTGGACCTTACTCCCAAATGTCCTCTGCAAAGTCAATTCGGGCTGTTCGCCATCGCTCCACACAGGGGCGCTGCTGAGCGGGACCTGCGCAGTACGGGAGCTTCTCAGGCCACACAGGCTACAGTGAAGCCTACGCTTCAGGCTTTAAAGTATCCATCTCTTTCACACTTATCGCAATCATCCCCTGCCAAAGAGCAGTTGGATGCTGAGGACCAGGATCCAGGGGTTTCTGGATTAACTGTGTAAACTCCTTCATAAACAGCAACTTTCAGGCTTTTGATGACAGTAGATTTTAGCCAGTCCCCAGACTGATTTGGGACAGCAATAGGTGGGGGAGGAGGGGGAGGGTTTCCTTACCAAGGACAGAAGGCCTCAACAGCAAAAAGTTCCTGTCCTCAGCTAACAGCTCGGTATTCAAAGGGAACTTGAAAGGGGGCAAAAGGCCGCCCCACGGTAGCCCAGAGCCGGGCTGCCTCCTCTGGCGTATTTGCATAACTAAAGGAGACCACTTAAGGAATCCTACCCTTTACAAAGGAAACCTGTTCCTAGGTGTAGTACCGGGGAGTAGGGAGAAGCTTCTGGAATTCCGTTCAACACTGTATTGAAAGGAAGAAATGGAGGTTTCAGAAGAATCCCACAGCTATTGTGTGACAGGGATTGCCTGGAACCCTATGCTCCCAACCCCCACTCCAAATCTTCTCCCCCAACATTCGTCCCTGCCATTTCCCTCACAGATGCTTAGTGGTAAATGTGCTTGCTTCTGTGTGAAAGCCTACAGATTACCAAAACCTGTTATGTCCAATGATTCTCTCTGGAGAATCTCAGAGGCATGGAACCTTAGGGGGAGGGGGAATCGGATAATTATTTAAATATCGTGATGCTTTTCTGTTCCCTGGCCCAGTCTGAAATGTCTGCACCAAGCCACATTTACTGTCCTGAGCCTCTTTCCACGATTAAAAAAAAAAATGCTATTACGTTTGTTTATTTATGGGACGGAGCGTGCGTGTGCCGAGATCAGAGGACAGCTTGCGGGAGCATGTTCTGGCCTTCCAGTAGGTGGGATCTGGGGACAGGACTCCTGTGTCAGGCTTGGTGACAAGCACCTTCCCATGCTCCGTCATCTGGCTGGCCCCATTTTCTAAGCTGATGACTGTGCAAACTGCCAGTGTGGGGAGCACTTAGGTTGATTTCTCCCTCCTGTGGAAAAACCAGTTTTCCTCCGTTTGCAATTCAATTCTTTAGCTCTGCAAATGTGTGCTGTTGAATGGTTCCTTTGGCTGGTCACCGCGTCTGCCTTGTCCCCCTTGTACCAAGTGAGGAAAGTCACTAACACACGCTCATTTCTGTGTCTGCATGAAAGAAATGAATTTACCTTCCCGCGGTGACTAAACTGTTTTCTTATTTAAACAAAACGCTGCAACTTTTGCATCTGTTTCTGATGCAAAACTGGAAGTGTGGGAAGATAGGCGACAGTTCGTTCTTAAGTAGGCAGCTGGTTAGAGAGATAGGTCCGAGATGTGGCGGCACTGATCTGAGCACTTCCGTTTTGTAGGGAGATGGGCCCTTGCACAAAAGAAACCCTGTAGCTGAAGCTTTTTTCCACTCCCGAAGGCCTCTGAGCTAACTCCCAGCCAGCAGGATAACTCCCTGCTCCGTTCCCCAGCCAACCACAGATAACCCAAAGGGTGGGCTTGGCTAAGCTAACTCCATCTCCCTCCCAACCACAGGGCTGACTGCAGATAACCTATAGGTGGGCTTGGCCGGTTTTTAACGGTCCCCACCCCTGCCGTACTCAGTCAGGTCCCTGGAGGCCTTTAAAATGACCCAACGGACTAAGTTTATCTGTGCCTGGTCCAATTTAAAAGGAACCCACCCCTGCTCCACACCCTATTAGAAAATATATTAACCCAGAGCTAGGCGTGGTGGGGCACCCTTGTAGTCCCAGTATTTGGGAGGCAGAGACAGGTTTAGCTCTGTGGTTTCAAAAAACCAACCTGGAGCCGGGTGGTGGCAGGTGGATCTCTGTGAGTTCGAGGCCAGCCTGGCACACAAGAGCTAGTTCCAGGACAGACACCAAAGCTACAGAGTAACCCTGTCTTGGAAAAACAAAAAAACAAAAAAACTGGTCTACATAGTGAGCTCCAGACCAGCCAAAGCTACATAGACCCTGTCTCAAAAAAGCAATACACAGAGAGATAAGGAAACTTGACTACCTGGGAGCAAATTGTGCTTCTCTGACACCCATCCCCACTCCCCTTGTTAGTTACCGGGTTCTGCCTCTGCAACAAACATTGTGGGGTGGACTTCAACTTTCTCGTCCTGTAATTCTTTACCTGACAGAGCAACGTCCTCGAGACAGGAGAGCTACAGAGCAACATAAACTTGGAAGTAAATTTTACATTCACTATAATCCCTTCAAAGTCAGGCGAGGCCTATATTTAGTCTCTTAGATGTGGCCCGAGACCCCCTAGGAGCTTGGAGAAAATACTGGACCAGGCCTTAAACCCGGAAGATTCAAAAGGAACTGGAAGGTTAGGAGTGGGCCCGACGGTAACCGAAGGCCTCAAGGCTACCAGGAGTCTAGTGCCCGCAGCATCCTGGCAGCACGGAGGGGCAGAGATTTGCTGACCCTGCAGAACAGAAGGGGACTATCTAGAATCATCTGGAGTTCCCCGGCACGGCCCAACCTACTGGAATGCCCGAAATTCCTTCCCGGTCCTGAGCTCTGCAGGCCTGGCGCCTAAGTCACCCGCGGCAGAAGGGAGCCCCAGGTCGGCAGGATCTGAGACCCTGCAGGGGACAGGTGGAAGGCCCTGAGCATCTGCTGGCCAGGATCCCGGAGAGGAGCCGGGTCGCGGCTGTGTGTGCGCATTCCGAGCGATTGATTGTGCTGGGCACCAGTGGTGTGGGTGGCGAGGACGCGCGATGGTCCACATACCCCTGGGCAAGCTGGGGGCGGATTCCCCATGAGAACCAAGGAGCAAGGGGTAGCAGGTTTCTCTGACCACAGTAGACTGAGAAAAGGCAGGGAGCGCCCCCTGCTGACCGCCGGGACAACTGGCGCTAGAAAGCTGAGGACACTTTGGGCCATTCATTAGTATATGCAATCTAGAATTTAGCATCATTTGAACCCCTAAATTATTAGTGTCTCAGTAAAGCATTGTGTGCTTCAGTATTGGCTTCACACCAGTGGGTAACGGGAATTTACCTCTGTCAATGAAAATGGAGGGTTCTTACTCTTTGCATAACGGGACTGTATAATAAATAAGGTCTCTCTTGTACCCAGTTTGTAAAGCAAAAGCTCCGGCTCCATCCAGTAGTTCCGGCAAGGCTCTGCCACCTGCCCCAATATACAGGTTAAGAGTTATGGTGGCCGGGCTGTGGTGGTGCACGCCTTTAATCCCAGCACTCGGGAAGCAGAGGCAGGCGGATCTCTGTGAGTTTGAGGCCAGCCTGGTCTACAAGAGCTAGTTCCAGGGCAAGCTCCAAAACTACAGAGAAATCCTGTCTCAAAAAAAAAAGACAAAAACAAAAAAAAAGAGTTATGGTGAAGGTGGGGGTGGCGGCTCAAGCCTGGAATCGTAGCACTTGGAGGACTGAGGAGGAGGATCCCACACAAGTTAGAGGCCAACCTGAGCTACAGAAGAACAGATTTATTCAGTGTGGCCGCATTGGGAAGAATAAACAAAAAGGTCCAGCGAGTATTGGCATGAGATTTAGGTTTAAAGAGGAAAAAGCGCTGGGAGAGAGATGGCAGAAGGCGTTCCAGTTAAGCAGACCTGGTCAGCCTGCGGTCTGGCGGGTCGCTGTCTCAGTTCTGGTTGTAAAAGGTGGTCCTAGACTTCTGCCCCGGGTTGCAGTCTGCCCTCCCAGCTAATCAGCCTTGTCTCGGGGCTGGTTTATTTTTACAAGTTATGTTCTTCCGGGAGAGTTTAGGGTAATTATCTTTGTGCTTCAGCCAAAGGAAACACACACGAAAGGAAGGTAGAGATGCCAGGTCCCTCCTGCTTTAGTTACCTTGTGCAACCAAATCAGAAGGCCTCACCCAGGGGAGGAGGCGTACAGGCTTCTTAGGAGCCAGGGAGCTGAGTTCGCTGTACTCACTCAGACTCCTGTGAGGTCAGAACGGAGGCCTTGGGTGTTAGAGAATTGTGTGCTATTGCAGTTGTGTAGGGTTGCATACCAAAGGCAAACGTTGCAGTGCTTAAATTGGATTAGATTATCTTTATTCACAGATGTAATATACATCAAAGACCGAAATATGCAATTAAGAAAATGAAATATGCTAGGCAGTGGTGGTGCAAAGCGTTAGTCCCCGCACTCAGAAGGCAGAGGCAGGGGGATACCTGAGTTCAAGGCCAACCTGGTCTATAGAGCCTGTTCCAGTACAGCCGGGGCTACACAGAGAACCCTATCACAAAGAAAAAAGAAAGAAAGAAAGAAAGAAAGAAAGAAAGAAAGAAAGAAAGAAAGAAAGAAAATTATATATATATATATATATATATATATATATATATATATATATATCCTATGGATTAAAAGTGAATAGCATTATTCCTGGCTTATTTTGTGTCATTTTAAGAAATAGATTCTTTTAAAAAAACAATTTTTATAAGGTACTAGAGAGATGGCTCAGCACACTGGCTGCTCCTTTTTTGAGGGGAGTCATTCAAGACAGGGTTTCTCTGTATAGTTTTGGAGACTGTCCTAGAAATTGCTCTGTAGACCAGGTTAACCTCGAACACACAGAGATCCACCTGCCTCTGCCTCCTGAGTGCTGGGATTAAAGGCGTGCGCCACCGCCACCCTGCACACACTGTTCTTGCAGAGGACCTGAGTTCAATTCCCAGCACGCACTTGAAACTCCAGTTCCAGGGTATATGGCGTCCTCTCTTGGCTTCTGTGGGCACTGTGCACACTGACAGGAAACATGCCTGTAAGTATACAATAAATTAAATCTTTTTTTAAATTATCAAATTCATGCATCTTATTTTATGCGTGAATGTTTTGCCTGCTGTATGTATGTTCATCACTTGCATACTTTGTGCCCTCAGAGGGCAGAAGAGGGCATCTCCTGGAACTGAAATTGTGGCTTCGGGAGCTGGGAATCAAAACTGGGTCCTCTATAAAAGCAACAAGTGTTCTTAAGCCCTAAGCTCTCTCTAGCCCCTAAAGAAAGTTTTTAAAAGTTGTTGAGCATAGTGGTAAATACCTGTAATCCCAGCATTTAGATGGTAAAAATAGAAGCATCAGGAGTTCAAGGCCAGCCTCAGATACATAGTAATTTCAAGATCACTCTGGGGGTACTAGAGAGATAGCGCAGTGGTTAAGAGTACTGGGTGCTCTTCCAAGGCCCTGGGTTCAATACCCAGCATCCATATAGTGGCTTATAACCACCTGTAACTCCAGTCCCAGGGGATCCAATGCCTGCCTATGGCCTCTGCAAACACTGGCACACACAGACACACCTCTTGCTGGATGTGGCAACACAGGCCTTTAATCCCAGCACTTGGGAAGCAGAGGCAGGTGGATTTCTGTGAGTTGGAGGCCAGCCTGGGCTACAGAGAGAGTTTCAGGACAGGGCTGTATAGTAAGATCACTTGAGTTTGGAACCTTCAGACCCACATCAAGCTGACATGTAGTAGATCTGTAATCCTGACTCTCCAACCAGAAAGAGAGCAGGGATGATGGAAATGAGGGACAGCTAGCCTGGCGTTCAGGGCAGAGAAGCAAAGGCCTTCTTCAAACCAAGGGGAAGGTGAAGATTAATAGTCAAGGGTGTCCTCTGCTCTCCACACACACCCCATGACACATACATGCCCGTGTGTATATACACACAGCATGGCACATACATGCCCATGTGTACACACACACACACCATGGCACATACATGCCCATGTATACACACACACACACACCATGGCACATACATGCCCATGTGTATATACACACACCATGGCACATACATGCCCATGTATACACACACACACACACCATGGCACATATGTGCCCATGTATACACACACACACAGCAACAAAACTGTGTCTGTATGTCACATAATGGTGATCCTTTCTCTTCTGCACATAAAATCTTAGCATAGGGGCTGGAGAGATGGCTCAGTGGTTAAGAGCATTGCCTGCTCTTCCAAAGGCCCTGAGTTCAATTCCCAGCAACCACATGGTGGCTCACAACCATCTGTAATGAGGTCTGGTGCCCTCTTCTGGCCTGCAGGCATACACGCAGAAAGAATATTGTATACATAATAAATAAATAAAAATATTTTTTTTAAAAATCTTAGCATAAGTGCACATTTGATAGAAAGAAATCACCAAGTGCACCCAAGCCAGGACGTGGACAGGCCCAGCTCTGATGGAGGAAGGTCATTGGTTAAATAAAAAGAAACTGCTTGGTCCTCATTGGTTAGAAGATAGGTGGGAGGAGAAAACAGAACAGAACGCTGGGAGGAAGAGGAAGTGAGCTCAGACTCCACAGCTCTTCTCTCGGGAGCAGACGCCTCAGAGAGACGCCATGCCCCAGCTCCGACCCAGGATGGACTTAGGCTAGAATCTTCCCGGTAAGACCGGTGCTCACTAAGACCGGTGCTCACAGATTATTAGAGATGGGTTGATCGGGATATCACAATTAGCCAGTAAGGGCTAGAGCTAAAGGGCCAAGCAGTGTTAAAATGAATACAGTTTGTGTGTTGTTATTTCAGGGCAAAAGCTAGCCGAGCAGGCGGCTGGGGTGTTGGGGACGCAGCCCTGCCGCTCATATTACTACACAGCTCCACATCACAATACAGTAAGCCAGAAATGACCCATAGAAGTGAAGCAAATAGCAACGGCAATGGCAGGCACCCTAGTCTCCTTCTTAAATAACCTTGAGCCCAAAAGGAAATAAAAAATTATAATGACCAATTGTTTTGAAACCAGGAATACCATATGATTACATGTAAGGTGATAGTGCCGGTTTGCACCATGTTGTACTTTAGGCCCTTGGTCCTGAGTCTTTGGCTACAAAAGTTGTGAAATTTCACAGCTTTAAATACATTTAGTATTGTAAGATAAGACAATCCAAATAAGTAAACTAATCGCCCCAACGTGTCAGGAAATGACAGCGTAAAGGCTAAGAAAAGAAATTCAATGTCCATTGAGTTCAGGCTATGGCCCGCCCTAAATTGTGGTGTAAAACAGTAAAATCTACATCGGGGGTGGGGCGAGGCCACAATGGGTAAAGCACTTGCTGTGCCAGTGTGGGGTTTGAGTTCGGATCCTGAAGCCACAGAAAGCTGGACATAACAGCGGGTCCGTAATCCCAGCATTCCTACCAGGTAGACCAGTGCTGAGCATGGCCCTGAGCTTCAGGATGATTCGGGAGGACACGTGAGCAAGGTCACATCTTTGTCACCATCCGTGAAACACAGATCCATAAACAACTTACTCCGAAGTCAAAAGGTTGTCACTCTATACATTGATCAAAGCAAACTGGGATCATCAAGGGCACAGTAAAATCACACCAGGAAGAACTGGGAAGACACTTCAGCCCGGCACCCACAACCTTCTGCAACTCTAGTTCCAGGGGATCTTCTGACCGCCTCAGACGCCAAGCCTGCACGTGAGGCACTCACATGCACACGGGCAACACACACATGCACAGAATTAAAAAATACTTTAAAAAGTCATATCAGAGAAATTAGGCCAGAGAAGTTCCCAAACACAATAGACGGAAGCAGGAAGCAAGCCTGTCCCCGAGCCCCATAGAGAGGAGGGCACTCTAACTGGTGGAGAGAGCGCCACAAATCTGCCGTCTGATCACCCGGTGTCTGTATCAAGGGATGGAAAGGCAGAGAACTCCCAGGCTGTCCCAGCTTCGTCCCCTCTGGTGACTCAGCCAACTCCCGTGGCTGTCTGTCCATCCACTTCACACACACACACACACACACACACACACACACACACACACACACACGTCTCTCTGACCCTGATTCTACAGCTTCTGCCTCACTTCTGTGGCTCAGCTTCACCCGAGGCTCGGCTCAAACCTGTGGCTTCTTGGTTTGATTCTGCCACTGTCTCCAGCGTCCTCCAGTCTGGTTCCTTGTCTAACTCCCACTGAGGTTCACATCCTGTCTACCAGCATCTACTTCTGCCTCTCAAAGGCCTGAGTGGTGCCTCTGCCCCGCATGGGTTTAACCCTTGGTCATCAGTCATTCTGTAACACACACATAGAGAAAGATGCGCTGTGGCCTGCCGTGCGACGTGGGTTAGTAGTGGCAGCTGAGACTAGAGCGGGAGAGCCTGTGTCGGCCAGCGGGCGGCTATCAAGGAGACAGGACTGCTTGGCGGTTGCAGCCTGCAGAACCAACGCAGCCTGTGAGTTCCATGTCACTGGACGTCGCCGACATTGTGGGAAGATGCAGATGTATCTGTTTCTGGCACAGCACTTCTTGACAGGTTTTGTTTTTTGTCTTGTTTTGTTTGCTTCAGTGCCAGGGATCAAAAGCACAAACTCTTACATGCTGGGGAGTGTCGTGTCAAAAGTAAAGTCACAAAACGATGATGATGGTGGTGGTGGCTGGAGATGACCCGGCTGGAGAGATCACTCAGCAGGTATGAGCACACACTGCTCTCCCAGGGGACCTGCCTCGCATTCCCAGCACCCACATCAGGCAACTCACAACCACCTGTAACTCCAGCTCCAGGGGGATATGACATCTCTGGCCTCAGAAACACATATATGCAATTAAAATACAAAAATAATTGAGCTGGGCGAGAAGGCACACATCTTTAGTCCCAGCACTCAGGAGGCAGAGGCAGGTGGATTTATGTGAGTTCAAGGCCAGCCTGGTCTACAAAGTGAGTTCCAGGACAGCCAGGGCTACACAGAGAAACCCTGCCTCAATAACAACAGCAATTACAACAACAACAACAATAATAATATAAAAATTATTGCAATGGGGGCCTGGAGAGATGGCTCAACAATTAAGAGCACTGGATGCTCTTCTAGAGGTCCTGAGTTCAATTCCCGGAACCTACATGTGGCTCACAACCGTCTATAATAGGACCTGATGCCCTCTTCTGGCATGCAGGTAAACAGGCAGAACACTCATACATTAAAAAATACAAATAAAAAAATCATTGCAATGTTCAGACATTTAGCAAATGAGCATAAAAAACAAATATAATTACCACGAGGCTGAAGAGATGGCTCAGTGGTCCAGAATATGGATTGTTCTCACAGAGGACCTGAACTCCATTCCCAGCGCCTGCATCAGGCAGCTCACAACTGCTTGTAACTCCAGCTCCAGGGGATACCTCTAACCTCAGGAACATGCTCATATACAGACATACACACATGCACACATAAATAAATAATAGTGGAAATACATTTAAACTACTGTGTTGATGTAATAAGTCAGAATAAAAGGCAAAATTATTTGAATCCAAACTCCTATAAAGATGTGGATAGACTTTTAAGTACTTATAGATGGATTCCAAACACAAACCTGTATGTTCCCTGGAGTCAGGATGGATTGGAAGAAGTCATCAAGTAACCATGGAGACAGCTTTGGAGAGTCTCCAGGGGCTTTGGGGCTTTAAAAATCTTTCCAATCCCCAAGAGTCAACTTGATCCAGTCTATGGCTGCTGTGAAAAAGAATCATACATGTTCATCCCCTCTTTCCCTCTGTCTGGAGAGAACACAGGACTTGTTCTAACTCAGTTCTGAAGTTTGTTATCATCCCAAGCCCGGCAAGGGATTTTGACTAACTGCCCTTGACTCTCACAAAGTGTAAAATGCTAAGCGCCCCCTATCTCCTTATCCTGGGTACTTGATTTATCACTGGTCCCCAAATTCTATTAATCAATAACTCCACAGGCCGGAAAGGGCAAAATCAGCCATCTCTTTTTAGAATGACCTCTGGGTGCCCATCCCCAGCTACTATGCAATCCTCAAGTCAGCATAAAGCACATTTTCATGCCAAGTGGTGGGAACAGCTCATGCCTTTAATCCCAGTACTGGGGAGGCAGAGGCAGAGTTTGAGGTCAGCCTGGTCTACAGAGTGAGTTCTAGGACAGAGAAACCCTATCTCAAAAACTAAGCCAAGCCAAACAAAACAAACAAAACCCCACAGTTTTTGCCTCAAAGGGGAGTGAGTAAGAGCTAGTTTACTTCAGAGCCAAATATGAGTAAGCCTGGGACAGAAACACAGACTCATTATAATCTATGTTTCACTGAGGCAGCAATTTCAGGAAGCTTTTCTAGAAATAGACAAGGCTGTAAGCCTACACACTTTTCAAATCCACCAACGGAAACAGCAGGTAGGTGGTCTCAGAGAAGTGGGGACTCTTACATAGCACATAAAGTTTACCTAATGGTGACCGGATATTAGCTCACTTATACAAGAGGTCAATAAGCGGCTATTAAGGGAGCCAAAAATAGCACTAAATAAATCACAGTTAGACTCTACACCTGCAATCTCCTGCCTCTGCACCGTCGTTGACATTCTAATCAATTAATCAAAAGCCAGTTTGGGAGAACTCCGCTCAGCACCCACCATGGCTGGACCTCACTCACTGTCCTCTTGTTTCTGTCCCCGTCCTGGAAGCCAGGCCTCAGGAGGTTCCCTTGGGACAGCTGCAGCACCCTGCTGGGGCTGAGTCTACCACAAGAGCCTCCCCCCTACTCCCCAGCCTCTCCCCAGCACCCCCACATCTGTACCTGAGAGCGGCTCCTGTCTCCTAGCTGGGAAGTGGCTTCTGCATTAGTTGCTTGGGCCCTTGGGGAAATGTGAATCTTCCCATTTTAACAGACACCTGTCTTCTGCTCAGGTCGTAGTCACTGCTTCACAGAGGCCCAGCTCTAAACCAGGTCAAACACATAAGAGCTTATTGATTGGTTTTTCGAGGCAGGGTTTCTCTGTGTATCCCTGGTTGTCCTGGAACTAGCTCTGTAGACCAGGCTGGCCTCAAACTCAGAGATCCGCCTGCCTCTGCCTCCTGAGTGCTGGGATCAAAGACGTGCGCCACCACCGCCTGGTTAACATTTAAGAATTTTGAAGTTTCACCGAAACCTCTCAGACTTCAGCACGTCTGATTCAGGTGTCTGTGTGGCTGACGCTCAGTTGGTAGAGCGCTTGCGTAGCAAACGGGAAACCCAGTGTTTATGAATTGATTAGAATGACAACAACGGGGCGAAGGTTGGAGACGGTCTAGAGTCTAACTGCAATTATTTAGTGCTATTTTTATCTCCCTTAATAGCCATTTATTGACCTCTTACATAAGTGAGCTAATATCCAGTCACAATTTTCAGTACTGTACAAGCCTTGGAAGGTAGATAAAGGAGAATTTAAGACCATCATTGACTACATAGAGTTCTAAACCAGTCTGAGCTAAAGACCCTACTTAAAAAAAAAAATCCCAGAGGCTGAGGGATGGCTTGATGGCTAAAAAGCAAGGACTGCTTCTGCAGAGAATCCAAGGAATAAAGAAACATTCTCTCGTTCATTAATAAACCATTTGGTCATGTGATGAAGACCCTCTCAAAAATTACAAGGAGTCCCTTCGTATAAATCCCAGAAATGTATGAGTCCCAGCCGGGCGGTGGTGGTGCACGCCTTTAATCCCAGCACTTGGGAGGCAGAGGCAGGCGGATCTCTGTGAGTTCGAGACCAGCCTGGTCTACAAGAGCTAGTTCCAGGACAGGCTCCAAAACCACAGAGAAACCCTGTCTCGAAAAACCAAAAAAAAAAAAAAAAAGAAAAAAAAAGAGAGAGAGAGAAAAGAAATGTATGAGTCCCTTTATATAAAATCCCAGAAAATGCAAATCGATCCCTAGTACAAGAAAGTGACTGGGTGGGCAGGGGAAAGGGAAGGACTGAGGCACAGTGGGTGTGTCACACCTGGGGGTGACAGCCATGTACCACTCACAGGTTTTATTCCTCCAAGGAAAGCTTTGCGTTTGCACACTCGGGTCTCTTGTACTTGTTAGGAATGTTTCTTAAGACGCGCTTCTCCGCCGACACAAATTATTCCAATCAGACAAAATTAGACCAAGTATAAGATGCCCATGTTTAATGCAGTACTCAGGGGTGGCACCGGGAAAGCACGGTGACCGGGGTTGTGGGGAGCAGGGGAGAACACGCAAAACCCCGGAGACCACGTGTTCATTTTCTGGGTGGCGGCCTAAATAGCCTGTGGGAGTGGTCCTGACCCTCCCACAGTGGGGAGGGACCACTGCTTGATGGGTTTTCCCAGAGGTGGAGTTTGGACCAAGGCAACTCACAGGGGAGGGGGCTTGAAATGGAGCTTCCCGCTCTGTTCCAAAGATGGTGCCAGGGGCTGGAATCTCACTTCTAACCAAACATCCCAAACTCCTTGGATATAGGGATGTCAGGGGCTGGGGTCTCACTTCTGACCAAACATCCCAGACTCCTTGGATATAGGGGCATCAGCTCACGCTCAGCAAGAGGTGTAGCTGGAGCGCCATCCAGTTTACTGTCCTCCTGGAGTCCTCAGGCAGCTGTTTCTTGAGGGAGATAAGAAGGCAGGTGGCTAGGAGAAAATAATATTGTTATTATTGGCCCTGTGAATGGTCCTAGCCATGGGAAGTCATTAACTGCCAGAAAGAACGGGGCAGAGAAGTGCCCTGGTTGTACAGGTGAGGCTCAGGTGTATAATTGGGACACAATAGCAGATAAAACCAGATTTTAGTTTGTCCTTGATCCAGGAGAGGAGTTGGTACCAATGCTGAAGTCCCAGGAACGGGTGCAGGTGTTGGCGTTGGCTGGAGAGTGCTTTGTAAGTTGGTCTTGGCCCAGGCGGCAGGAGTGACCCGTAAAATATGCTTGAAAATGGGTGGGGTCAAAATACACTCTGGAGTCTGTTAGTCTTTATCAGACCTGGCTTCTTGATAACGCAGCAGAACTTTTTCCCAGGAACCTGTAGGTATCTGTAAGAGAACTGGAACAGATTGACATCTTGGTGTCCTAGCAAAAGGCTATTGCTTTAGGTTAAAAGGCATGAACATTATAGAAAACTATTAAAGGAAACTGGGAGCTCTGAACCTCTGAAGACACTTCTGAAACCTGTTAGTCCTGAACTATGAAGCCTGTTAAAGAGGCACACCTTTCTGTATTTTAGCAGGAAGCTTAACCAATAAAGTAATGAGCTACTTAAGTCATCAAATGCCATTAGACAGATCTAGGAGGGATAAATGAGCAAAAATGAGACAACTTTTTTACCTACACAGGCAATCCCCAGTTTCTCCTTAGTCCTTGGAGAACATCTGCCTAGAAGCAGTGCTTGCCGTTAGCTGCTGAGTACGAGAGGCCCAAAGATTTCCCTGTCTTGGCAGGATGAGAAGATAGATTTCCCCAGGTGGCATCCAGGAAGCTAAAGGAGTAGAAGGTTGCTTTCAGCTGTGTGGGTGGCTTTGCCAAACCCAAAGGCAAGCCTGGAGGCAGAAGGTCTTCAGTAACCTTACATCTTTTTGGAGGGGCTAAAGGGTGCTGCGGGAGCTGGCATGTCTCTGTGTTAGAAGCTCTTTTGTTAAATGCCATACTCTCAGATCTGTAAAGCCACTTGAGAATTGGGTACCATTACCTGTTATTTTAAACTGGGCTTGTAAGATAAATTTAGACGTGTATTTTATCCAGTTAGTTACAGCTTAACAATGCTAGTAAATGTAAGAAGATTAAGAGGGATATTTTAATAAGTCCAAGGATACTAACGCATGTGCGTACTCTTAGCCAAGATGGCGGGGAAGTTAAAATGGAGGTTACCCACTTGTTTGTATTTTTCCAGATCTGTTGTAATTTGGACTTAGAAGTTTTACTTATCTTAAAACAAGCACACATGACACGGAAACATAAATCAAGCATGCTATGAAAACACACCCACACACTCACACGGACATACTGTGGCCACATTATTCTAACAGACAGAAACACAAGGACGGAGGAACTGTCTGGCTTTAGAGTGGAAGGACAGGGGAAACAGATTCATTTTAGGGAATCCCAGAGTGAGACAAACAGCAAACAGCTTGGAGAAGTTGGGGGGAGGAAAAAAAGGAGGGGAGCTCGTGGCAGAAACCATGGGCTTTTGGAGCCTTGTTTGCTTCTATGTAGGTGCTAGATAGCCCCAATTTACAAGGAGTTTTGTAAAAGGCAGCCCAAGGGCGTTTGAGAAATCGACTTTGAATCGTAAGAACCCATTTAGAAGCCCATGCCAATTGGGACTCAAACCTGTCGCAATGCATCTGTTGGACAGAACTCTTGAGTCAACATGGGGGTTGTGAGAAATGAGCGGTGGACATCTCTGGTCCATGCAACTTTCACCTCAGCTAAGCCCAGCTTAGCCCCTTGGTCCGGGCTTTCTGCAAGCGGTGACCTCAACAGAAAACCCAAAAATCGACAAAAACAAAAACAAACAAACAAAAAACCCGCGAATGGGTCCCCTAGCCCTACCGGCATAATGTAAAAAAAATGGGGACTCACTGAGATGAAGCCCCTTTTAGCCTGGAAGCCAACTTTAACCTGGCAGAGAGCACACGATAAGGACATTTTCCAGCCCTCAGCACTGGGCCTGTGGAAAAAACAGACTCCCTCTGTGGGGACCTCCATATATTAGGAATATTTCTTTCTTTTTTTTTTATATTTACTTATTTATTATTTATACAGTATTCTGTCTGTGTGTACGCCTGCAGGCCGCAAGAGGGCACCAGACCTTATTACAGATGGTTGTGAGCCACCATGTGGTTGCTGGGAATTGAACTCAGGACCTTTGGAAGAACAGGAAATGCTCTTAACCACTGAGCCATCTCTCCAGCCCTAGGAATATTTCTTAAGACAACACAAATAATTCCAATCAGACCTAATGAAAGATGCCCATGTTTAATGCAGTGCTCCCGGGTAGCACTGGGAAAGCATGACGAGGGGAAAAGAGAGAAGGGGAGACCACGCAAAACCTGAGACCATGTGTTCATTTTCCGGGCGGCAGCCTAAATAGCCTGTGGGAGTGGTCCTGACCCTCCCTGGGTAAGGGTCATGGCTTGGCAGGTTTTCTTGACCTCCGTGGGGAGGGGTCACCACTTGATGGGCTTTCCCAGTGGTGGAGACCAGACCAAGGCAACTCCCAGGGGTGGGGCTTGAAATGAAGCTTCCTGCTCCTTTCCAAAGATGGGTGCCAGGGGCTGGGGTCTCACTTCCGACCAAATAGTACTTCCTGTTACTTCACTTGCGACACCCATAAATTCCATTTCCAATTCTGTGTTCTGTGGAGATATCCCTTGTTTGGTCCTGCTGAACGACTATGATGTGTCTTTATGTCTTTATCAAAAATCATTTGATAGGCCGTTGAGAGGGCTCCGTCAGTAAAGGTAATCGTCACCTCGTCTGATGACCTGAGTTCGTGTGGGAGGAGAGAACAGACACCCCCAAGTTGTTTTCTGTCTACACATATTCGATGGTATGTGTGTGTTCATGTATACACACACACACAAGTAAATAAATAAAATGTAAAAAAAGCAACACAGAACCAGCTGAGGACCAGGTGTGGTGATATATGCCTGTTAGCCAGCACTCAGGAGGTAGAAGCAGGAGAATCGGGAACTCAAGGCTTTCCTTAGCTACGTAGGGAGTTCAAGGCCATCTGGGGTACTAGAAACCCTGTCTCAATAAACAAAACAAAACAAAAAACAAACAAACAAACAAAAAATCAGTGGCCAGTAAGACGGCTCGGTGGGTGTATGTACTTCCCACCAAGTCCGACCCATCAAGATGAATCCAAGGCCCAGAACTCACAAAAGGATAGGAGAGAACCAATTCTACAAAGTTGTCTTCTGCCCTCCGCATTTACACCCGTGTTGTGTTTACAATAATTAATAAAGAAATAAATAGAAATTGCAAAATTCCACTGGGAGATCTGTAGAGAGAATCTTCCCAGGATACATGAGGCCCCAAGGTCCACCAGCCAGACATGACGGCATATGCCTATAATCCCAGCGTGACAGAGACTGAAGCAGGAGGATTACCATGAGTTTAAAGCCAGCCTGGGCTACATAGCAGCAAATCCTAGGCCAGCCAGGGCGAGATAGCAACATGTCTAAACAAATAACAAAAACATCAGTAGATACATTCAAACCAACTCCTGGATTCTGTTTCATGGTAATATGTTTGTATATCTTTACACCTATACTCATTTGTTTGATAACTCCATAAAATGACCTAAATCTTCAATTTTTTTTTTAAAGACAGGAGTTCAAGCATCCATCCTAGAACTCACAAAGACCCACCCGCCTGCCTCTGCCTGCTGAGTGCTGGAACTAAAACTGTACACCACCATTTCCATTCCGCTCAGGCTTTTGTGACGGCTCACGTAGGCGCGTGATACAGAAGTGTGTTCAGGGGATGGAGGCAGGCTACCTGAAGGAACCCAGCAAGGCCCGTCTGTTCAGATTCTTTTGTGTCCTTCCTAGAGGGTATGAGAACAGAATCTCTCCTCGGTGAGGCTTCTGTCATCTGCTATCAGATAAGAGAAGTCCCTGCGTTTATGATTAGAGTTTTTATGATCTACCCTTGGGGGGGGAGAAATTCCAGCTTCTCCCATCCAGCTGCAGTGAGGACCTACAGACCCAACGGCGCCAGGCTCCCTCCTCCTCGTCCCGTGTGTGCATAGCCTCGGGAGAGCTAACTGATGAGGAAGGACGGTACATTTTTATGGCCTGAAAGTCTGGAAATGCTCCACATGAGAAGAAACCGAGGAAACGAAGAAGGCTATCGTCTCCAAGCCAGCAAAAGCACACAGATGTTGAAGGCAGAGAGATCTTGGTTAAAGACATTGGTGTTAGTGTAGGAGAGATGGTTCAATGGTTAGGAACACTGGCAGAGGCTCAAAGGACCGGGGTTCAATTCCCAGCACCCACATGGCGGCTCATATCCGTCTGTAACTCCAGTTCTGACCCTCTCACACAGACAAACACCAGTGAATCAAAAATAAAGGTAAATAAATGATTTAAAAACAAGAAGATGTTGGTATTATCACGACTGATCATTCCAGGTGCTTTGTGGGAATGTTTTATGCCGAAGATTGGTGCTCTGCTTTGTGTGACACAAGCTTTGAAATCGAAGAGTCTAGATAAGAACAGAGTTGACGGGTTTTGTGTAGGCACCTCTGCGAAACAAGATGGTACACAAGAACCGTAAAGACACCATGGTTAAGAAATGTCAAGGCATTAAGCACGAATAGTGGGCAAATGGGCCAGAAGACATCAACCTGGTTTGTGTTGCTGAGAAGCCAGGTGGCTCCTTTCCTGCAGCCTTTGAAGGATGCCCAGGAATGCCATCAATCAGGGGCACAAGACTGAAAGCTCCAGGTTTAACACTGTCCTCTCCCTATAAAAGTAAAGCCAATATTTTAGGCCAGGATCTCACTTGGAGAGGTGTTAGTTTGTCATTTTTTGTGATAAGCTAAAAATTCTATAGGACATGGGAAACACTGCCACACTCAAACCCAGCCTCTAAAGTTTCATTGACATGGAATTTCTTAGTGTCCAAATGCCCACTTTGATGACATGAACTGTAAAGATTTTTATTAAGAGCGGGATTTTTTTATTTAATAATTTTAGTGTGTGTGTACATGTGTGTGTGTGTGTGTGTGTGTGTATGTGTGTGTGTGTTTGTGTGTGTGTACATGTGTGTGTGTGTACATGTGTGTGTGTGTACGTGTGTGTGTGTGTTTGTGTGTGTGTGTGTGTGTGTGTGTGTGTGGTGTGCGTGCGCAGGTTGGACAGCTTGCTGGAGTCTTGTCCTCTCCTTCCACACATGGATCTCAGGGATCAAACTCAGGTCATCAAGCTGAGTCTCTCTATGTAGCCCTAGTTGTCCAGGAACTCACTATGTAGATCCGGCTGCCTTGAACTCAGAGGTCTACCTGTGAACTCACAGAAATCCACCTGGCCCTGCCTTCTGAGTGCTGGAATTGAAGGTGTGCACCACCACACCCACTAAGCCTAGTATTTTTAATAACACAGTTCACCACACAGCAGAAGGCAAGGTGAGGAGAGTCACCACATCTTGCTAACCTTGGCAGTTATGTTGTCTTTTGCTTGAAAGGGGGTTGTAATTTGTTCATAATGTTGGCCTAAAAAAAAAAACCTCTCTCTTTTTTATTGATTCAAATAAATGATTGAATTATCTATAATAAATACTAACAGCGGTAAGACTAAGCCAGTCAGTCTTAATTCTGCAACATGAGTCATGAGATCCCCACAGAACCGTGCCCCTTCCACACGCACAGTGATCTTCCAAAGCACCATCCCAAGATCGTTGCCAGAATGTGGGAAGCAGCCCTGCGCTGCGGTGCGAGGCTCCAGTGGGCAGGAGGCCGCTTCTCCAGTGACCCCAGGGTTCACAGGATAGTCTCGGGAGAAAGTTTAACGCCTCTGTTTGATCAGGACTGATGGAGGCGACGTGGAAATCGAAGAAAGAGGAGACTACCGCGGAGAAGCCGGCTGTCTGCCCTTTGCCAGCAATGGGGGGGGGGGGGGGCTGTCTCTCTGTGAGGAAGGAGACGCTGCGCCCAGACACGATGGCTGTGAGGGTTTTACGGGGCAGGAAAGGGGCGGAGAGTTCCTTCTGTAGTTCTGTGTCCCGCAGGTGCAGGATAGTAAACGGCAGAAGCAGATGTTCTTATCCTTGTGTTGACTTCCTCTTCTGCTCGTAAACACCTGCAGACGTTCTTTATCGACCTGCCGACTCCTGTCGGGACGTTTTCAACTCACCTAAGGCTCTCTGGTTTAGGTCACTAATCCAACAGTGACAAATTAGTTATAACTCAAATTAGGACTCCATTATAATCCACTGTTAATGAAATAATAAATATTGACAAGCCAGGAGCTGTCAAGAGCTTTACTTCTTTTCTTCTTCGGAACTACGCTGCACCCAGTACAATAGGGTGTGGGAGTGTTTGGTGTGCTTCCTCTGGGGCCTGATAGAAGTTCCTAGAGTTATTCACCATCTGTGTGTGTGGAATGAGACACGGGGTGGGGCACGGGGGTTGACTGACGTTAGCATCACAGGTGAGACATCTAACAGAGTAGAGACACACCAACAGGTGAACTTAGAAGTAGCAGTACTGGCTTAATATAATGAAGGAAGCATTGAGGGTGGAGCTGGAGAAGTACCTACGTGGTTAAGAGCGTTTACTGCTCTCGCAGATGACCTGGGTTTGATTCCCAGCGTCCATAGCTCGGTACTGTCTGCAGGGAATCTGATATTTTCTTTTGACTTCCACAGGTTCCTGCATGTACTTGGTGGATTTGTGTGTGGTGGGGGGAGATGGGGATAGAAGATAGATAGATAGATAGATAGATAGATAGATAGATAGATAGATAGATAGATAATACATACATACATAGATGAATGGGTGGATGGGTGGGTAGGTGGGGGTGGGTGGATGGATGGATAGATAGGTAGATAGATAGATAGATAGATAGATAGATAGATAGATAGATAATAGATACATACATACATACATACATACATACATGAATGGGTGGATGGGTGGGTAGGTGGGGGTGGGTGGATGGATAGACAGATAGATAGATAGATAGATAGATAGATAGATAGATAGATAATAGATACATACATACATAGATGAATGGGTGGATGGGTGGGTAGGTGGGGGTGGGTGGATGGATGGATAGATAGATAGATAGATAGATAGATAGATAGATAGACAGACAGACAGATAGATAATTTAAAGAAATCCCAGTTTGGGGCTGGAGAGATGGCTCGGAGGTTAAGAGCACTGGCTGCCCTTCCAAAGGTCCTGAGTTCAATTCCCAGCTTCCCAGCAACCATATGGTGGCTCACAACCATCTGTAATGAGATCTGGTGTCCTCTTCTGGCCTGCAGGAAAACCATCCCCTTGGGAAGAAAAAGAATCACTCTCTGGCAGTGGACCAGAGAGACTACCACATTATCCTTGCCACTTAAGGAACAGAATTGTTTTTGTTTCTTTTAGCATTTATTCATTTGCCTGGAGGGGTGTGTTCAAGGACGCCCGTGTGCACTACTGCCCCAGTGTGCACATGGAGGACAGAGGACAAGCCAGCTGTCCCCTACCCTGTGGATCCCAGGGACCGAACCCAGGTTGCCAGGTTTGGTAACAAGTTCTTTGCCTACCGAGCCATCTCCCTGGTCTGAGAATCTAGGAGATTTACTGCATTAGAACAGAATAGTTGTTTATCATCCTACCCAAGGTAAATGTCAGGATGCAGAGTCGTTTCTGAGGAGTGGCTGCTTTGATTTTGAAGGCATCATCGTGGGCAGCAGTGAAGGTTTCCTGTGATTGACAGAGCATCTTCCTGAAGCAGCTTTACAGCCTTTGCGTGAGTTTGGTCCCAAGACTGTCCGGGCACCCCTGGATATCTTGGATTATTGGGCACTGCAGACAGTACACAGTGGCAGGGGTGTGATGTGGAACTTGTTTTACCCAAAAACCAACAGTTCACAGAAACTGTTGCTCCCTGCTGCTAGAGGGTCTAAAATTCATCTTGGAGTGACTTTCTTTGATCATCCGGGCAATGCAGAACACCCGACATTTGGCGTCTAACGTTGTGGACTCAGAGAAAAAAGGGGTCCGCATTTCAGGACTGGAAGTAAAGTATGCCCAGGTGTAGGCAAATTCTAGAATTTGGCAGGGACACAGGGGGTTTAAATTCCCCATCTCAGGAACGGCAAAACATACAGTTGCTAAAATTCTTAGTAAAAGGAAAAGTATTCATTGTGCAACTGCTGCAAACATCACAGCTACAGATAGAACGGTTTCTGAAACAAAGGATGAATCAAGAGAAAAGGCCCTTCCTGGTAGGGAAGTGTTTAATCAAGAAGAAAGGATTTTCCTGGTGGAAGAAGGGGAAGGGTTGATCAAGGCCTACAAATAGGAAGGCTCAAGAGGCGGGAAATGAAGGGAGGAAAAAGCCTTTTCTCAGGAAAAGTAGAGGAAGGAGAAAAGCTTTTCCTGATAGATAAAAGGAATTAAGGTCAACCGGAACCCAGAGCTCTCTGGCTGCAAACTGCCTGTCAGCTCTCCTAGCGTAGGCCCCCAGTGCAGAGCAGCAACACCTGCATTCCACGGGATGACGGGCAGGGCTGCAGCAGGGGCTGACGTGTCCGGCCCAGAACTTAGAATTTTCTTGCTTGATTTTGGTTTAGTATTTTTTTTTACCAGAGTGGGAATAACCTAATATTAAAGGCTCCTTTGGCTGGGTGATGGTGGCGCACGCCTTTAATCCCAGCACTCGGGAGGCAGAGGCAGGCGGATCTCTGTGAGTTCGAGACCAGCCTGGTCTACAGAGCTAGTTCCAGGACAGGCTCCAAAGCCACAGAGAAACCCTGTCTCGAAAAACCAAAAAAAAAAAAAAAAAAAAGGTTCCTTTGTAGGAAATGTTTTATATTTTCCCCTAATATTGAGAATAACTTAATATCAATGACCCCTTCGTGGGAGAAAAAATTAAAACGAAGCCCAACTTCCAGCACAAAAATAATCACAATCGGGGCATAAAGTACTGAGCTAATGCTATTTGTATTTCCAGAAGGTATTAGTCATTCATTGGATGGAAGACACTATCTTTTCTCGAGTGTCTAAATGATTTTAAATTAATGTTTCGGGGCTGGAGTGATGGCTCAGTGGTTAAGAGCATTGACTGTTCTTCCAGAGGACCTGAGTTTAAGTTCCAGCAACCACATGGTGGCTCACAACCATCTGTAATGAGATCTGGCACCCTCTTCTGGCCTGCAGGCATACATGGAGGCAGAATGTCGTATACATAATAAATAAATAAAAAAAAATCTTTGAAAAAAATAAAATTAATTAATGTTTCATTTTCATAGTAAATAAACTGAAAAAACAAAAGTCGGTATTTTGAATTATATCACTGGGCAAGCTGTTATCTGTTTACCATTACGTGTTTGGCTTTGCTCCATGGGCTGCTTTCTGGAAACTCCTGGTTAAAGTCTATAAAATTGCAACACCTAAAACAAAGCAGGTTATTAACTTATTAAATAACATGGCCGCTCATAAAAATAATCTCTTACTGATAAAGAGCCTACGAGATTATTTTTCTATGAAATAAAATGCAGGTAAATTGTGTGTGCCACACTGTTAATAATTGGCAGGTCACGTTAACATGTTTCTTGGGATCCATAAAAAAAGATCCCTTTTTTAAGATTTTTACAAAATACTCCATGGGTATTGCCTCAAGTTACCTCTTCACACCCTGTAGAGACTGCTTTTAATGCTTCTATAGATGGGTCTTGGAAAAGACAATGAGCATGCATGTTTACATACAAATCCTACATGTTCCACATGAATATTTACACACAAATCCTACATGTTCCACATGTATGTTTACACACAAATCCTACATGCTCCACAAAAACATTGTACCTACTCTGGGTTCCACAGTTCAAAAGTCTAAACTTGCTGTAACCAATCAGCTTTTGTTTGATGTTTCTCAGCCTCTGAACATTTGAACTGATTCTGCTGTTTTTTGAAGTTTGGACGATAGTTTACTGGACAGACTAAAAAGAAGCAGAGTCTCAGTTTGCACAGCCTCATACAAAAATGTTTCCTTAAGGAAAGGTCAGTTTCAGCACTGGAGACTTAATGCTGCTTTAGATTTAGCAATGGGCAAACATTTTATATGATCGCCACAAACTCCTTGTTATAAAATAGCCACTGGGGTGTATAGTCCTCTTCCCCTAGGAACAGTAGAGATAATTCTGGGAAGAAGTAGGTTATGTTTGTCTAGACAAAAAAAGGTAAAGTTCAGTGAGAGACCCTGCCTCAAAATACAAGGTGAGGTGACAGAAGAAGACATCCTGACTTCTACCTCTGACTGCGACACATTTGTCCTGAGCATCCTGCATACTCAAACATGGACATTGCATGTATGTGCACACGCACACACGCATACACACACACACACACACACACACAAAGCCATATGAAAGAATAAATACTCAGATCCAGTTAAGAACATTTGAAAAGGCTAGTGGCTATTATAGCGATTGAGTGTAAAACATCCTTTGCAGGTGCAGGCATTTAAACACTTGGTCCCCAGTTGATGGCACTGTTTGGGGAAGCTTAAGAAGTACAGCTTTGATGGAGGAAGTGCATCATTGGGTGTAAACAGAGGCTTTTCTCTGTCCCATCCAGTCCCGTAGTCATTTCTAAAATAATCACTCAGAGACTTACTATTAATTATAAATATGGCTCAGGCTTATTACTAGCTAGCTCTTACATTTAAATTAACCCATATTTCTTTTTGTTGTTGTTGTTGTTTTTATTTATTTATTTTTTTTGAGACACGGTTTCTCTGTATAACAGCACTGGCTGTCCTGGAACTCGCTCTTGTAGATCAGACTGGCCTCCCAAGTGCTAGAATTAAAGGCATGTGCCACCACTGCCATATTTCTGGCAACCCGTATTTCTTATCTATGCTTTGCCATGTGGTTTGTGGCTTGTTACCTATTTTTTTACATGTCTTGCTTTCTCGGTGGCTGGCTGATATCCCCCGTACTCCGTCCTTCTTCGCCTGTATCTCTGCTTGAATTTCCCACTATCCTGCCTTGCCATAGGCCATAGCAGCTTTATTTATCAACCAATGAGAGCAACACATATTCACAGTGTACAAAAAGATTCCAGAGAGATTGGGGGTGGACTTTAAGGTTTTATAACCTCAGTCCTCCACCCCTCCTCTCTCACACACTTTCTCTGTGTCTCTGTCTCTGTGTCTCTTTCCTTTCTCTGCTTCAGGTTTATAGTAGATGTGACCTCTCAGCTTCGTTTCCTGATGCCATGTCTACTGCTTGGTTGTCTGCTTCCCTGCCATGATGGACTCCTCCTTCAGAACATGGGCTAAAGAAGGTCTTCCTTTCATACGCTGCCTTAGCCAAGGTATTCATGGCATCAAAAGGAAAGGTAGAAATACTGGCCATTGTGAGGTTAAAATCCACTGCAAACATTAGTCAATGTAAGTCAGTAGTTACGTTAATATGGTCTGGGGGAGCAAGGCAGGGTCAGACTGATGATACTCAACAGCTCAGGAATTAGCCCTAGGATCATCAGGACTGTCATACATAACAAAGAAAGAACCAAAGACTCGTAGACAAGTTCATGCTAGAAATAGGTGCTATCTGAAATATAATGAAACAAGTATATAACACAGTGAACTTTGTTAAAGAATGATAAATCGGGGCTGGAGAGATGGCTCAGTGGTTAAGAGCATTGCCTGCTCTTCCAAAGGTCCTGAGTTCAATTCCCAGCAACCACATGTGGCTTACAACCATCTGTAATGAGGTCTGCTGCCCTCTTCTGGCCTGCAGGCATACATGCAGACAGAATACTGAGAATATTGTATACATAATAAATAAACCTTGAAAAAAAAGAATGATAAATCATCTTTATCATTCTTTGATAGAGAATGGATCATAATAAAAATTCTGGAATCACAAAACAACAGGACCTGGACATAGATATTTATGCACGTGTGTTCTCTGCATAAAGCAATGGAGAAAGTCACAAAAAAACAAGGTGCCAAACCAGAAACATACTCACATCTCAACCTTTTGGGTTGCTGAAGCTTGGGGGCACTGCACCAAGTAGGTGACCGTGTAGTCAGGGAGACCTAGAGAGGGAGCCAAAAACTGGAACAATCAGGAGTGAGGAAGGGCAAGGGAAGAAGGCTCCTAGGGCTCTGATCCTGAAGTTAAAGACCCCCTGGCCTCTCGGCTGGAAGAGGCTTCGTGCTCCTGTGGCCTTTGATCGTTGGCCAAGATGAGCAATTTGGCACAGAGGAAACAAGGCCTTTGGCTATGAAAAAGATGAAAGGTAAAATTCCCCAAGGGCTGAAAATGTTTAAAGATGTACAAAAGATGGGAAAGCAAAATAATTAAGAAAGTTATTCGATAGCCAGAGAAAGATCAGCCAATTTTTGAGAAAAGCTTGCTGAAGCCAAGTCACCCAGAAGAGTAAGTTCCCCTAGGTAAGGTGATGTCTGTCTGTGATGAGTATTCCTTTCTTAGCAGACTTAATTAGGTAATTAAATCTGAGACAGGGGATCAATTATGTAGCCCTGACTGGCCTCGAACCCACAGAGATCCACCTACCTTTGCCTTCCAGGTGCTGGGATTAAAGGTGTGCACCATGTCAGTGTCTGACTTCTACAGAGCTCAGAGAGGGCATAGATCCCCTGGGTCTGAAGTTGCAGATGGTTGTGAGCCATGTGGGTGCTGGGAGTTAAACCTGGGTCCTTTGGAAGAGCAGCCATCTCTCCAGTCTGGTTCGTCTTTCCTTCCTCCCTCTCTGTTCTTCCGTCAGTCCCTCCCTCCCCCTCTCTCTGCCCCACTTCTTTCTTTCTTTTTTTCCAAGACAGGATCTTTTTCTTTTTAAAGATTTATTTATTTATTATGTATACAGTGTTCTGCCTGCAGGCCAGAAGAGAGCACCAGACCTCATTACAGATGGTTGTGAGCCACCATGTGGTTGCTGGGAATTGAACTCAGAACTTCTGGAAGAACAGTCAGTGCTCTTAACCTCTGCACCATCTCTCCAGCCCCCAAGACAGGGTCTTACCATGTAACTTTGTGTGACTTTGAACTTGCTCTATAGACCAGATTGGACTCAGATGCAGAGAGATCCACTTACCTATGCGTCCTGAGCACCACCACCATGACGACTAGTAGTAGTAATTTAGTGGTTTTTGTTGGTTTGTTGTTGTTGGGTTGAGTGTGTGCGTGTGTGCGTGCGTGTGTGCGTGTGTGCATGTGTGGAGATCAGAGAACAATTTTGAGTGACAGTTCTCAGCTTCCACTTTTTTGTTTGTTTTTGTTTTTGGATCCTGGAATTCACTCTTCAGAACAAATCAGCCTCAAATTCAAAGAGATCACCTTTCTCCGGGGTGCTGGGATTAAAGGCATGGGCTTCCACGTTTTTAAGGCACAGTCTCTCCAGCTGTTTCTGCCTCTGCACTTTGTACTCCACACTAATTGGTCCCCCAGCATCTAGGCAATTCTCACATCTCTACCTCCCATCTCGCAGTTGGTTCTGGGATTACACCTGATCCAGTTTTTTTTCCCACATGGAGTCTGAGGATTATTTTTGGGTTGTCAAGCTCTTACAACTGGCGCTTTTACCCACGGAGCCAGGAGCCATCTTCCCAGACCAGCATTCATTTCGTTCTTCTGCTCCCCTGACCCTGGCGACTGAGAAGTAAATACCATCATCCAAGTCGACGGTAATTGTCTTGTCCCTTGGGCAGGGCAGGGCTCCACCCTCAAAACCTTCCCCAGCTGGGTGGTGGTGGTGCAAGCTTTTAATCCCAGCATTCAGGAGGCAGAGACAGGTGGATTGCTGTGAGTTCGAGGCCAGCCTGGTCTACAGAGCGAGTTCCAGGACAAGCTACAAAGCAACCCTGTCTCAAAAAACAAACAAACAAACAAACAAAAACCTTTCCCAGATTTTCATAGATTCCGTGGGCTCCCCTTTTAATCTCCAGGGCTATTAAGAGTCAATGAATGGAGAAAAACAAATAAACAAAACAAAAACCAAAAAAAACCCCAACAAAACAAAATTAAAAAATAAAAAAACACTGCTAAGTCCCTGGGCCAAGGAACCATCTGCCAAAGTCTGTTCAGGCTGCACTGTGATGATCTGCTGTCTGGTTCCACTCTGCCTCTTTGAAAACAAATAATCTCCCCAGTAGGCCTCAGTTTAAATTCTGACCATAAATGGAAACGCTATTACCAGATTTAGAATAGGGAAATAGAAACTAGCACTTTCCAGCCATACACTGGGATGAGCAGAGAAAATCTTTGCTGGCATCTGTCTCTTGATGTCTGGACAGTGAGCAGCTGAGATCTTTGCAGGTTCCCTATAGCTCCAGGTCTCCCCCTAGTGGTCATCTGTTTTACCACCTCGGCTGCCCGTGATTATCCGTAATCTCTCCCCCCCACTGTTCCTTCTCTCCTAGAATCTCCCTGGCTTTTCCTTTCCCACACCCTCTAATTCTTCTGCAAATCTATAATCTCCTGTATTGACTCTCTTCCTCCTCAAATACCTAGACTGACAGGGTCTTATGGGTGAAGTGTGGAGTCCCAGTAGCGCCGAAGTCCCTGTCTCCAAGCTAAACTGAGAACCAGATTTGATGGTTGATTCTGAGTGTCAATTTGACTGCATTGGGATGCCTAGATGATCGGTAAATCACTCTGAGCTGTGTAAGCGTGCTTCTGTAACACACTGGCCTGTGAGTCTCGGTATGTAGCCCAGGCCGTGCTTCTGCCTACCCCCTCAAGTCATGGGATTACAGGGGTCCACCATTATATCCCATTAATCTGTCTTTCTGTTTAAAGATACCTTGCTGGGGCAGGAGGGGTAAAGATAAAGATAGCTTAGTGTACACTTTTGGTTCCTTAGCATTGAACTTATGGCCAGCGGCACCATAGTTCATGCTGAATTTCCCCTGAAAGGCAGGCCACGATCTTTTTGCATTAGAAACACAAGTGGTTTTTGGAAACTGCACATGCGGCTGCTGAGTATTGGTGGTACAGCCTCTGATCCCAGCGCTGAGGAGGCAGAAGCTGTTCAGCTGTTCTGTGAGTTTGAGACCAGTCTGGTCTACGGAGCTAGCTCTAGGACAGCTAGTGTTGTTGCACAGAGAAACCCTGTCTTAGAGAGAGAGACAGGGAGAGAGATTATTTATAGTATGAGAAAGGAAATAAAACAGTAGGAAATCGCCGGGCAGTGGTGGCGCACGCCTTTAATCCCAGCACTCGGGAGGCAGAGGCAGGCGGATCTCTGGGAGTTCGAGACCAGCCTGGTCTACAAGAGCTAGTTCCAGGACAGGCTCCAAAACCACAGAGAAACCCCCTGTCTCGAAAAATCAAAACAAAAAACAACAACAAAAAAAAAAACCAGTAGGAAATCACTGCCTAGAATCAAAGGTTTTGCTACTCTGTATGCCTATGTGTAGGGTAAAAGAGCCAGTGAAAGAAACACACCCTGGCCCAGAAACTAGAGTCAAAACACACACACACACACACACACACACACACACACACACACACACACACACACACACACCTTTGGTCCTCAAACCAGAGCCAAAGAAACACATTCTGCCCCTGACCACCTCAGCACAAAAACCATCCAATCTCTGAGCAGGAAAACCAACCAATCCCTGAGCAGGAAATCCAGACAAGCCTAGAGTTTGAAATTAAGCCAATTCCCACCTGAAAATCTTCACCGTGGAAAAACCCTTCCCCTAAGAAGCCCTGTGTAAGTGCTGTAGCTGTTCAGCTGGGAGCTGCCTTTTCCCACCCTGGCAGAGGCAGCCACCCTCCTGGATTCTTCCCTCCCAATAAATCTCTTAAATGAGGTGTGGCGAGACCTTTATTTGCTGGAGCAGAATGGAGCAGAAAAGTAACAACTTTTTGCTGGAGTCTGAGCTGAGCAGAACTGTTAGACTTTTGCTGAGGAAACCCTCCCCTAGAGGAGCAGGGTGGTTACACTCTGGGGGTTCTGGGCAGAACTGTAATAACTTCACTGGGGAAACCCTTCCCTGCTAGAGCAGAGTTGTTACCCTGGAGAAACCTTTCCCTGGAGCAGGGTTGTAAGCTGCTGTGCTTATGCTGACTTTGAGATATTCCCTGGCTCCTGACTGCCAGGATCCCTTTCCACCCGAGCTGTAATGCTTACCTATGAATGGACAATATAATCAATTAATTAGAATGTTTTTTTAAATATTTATTTATTTATTATGTATACAATATTCTGTTTTGCGTGTATGCCTGCAGGCCAGAAGAGGGCACCAGACACCATTACAGATGGTTGTAAGCCACATGTGGTTGCTGGGAATTGAACTCAGGACCTCTGGAAGAGCAGGCAATGCTCTTAACTGCTGAGCCATCTCTCCAGCCCTAGAATGTTTTTTGTTGTTCACTGTGTAGCCCTCAAACTCATTAAAAAAGAAATCTACCTGCCTCCGCCTCCCAAGTTCTAGAATGAAAGGCATGTGCCACCAAGCCAGGCAAATTTTTTTTTATTTATGTATCGCATGTTTGTCTGCTTATCGGAATATACACTATGTATGGGGAGGTATCCATGGAGGCCAGAAGTGGGTATCAGAACTCCTGGAATAGGATTAATAGGCAGGCCGGGCGGTGGTGGCGCACGCCTTTAATCCCAGCACTCGGGAGGCAGAGGCAGGCGGATCTCTGTGAGTTCGAGACCAGCCTGGTCTACAAGATCTAGTTCCAGGACAGGCTCCAAAACCACAGGGAAACCCTGTCTCAAAAAAACCAAAAAAAAAAAAAAAAGAATTAATAGGCAGGTGTGAGCCAACATGTAGATCCTGGGAACTGAACCTGGGTCCTCTAGGACAGCCTGTGCTCTTAACCATTGAATCATCTCCACAGCTCCTCAAGTACTGATTTTTGAGCCACGTATTTTAGCAAATAAATTTGTAAATATGAAGTCTGTGGATAATGTGGACTGAGTTTATGCTTGGCTTTTAGATCTAGAATGTTTCCCCAAAGGCTCACATATTGAAGGCTTGATTCCCCAGTCCCTGGTGTTACAAGGGGTCATGGTGGAACCCTTAAGAGGAAGCGCCTTGCTGGGCAGTGGTGGCACACGCCTTTTATCCCAACACTGGAGAGGCAGGGGCAAGTGGATCTCCGATTTCAAGGCCAGCCTGGTCTACAGAACAAGTTCCAAGGCAACTAGGTCTACACAGAGAAACTGTCTTAAAAAATGAAAAAGGGAGAGAGAGGAGTAGCCTTGTTGGAGGAAAGCGGTGAGGGCATGTCTTCCCTTGAAGGCTGTAACAGGGTAAGAAAACCCTGACCTTTCTCTGTCTCATTGAATCTCATGTGTGGTGTTGGGTGCTGGGCATCAGACCTGGGGCCTTGGGCAAGCACTTTACCAGTGAATATACTCGCAGCTCCTAGACTGCATATGTTGTGTTTATTGCAAGTTATTGGCTTGTGTGACTGTGGAAGCTGAGGACTCCAAATTCTACATGGGGAGCATGACATTCTGCAGGAGCTGAAGTTCACATGCAGAAATATGTTATTGTTCTCTCTGCCACTCTCCTCTGGCCAGAAAAAAAAATTACTCAATAAAAGTGACAAGCCACAGGAGATGGCCCAGCATATTAACTGTTCAAATAACTGTATATTTGAAATATACACAATATTTGAAAAAAACAAGTATCTATGCAGAAGGATGCTGCCGGGGCAGTTCACCAGAAGCTCATGCACCGCAATCCCATTATCTGTCTCAGAAATGCACAGAACAACCCGTGTGACCTAAATAATGAGGTGAGGTCATGGAGAGCAGTGACCTCACAGTGCAAACAGCGAATCTCCATGCTGGAAATAGCCAGCATAGGCCCCATGGGATCAGACCCTACCTGACTCAGGCACAGACCCTTTGTAGATTCAGAAACTGTCCTGTGCCTGTTTTGTCTCTGTTCATAATGCCACCTTCCTCTTGATATCCAAGGGTTTCTTGAAGGGGCCTGAGGGTGACAGGAGCTCAGTAGAGTCAGGGAATAATGCCGTGTTAGAGAAAGGTCCAGGGAGTTGGGAGTAGTGGGTACGCTGGGGATGGAACAGACAGAATTCCCATCCCAGAGCTGAGGACAGGGAGAGTTCAGCTGCTGAGAATCCCAGTGACTGAAAAGAGGCAGAAAGCTGGGGTCTAGAGAGCACTGGTTCAGCACAGGCAGAGGCTCCAGGTTAAGCACAGCACCTGTCTGCTTTAAGGCAACCAAGGCCCTGCCTTGCAGTGCTAGTAATTGTAGCTATTCCTGGAAATGTGACCTACAACAACAGTTCTCAACCCATAGGTCACAAACTGACTGACAAACCTTTATCTCCAAAAGTATTTACATTACAATTAATAACATTAGCAAAATTGGTTATGACATAGCAATGAGAATAATTTTATGGTTGGGAGTCACGACAACATGAGGAACCATAGCAAATGGTCGCAGTGTTAGGAAGGTTGAGAACCACTGTCCTAGATTATTTATCCCCTGGTTTCTCAAGTTGTGCCTTTCTGCCAGGCCACTAGATGCTGCTTGCTCAAGTACTTGTCCACCTTGAATTATTTTCCCAGTTGCTGTTATAGCGTGTCCTTGCTCAGGAGCCAGGTTTGCATCCTGGCTCTTGCCCTGTTCTAGCATGGAGCCACCCCTTATCCCCTCTTACACTGGAATTGGGGATGACCCCAGGACCTCACTGGTGAGCTATATTCTTAAACCTTTTAAAACTTTTCTTTTTTAAAAAACTATTTTATTTATTTATTATGCATACAATATTCTGTCTGTGTGTATGTCTGCAGGCCAGAAGAGGGCACCAGACCTCATTACAGATGGTTTTGAGCCACCATGTGGTTGCTGGGAATTGAACTCAGGACCTTTGGAAGAGCAGGCAATGCTCTTAACCACTGAGCCATCTCTCCAGCCCCCTTAAAACTTTTCTTTAGCCAGAGTCTCATGAAGTTGCTCAGGCTGGCTTTCAACCAACTCTGTAGTTCCAATAAGCCTTTAACTTGTGATTCTCCTGCCTCAGCCTGCTAAGAAGCTGAGCTAATAGGCCTACCTGTATCACCAAACCCAGTATTAGAGCTAGAATTTCTTTTGTGTGATGCCTGTACATGTCCTTGTGTATGTGGAGGGTGCACATATGCATACAAAGGAAACAGGTTGCATTAAATGTCTTCTTCAATCATTCTCTGATTTTTTTTAAGATTTATTATGTATACAACATTCTGTCTGCATATATGCCCACACGCCAGAAGAGGGAGCTGGATATCATTACAGATGGTTGTGAGCCATCATATGGTTGCTGGGAATTGAACTCAGGACCTCTGGAAGAGCAGGCAGTGCTCTTAGCCACTGAGCCATCTCTCCAGCCCTCTACCTGATTCTTGATACAAGGTCTCTCGCTGAGCCTGGAGCTCACCAAGTCAGCAAGACCAGCCTGACCAGCCAGGTCCAGGATTACAGCATGGGCCATCACCACATCTGGCTGGGGATCTGAACTCAGGTCTCCAAGCATGCATGGAAGGCACTTTATTAGGCCATCTCCCTGGCACAGGACCAGAACTTCTTATTCAGAATGTCTTCAGAAAGTCCTTGGGGGACTGAAGAGATGGCTCAGAGGTTAAGAGCATTGTCTGCTCTTCCAAAGGTCCTGAATTCAATTCCCAGCAACCACATGGTGGCTCACAACCATCTGTAATGGGGTCTGATGCCCTCTTCTGGCCTGCAGGCATACACACAGACAGAATATTGTATACATAATAAATAAATAGCCAGGCGGTGGTGGCGCACGCCTTTAATCCCAGCACTCGGGAGGCAGAGGCAGGCAGATCTCTGTGAGTTCGAGGCCAGCCTGGTCTACAAGTGCTAGTTCCAGGACAAGAACCAAAAGCTACGGAGAAACCCTGCCTGGAAAAATCAAAAAAATAAAATAAAAAATAAATATTAAAAAAAGAAAGTCAGTCCTTGGGGTCTTTCAATTAACGGACGTAAGCTTTTATGATCATTTAAAATCTCTTTTAGTCAGGTTCACAGCAGAGTTGCGGACTGCTGCCTGGGTAGACTAACATGTTAAAAGGCCTTTACGGTCCTTGAAAGAAATCCCAGATGCTTTCCTACACACTACAGCCCTATTGAAGAAGGAAGCTGTGATTACCTCCTATCTAGTTTCTCTTGCAGTCACAAACACAATAGGATACAAGAGCCATGGTGTTTCCTTTGCTAAAGAATGTTTGTGGCTGTTAGAATGAAGCCAGGAAGACTGAAAAGATGACTCTCCGAAATACATTTGAAGATACACATATTTAGCCAGGCATGGTAGCACATGTCTGAAATCCCAGGACTAGAGACGCAGAGGCAGAAACAGGAGCATCTGTTGCAGATTCAAGGCCACCCTAGTTTAGTTCCAGGCCAGAGCTACAAACTGTAAAATAAATTTCATAAAAGCAAGCCTATTTGTGTTTTAAATTCAATGTGTGATGTGGGATGAGAACATTTATGTGGAGGTCAGAGTAGTTTTGGGAGTTGGTTCTTTTCTACCAGAGGCTCCCTTGAATTGTTTATCTTGAGCAGTAAGCATTTCCACTGAGCCATCTTATTCTTTTTTTTTTTTTTTTTTTTTTGGTTTTTCGAGACAGGGTTTCTCTGTGGCTTTGGAGCCTGTCCTGGAACTAGCTCTGTAGACCAGGCTGGTCTCGAACTCACAGAGATCCGCCTGCCTCTGCCTCCCGAGTGCTGGGATTAAAGGCGTGTGCCACCATCGCCCGGCCCTTATTCTTTTTTTGAGAAGGGTCTCACTTTGTAGCTCAAGCTTGCCTGCCACTCAAGATCCTTCTGTCTCAGCCTCCCAAGTGTTAAGATCATAGACTTGCATTATCATTCCTAGTTTGCAAGGGAGTGTTGTACAAGAAAAGCTCAGTCCAAACACTTAAGAGACCTGCAGATAGAGTTCAATGGTAGAATGAGAAGTCTTGGACTTGGAGGTCAAATACAGGGGATGTACACCTGTCATTGCAGTGCCTGGGAGGCAGGGACAGAATAATAAAAAGGCAACCCTTGCCCACATCAAGATGCATTCTGGATCCCTTGGTTTGTTGTACCAACGTTTACTTATTGGTTTTTCAAGACAGGATTTCTCTGTAGCTTTGGAGCCTGTCCTGGAACTCACTCTTGTAGACCAAATTGGCTGAGATCCACCTCAAGTGCTGGGATTAAAAGCATGCGCCACCACCACCCGGCCTTTTTTTTTTTTTTTTTTTTGTATTTAGGTTTTTTTCCAGACAGGGTCTCTGTGTAGCCCTTGCCGTCTTGGAACTCTCTGTAGACCAGGCTGGCCTCGAACTCACTGAGATCTACCTGATCTGTCTCCCAAATGTTGGGATTGAGAGTGTAGCACCACCACCCAGTTCTTTGGAGTGATTTTTTATTAAAAGTCAAAGAAAACACAAGAAGCAGTTTCTTCTGGTGATATAGAAGAGGTTAAGAGGAGCTGGCTTTTCTGGGAAGCATACTGCTGAATGGCCACACATATACCCTCACTGTAGGCATTAACTTGGACCTTGCATCCTCCTGCCTCCATGCCTGAGTGCTGGGCTTATATAGGTGGATACCATCACACTTGGTTTCATTGTCGTTTTTGGCAATGGAACTCAGGAGCCTTACCTTGTGGGCATTAGGAAAGCTTTCTACCAACTGAGCTGTACTTTAATACTGACAGCCTACCCTGCTTTTACTCATGCCCAGACTTTCGCACTCTGAAGAAAGGCTGCCTGTAGGGCCTCTTCCCAATCTACAAAGGCCGTGGGTGTCTGGGAAACAGTAAAAACTAATTAACAAAATTTTTCTTGGAAAGCAGTTTGTCTCCAAGCCATAATTTTGCCATCTGTGCTTAAAAGTTAGTTCTCAATGTTGTCTGACAGGATTTCACCTATGCCCTTATGTTCTATCAATCAAACTACATGTTCAGCCCTTCTGTGCTTTTCAAAGTGCTTCCTGCCTTCAAGATTTCTGACATCATTGCTGATGTCACCAATCTTATCACTGTTTCGCAGCTGTATCCATAAACCTTGATGGGGAAACTTTCTGTATTTCAACAAGTTTCTGTTATTTCAAAAAGTTTCTTTCTGTATTTCAGTAAGTCCTAGTGTCTCCTCAAACTGTCAGCAACAAATTATCTTTCCTGGAGAAGGAAAAAACCCAGATCTAGAAAACCTATTAGGTTTGCTTTCCCATGGCTTCCCTTGTGGGTATGTATTAAATACTTATAATTACTGTGTGATATGCGTATGCTGGTACTTTTTATAGATGTTACCATTTATGGTGTCCCTAAAAACTTGAAAGCTTTTTTTTTGATATGGAAGAAAATAGAGATGGCATCTTTCCAGGTGATCAAACACTGGATTCTTTATCAGTTTCTTTATAAAAAAAAATATGCCAACACTCAGAAACTTCACCTCTCAAAGCTATTTCAGAGTCATGTATCCACCCCCCACTTACATTTAAACTGACCCAGCTAAACGTGAACTTCACATTTGTAGGAGTCACATTAAACTTAAGCCTCATCAAATTTGAAGAAAAACAAACTTAGATTGTTAGCTACCTGTCACTGTAATAACATTCAAGTTGTAACTTTAAGGGAAGAGACATTTTAGCTCAAGGTTTCAGAATCAGTTCATCATGGCCAGGAAGGCCAAAGAGCTGCTCATAGCTGGAGCATAAGGCTGCTTGCTCACATTAGGGCAGAACAGAGAGATGAAGCAAGGTACTCTAGCTGCTCTTCCAGAGAACCTCGGTTCAGTTCCCAGCACCTGCTTTTCACTGAAAGGCAAGTATTGGAAGGGTCACAGCTTAGGTAAAAGGACTAAAAGCAAAATGCCAACACAAAATGCACCTAAGCTAGCAAGACTAAACCTAAGCCCCAGCATAATCAAGATGGCTTCTGTAGTATCAGAGTACAGTTTAGACATGCAATGTAAAACAATGGTCCACAACTCACTCTTCCAGACATCCTGGGTTCAATTCCCAGCACCCACATGGCAGCTTCACAACTGTCTGCAACTCAATGGATCTGACTCCCTCACTCAGACATATATACAGGCCAAACACCAAGATAAATTTTAAATTTACAAGTAAGAACTTCGATCACCGTAGATGTTTCAGAAATTTTCATGAAAAGATGAAGATACTAAATGACAAGTATGAGGGTTTTGTGAACTGGGAATTAAAAGCCTAGAAAAGAATATTCCAGGGATTTAGAGATAGTTTAGCTGTTAGGAGTCCAGGGAATCCAAGTTTGACTCCCAGCACCCATGATGGCTCAACTGTGACTCCAATACTGGGGGATCCAACCCTCTTCCGGCCTCCAGTGGCACTGTATGCATAGTGAAAACACACGGGGAAAACGCCCATACAAATAAAACCCATGTTTTTTAAATTAAAAGAAAATAAACTGGGTGTTGGCGATGCACACCTTTAACCCCAGTACTTGGGAGGCAAGAGTCAGGCGGATCTCCAAGTTTGAGGCCAGCCTGGTCTACAAGAGCTAGTTCAGGATAGGCTCTCAATGCTACATAGAAACCCTGTCTCAAAAACCTTAACCAGTAAACTAGAAAACATATCAATAGAAAGTATCCAAAATAATGTTCAAAAAAGATAGGGGAGAAAAGCTAATGACAGCATCAGGTTACTTTCTGTATCATTTTTGGGGTGTTGGGATTTAAGCTGCTAGTCATCACCACCTGACTCATCCTTTTGACAAGAAAATACATCATAGTTGGGCAAGGTGACACATGCTTTTAATCCCCACACAGGGACAGGTAGATCTGAATTTGAGCCCAGCCTGACCTACATAGTGAGCTCCTCAAATGTATAGGGGCTACAGAGACGCATCTCAAATGAAAAACAAACGTTGGAGATTTATCACATTCCTACAGCCTCCCAGAAGAAACAAAACTAGGTGAGCTGGTGGCGGCGGCACATAACCTTAATCCCAGGCAGAGAGGCAAATCTTTGAGTTTGAGGTCAGCCTTGTCTAGAGCTAATTCCAGGACATACTCCAAAGCTAGAGAAACCCTGTCTTAAAAAAAACAAATTTCCACTGGTAGCCACTAAATAGTGCATTGTATTTAAACATATATGGTGGGTATTCGTTAGTGTTCCGTCTCTTGCTCAACACTTATGAGCATTCGTTTTGGTTTCTAGAGGATTGCAAACAAGAGCAGATTCCTGTTTTAAGAGAGCCTTTTTCTTATGCCATTGTAGTTTGCCATTAGCTGGATGCAAAATGTTAAAATCTAGGCGTGGTGGTGGTAGTGGTACACGCCTTTAACTCAGGGCTGCAGAAATAGTTTGGCAGATAGGAATGCTTACTGTTCCTTCCGTGAATGGACTCAGGTTAAACTTCCAGCACTCACTTACCTGTGTGTTCCAGGTCAACCTAAGCCCTCAACCTCCTGGCCTCTATGGGTAGAAAGCATACAGGACACACACCAACAATAGATGCAGAAAAAGCCACCAACATACAAGAAATGGGAGAAAAAAACCCTGATCCTCAGGATTTTGCTTTTTCTCTAACACCTCAGTCAGTCACCACCCTCTATCTTGCCTATCTTTTTGAGGTTCAGGAAAATTATCTGAGAACTAGTAGATCATTCCTAGATAGGAAACAAACCACATTACTAGGCTAGTATGGTCAAAAGCAGATGAAAAACATAAGTTCTTATCTGCAGACCTCCCTCAGTTTTCATGTACACTTATATTGCCACCAGCTGGAGAATGAGAAAAAGGAGTGACAACCACTTCCTAAAGGAAGCTTACCGCTCCTCTAAAATGGCTGCAAGGTTTTCCAATTTAGAATGGGGGGAGGCATCCTATAGTAAGCCAGAGTATTCTTTTGTTTTTGCTTTGTTTTTTTTGTTTTTCGAGACAGGGTTTCTCTGTGGTTTTGGAGCCTGTCCTGGAACTAGCTCTTGTAGACCAGGCTGGTCTCGAACTCCCAGAGATCCGCCTGCCTCTGCCTCCCGAGTGCTGGGATTAAAGGCGTGCGCCACCACCGCCCGGCTAAGCCAGAGTATTCTTACTCCTAAGAAATTAGTACATGCCTGCCCTGCTAGCACCAAAACATACACCACCATTGTCTGGCTTTCTTTTTGCTTTTCAGGTAAGGGTTTGTGTAGCCCTTAGCTGCCCTGGAACTTGTTCTGTATGGATAGTCTCAAACTCAAGATTTGCCTGCTTCTGCCTCCTGTTCCTCTTTGACTACCAGTTTTACCATTTGTTTCCCTCCCCTGAAGTACCTCCAGTTCTAAGTTATTAATTTTTCTTTTTCCTAGGAATGCCAGCAGAGTCAAGGGCTCCCCTCCCGAGAGCAAAAGAATCCACCAAACTGATCCACATTATACAAATCCAGCGTGTATAGCATCCTAATTATTTTCTACACAGGGTAAATACTTTAACCTTTAAAACATTTGAGGGCCACACCACATACCCAATCTGAAAGGTTCTAAGAGCAGAGGGCCTTTGAGTTTGTTCAAGACAAGTAGATCAAGCTCTGCCTGATCTTTTAAAATAGCCAATGGTGAGGGCAGGGTATTAAAAAACAGGATGGATGATGGACCACTGAGATAAGTTTTATATCCCATTCTAAACACACACAGGCCAAGGGACACTGTACTTCTAAATATATTGGAGGGAGCACCTTTCCTTTAGCTACACAAGCTTCCAGTGAGGTTCTCTCTACAGGATCTATACAGTGGCCTTGTGGTTTTCCAAGGGTTCTGTAAGACTTGATATTTTTTTTTTGGTTTTGAACAGGAGTTTTAGCCCTGTCTAACCTGGAACTCAAAAACTGTGATTAAAATTACATATCACACAAGGTCTTGTATGGCTTTACTTTACTGCCATTTCAGCAATGATCCATGTGTTTCTCACCAATTGTCCAGTACACCCACCATCTGAGGTGCAAATGCAGCGTCTTCAACAAACCTTCCAGTTCAGAAACTGCTGTGCTTCCTCCCCTCAAACTAATTTCCACTTTTTGTAGTCAGGATTCTTGAAAACAGTAGAACACACCTCAAATCCCCACTAGTCAGAATCTGGCTGAATAGCAGAGTTGGTCTTGCTGAGCTCTTAAGCATCATTCCAAAAGGAACATTTAGGAAGGTACAAATCTGGCACCAGAGTTTAGGACTTTTAATTTGTCCTAAAGTCACTGAAGCAAAAAAAAAAAAAAAAAAAAAAACACAAAACAAAAACCATGATAAACATTCTTTTACAACCCCCAACGCAAAAAGAAAAAAGACTGTAGGAAAAAAAACTTCTGGAAATGTCCTTAAAAGGCTCTGTCATTTTTAACAGGTAACAGTGTAAAACCCCAGAGTCCTTTCTTTAAAATGAATTTGGGAAAGATTGGGATGGAAGGAATTATTCAAACTTCGTCTTCTTTCCTTGTGGCTTGAAGTCTCCCCCTCCTCCTCCTCTGCCACCTCGGAAGCCTCCTCGACCTATAGGAAGGCAAAACATCATGAAGAATGCATAATACTTGGAATTGACCTTCCCACAAGGATGGTTAGGACACAAAGTTAGGAATCAGAGGTCAAACTTACCTCCAAAGCCTCCCCGGCCTCCTCTGCCGCCAAATCCGCCTCTTCCTCCTCTGCCACCGCCTCGTCCTCCAAAACCTCCTCTGCCTCCTCCTCGGCCACCAAAGCCACCCTCACCCTTAGGTTTGGCCCAGTCCAAAGTAACTTTGTTTCCATCAATTTCTCCATCTTCCATGGCCTCCTTGGCAGCTTTGGCATCTTCCTCACTATTGAAATCTACAAAACCAAACCTAAAATAGAATAAAAACCAGACATTTTAAAGTAAGCACATTCATACACACCAGAACCAAGTCATCCATACATAATTATACAATAAGCACTTTTATTGGAGGTCAAGAAAGACACAAATGTGATAAATTCTGATTGGTATGAATTTAGATCTCAGAATGTCTCACACGATAGCCAAATATACCTCTGTAAAAACAGAAGCTAAGAGCTAGTTCTGTGAATTCTCTCTTCTTCTCTTGCGAATCCATAATCTGCCACCAGTAGACAGAAAGGAGCTCAATGAGAAGACACCGAAGAGCCACTGTCCATGAATACAAAGAAAAGCAGCATTATGCCCTACCCTTTAGAGGAACCAGTTTCCCGATCTGTGACGATTCTTGCACGAACAGAGCCCTCAAATGATTCTTTTAAGGTCTCCTCAGTGGTATCTTCAGAAAGACCTTTGACAAACAGAGTTTTGGATGGCTCTAGAAGAGAAAAATGATGTTTGTTTTACAGGGTTTGACTATGTAGTCTTGGCTGGTCTAGAACTCTGATCCATTCATTCTGCCTTGACTGCTAGGATTAAAGTCACATATTACCACATTCAGCTGAAGTAGATTCTTAATGACAGTGACTTTGTATGTAAAATGTATACAATACTTGTGTTTTTAATCAGAAAAAAAAGCAATTAATTACAAGTAAAGGTAAAGAGACTACACTGGATTTGACATATCAACCTCAAGAGAACCAGAGGCAATCAAATCCACAAGTTGCTGCTTTGAGCTGACATGACACAGCTGGATCAGAACTTGACTATCTAGAGGAATTTTCTTGAGATTTCATCAATTATTTCTCAGGTAATCAGTCATCATTTCCAGTTGTCATTTACTCAGCAGCAACTTAAAGCAACCAGCCCCACATTAGCTCAAAATATTGCCACCCAAACCCAGCTATACCATGCCAAGGGTACTTACGACTTCTTGCATTAGCTGATCCCCTGGGTCCTTGTAACTCCAGCCTGATTGTTCTGCCCTCGATTTCCATTTTATTACAGGAGCTTAAAGCTTCTTTAGCATCTTCAAATGAAGCAAATTCTATAAATGCATACCTGAGGATTGAAAAGTCTATACTCAGAATAAAGCTTACAAACACATGGCACCAGCACCAATACTATTACTATCAACATTTATTGTCACTTGCATAGCTCAAAAGGATAGTGTTTTTGGTTTACCCTTATTAGCTGTGTAAAGAATATGTCCAACTCACATCTAGCAACATTAAAAATAATTATTTTACCCTTTAGATTTGCCTTGTTGGTTCTGGGGCACTTTGATAAAAGTTGCTTTCTCAAATACCTCCTGAAGAGTTTCTTCTGTTGCACTGTAGGAAAGGTTACTTAAAACCAAAGTTTTTGATTCACCTGCAAGTACAAAGATGTCGTTATTAACAAGGCATGTTATGCCTGTAAATTAAAGCACTCAGACAAGAAAGAAGGCCAGGGTGGGAAACTACCACACAAAAGAATGCTAAATGAAAACATTGATACTTCAACCATAGGCCCTATATCATATAATCCTAAGAATCACCACCACACTTGACTCAAAAGTGAGCATCCACCATACACAGTAATGCCTTCCTTGATTGCTCCTTTCATTTTCAGTCTAACTAGATGACTGAAATGATGTTGTCCTAGAATATTATTTCTAAAATATAGTTTAAGTCATTTCAAATAAGACACACCTAACAAGGAAAGCAGTAATTGCCTTCTCTGAAATTAATTTAAATTGTAATTTAACATCTCTCATTCATGATACTAAGCATTATGAACAAAAAGTGAATCAATTCTGGCTAACCATAAAGTATGAAAACAAGTGACTTCCATCCCTAAAGGTAGAATGAACCCCTTTAACTTACCACTCCAAGTGCTATTCTTTCCAGGTCTTTCTTGCCTTTGTTGTCCTTTCTCCCCAGTGTAGTAGAGTGAAACAGACCGCCCATCAATTTCTGTCCCCTGTTTCTCTTCAAGGTTTTTCTGTGCATCAGCTTCAGACTTAAATTCAATGTAAGCAATCCTATAATTTTGATAAACAGAGTACCAATACAATAGCTCTAAGATCAAAAAACCACCTTATGTCAAAGAGTCACATAGTACTATGTTTAACTGCCCAGAACCACATTCTTCTCATAAAATTATGGAAGGTTAGTCTGATGTTACCAGGAGCCTGAGGCAACAGATATTGATTTGGATGTAAGGCCAGCATGTAATAGCGATCACAGCTTCTAAAGCAATCAGCTCGTCTTGATGCCATACTCCTGACCTCAGCATCTTAGGTGGTGGAGGCTAGAGAACCTGGCTACAAATTAAGTCTGAGATCAACATGTACTGCATGTAGCCCTGTTTTGGGGAAGATGTAGGGCTGGAGAGATGGCTCAGTGGTTAAGAGCACTGGCTACTCTTCCATAGGTTCTAAGTTTAATTTCCAGCAACCATATGTCTCAAAACCACCTGTAATGAGATCTGGTGCCCTCTTCTGGCATTTGGGCAGAACACTGCATACATAATCCAACTTTTTAAAAAGGAGAGGGACACTAAACTACCAACTCAAAAACCTACTGATGAATAAGTTTATCGTTTAGATACAAACATACCCTTTACACCTCCCATCTTGGGTAACCATTCTGATCTCCACAGCATCTTCAAATGCTTCTTTTAAATCATCCTCAGTGATGTTGAATGAAAGGTTTTTTGCTAAAAGTGTTCTTGCAGCTCGAACTAGAATTAAAAAAAAAAATCCAAGCACATCATTTAACAAGTCACTAGAGAATAAAACAAAAAGCTCCTATAAAAGACAAGGCTCTATACTAAGAAATAAGGGACAGAGAGATGGTCAAGAATACTCTGCACAAAGAGGAGCCATGTTCAATCCTTAACACTCATACACTAGGCACACATATCGTCTATGCATATACAAACTTGTAGGTGTGTGTGGGGGGACCATCCCACCCAACACATTTAACATGTACAAATACAGGAAAAAACAAAGGCACAAATTTAGGAGTCTGATATAATTAATGACCTGAAATTACAAATCTAAATACTTTTTGAGCAATCACATTAACAAAGATAGAACAATATTTGAGCTGTTATTAGCCTGTCAAAATGCAAATCCACTAAAAACATTGTATATAGTTTCCTGGTGGTAATGTATATTTTAAGGTTCCATCCCTAAGATATTTCATCACAAATATGGATTATGATAATCAGTGACATTGTCTTTATGCAGTAAGTTCATGACCTGGATAAACTACAAAATGAGTTCATAGCCACCTTCCCAAAATATGTAGCACAGGGTTAATGAGTGCTTGCCTAGTATGCAGAGGGCCTAAGTTCAGTTTCCAGAACTGTTAACTAAAGAGAAAACAAACACTTCAAATTCCTAATTCTAAAATATAAAATCCTTTGAATATCATTAATTCATTAAGAGATAGTTCACTTCTAATTCTTTTTATTGTTTAAGCATGATGCAAGCTGAGATCACAGCATGAAAACATATGTTCAGAGGACAACTCTGGAGCTTTTCTCTCCTACTTTGTGGTGCTTCTAGAGACGATCAAAATCAGGTCAAGCTTCACAGTAAGCAGTTTTACTCCAAAGTAATCCATTCTGCCAGCTAACACAACAATTTCCTGAGTAAGACAATCCCTGCTGAGTGTAACACACTACTATTAATACCAGCCTGGTTTACCTAGTGAGCCTTAGAATTGTCAATGCCACACAGGTAAGACTCAGAAAACCTAAAATTATACTCCCTTTTGAATTCATAAATTTTAGCAGTCGAAGGCAGCCACACACCAAGAACTTGTCGTGTCAGCCTTCTCACCACGAACCTCACCTATATCAATCTCATAGGGTTTTAAGAGAGAATGGGCAAAGCCTACCCACCAGACCCTTTTCTTTTACATACCTTTCTTGCTATCTCTTCCTTTTGGTTTTTCTAGTTTAATTTCATTGCCAAACACTTTTAAACCAGTGAGTTCCAGAGCCTTTTCCTGGTCTTCAGCAGACTCAAAGTCCACATAGCCAAATTTCCTTGAAGATGAAAAGGACAAAATTATAGGCTTGAGAGTGAACATCTGCCACAGAATCAAGTCTATGTACCAAGATGACAGCAGACCCAGATTTCTTCATTTACTGCACTGTTAGCTGGAAAAGGAACCCGCTCTAAAAGCATTCAGTATGACTATAAAGGTCCAAAATGCCATTTTTTGTTTTTCGAGACAGGGTTTATCTGTGGTTTTGGAGCCTGTCCTGGTACTAGCTCTTGTAGACCAGGCTGGCCTCGAACTCCCAGAGATCCACCTGCCTCTGCCTCCCAAGTGCTGGGATTAAAGGTGTGCGCCACCACCGCCTAGCTAGTCCAGAATGCCAATTTTTAAACTTGCTGTTACCTGACATAACCAGAAGTCAGACATTGAAACTTTAAATCTGTGGGTTCTATGATTTGATGACTTAGTTCTTTAATAGCTAATCTTCATTAAAGTAATTATACATCTTCATGTTTAACAGTATCTGCTAATCCACACATACAATAAAAAACTTACCTATTTGTACCAGTTCTGACATCCACAACAGCAAGATCATTTTTAGCAAAAAGTTCACTGATGGCATCTTTCAATTCTGCAACAGACTTGTTTGGATTAAGGTTTCCAATGAAGAGATTGTAAGGTGTTGTTGATTCCGAGCCTACACAGAAAAAACTTGGTTCTCTTATAAGATCATTACACATAAACTTCAAAATTTTTATGAAGCACATCAGCATACATAGTGAATCTCAACACCAGGTTTCAGTATTAAGTCCCTTTGTCATTCATCACTTGTGCTATTGCTACTTTTATCTCCTTTCAAACTCCCCAATTTTGTAGGTTACCTTCCACCACTTTCTGTTTCTTGGCTTCGGGGACTTCTTTCTGCTTGGTCATTTCCTTCTTCCTTTTTCCAGGTGCTACTTTAACAGGCTCTGGATAAGATTTTTAGTGTCAATCATGAGTAAGCAGACAGCTAAAGAAATTCCATTAAACATTAATGAGGTCCACTTTAGAACTTAATTTGATTACCTTCCTCCTCTTCTTCATCTTCATCATCCTCTTCTTCATCTTCATCATCCTCTTCATCATCATCCTCATCATCTTCATCATCCTCATCATCCTCTTCAGCCACAGCCTTGGTTTTCACAGGAACAACCTTTGCAGGAGCTTTCTTTCCTTTAGCAGGTGTGATCTCCATAGCTTCTTCCTCAGAGTCTAAAAGAAAGATGGCTCAGCAAAGACAGCCAATCCTGGTAACATGAATCCCTCACACTTAAAAGAGTCTTAGAAAGGAAATGAAATCCTGACAACATGCTCAGTTATATTACAGAAAGAACCATGAGCAAAAAATAAATAAATAAATAAATAAATAAATAAATAAATGTGACTATCTAATCTAATCATAAAGTGATCAGGGAAAGTACACTATATTGTTAGCAAAACCTAGGTCTTAACTATCCCGCAACCTGAAATCTACTTACCATCATCTTCTTCTTCATCATCATCATCTTCCTCATCATCTTCCTCATCTTCATCCTCTGAGGCAGGCGCAGCAGCAGCTACTTTTGCTGGCTTCCCTCCTTTCACTACTGGTGGTTCAAATTCATCCTCTTCCTCATCATCTTCATCCTCATCACTGTCGTCTTCTTCATCGTCGTCATCGTCTTCATCTTCATCACTCTCTTCCTTCTTTGCATTCTTACCATTCTTAGCGCCCTTGGCTGGTGTGACAGCTCCCTTTTTACCAGAGGCTGCTACCAATGCTTTTCCTTGTGCGATTCCCTTCTTACCAGGTGTTGCAACTGCTTTGGCTGGTGTAACTGCCTTCTTGGCTGGTGTGGCTGCTGCCTTTTTACCTGGGGTAACAGCAGCTTTCTTAGCTGGTGTGGGAACTGCAACCTTTTTTGTTTGTGAAACAACTACCTTCTTTGCTGGAGTTGTAGCCTTCTTGCCTTTTTTCTGAGTGATGACAACCTTAAATGCAAACAAATCATTAGCATTTTCCTTTATCCAATACTATGTTAATATATTGCCACTAACTTTGAGTTCAAGAACCCTGGCATTAGTGTTAAGTCCTGGAGTAAAACGACTACAGATATGGCACAGCAGTTAAGTACTTGTTACTCAAGGTCAGTTCTCAGCATGCACCCACATGATGGCTCTAAATCCAATTCCAGGGGATCCAAGAGCATTCTTCTATGCCGAGGGCACTAGGCATGCTTAGTACAATTACACACACACAGACACACCAATAAACTAACAGAAAAATAAATCTTAAACCCTGGAGTCAGGGTATATGGCTTTCTATATGCTCATAGTTGCAGATGCTTATCAGACAAACATCCAAGTTTAAGAAACCCTCACAAACAAGACTGGCTTTTAATTCCACCCCCACACCTCCGCTCAACTACTAGAGCTACAAAGTATTTTTACTTTCATTTAATAAAGTTCCACCCAAACCACACTGTTAATTACTAGTATACCTCCTCTAAACAAGAAATCTGAGAATGATCATTATATAGCCCCAACTTAACTCAAATTCAAGAATATCCCTACTTCTGCCTCCTGAATGATTAATTACCATGTCTTTAAATGAACCAACAAGTAAGAGTGCTAATGAGTAGCAGATCTATCAAACTGGTAGCACTCCATCTATATCAGATGTACTTTAAACATTCATTGGCTTTATATAGCTTACACAAAAGGTGATAGGGGACAGAACTTAAAAACATTCATGATGGAATATTGGCAATGATAAATAGTGCTTGAAGAATTAAAAGATTACACTCACATCTAATAGTTCAGTTTAGTTTATCGAAATACAGAAAAAATAAACCCATACACATAGGAATAGGACAAATATGGTGCCACCTGAACTATGAGACCCTTATTCTCATCTAAATCAAAATTCTGGGTTTCTTAATAAATAATCTGTCATAAGCTGCATGCAGTGGCTAATGACTTTATTCAGTAGACTGAGGTCAGTCAGCCTGGTCTACATATTGAATTCTAGAACTGCCAGGGTCATAGGGCGACCCAGATTCAAAACAAAAATGGGAATTTTGTGACATAATGTCCTTCCAAAACGCATGAAGCCATGCGATTGTAGTCTGAAGAAAAATAAGTTGGAAAAATTCTGTCTTCCAAAAAAAGGAGGGAAAATAACCTGTTAGGAAATCTATTTATTACAGCACATGAAGCCTGACTAGTGAAATGGACATCCCTCCCAAATCGTCTATTTAAATCCTCTATTTAAATTATCAATGACACTAAAGTACTTGTCACTCAATCACTAACTGCATACTACAGTACTGTATTTCTGATAAACATTTAATTCCTTCGGTTTCACTGCTTAAGCTTATCCACCTGCCCCTGCCTCCCAGTATGCTGGAATTAAGGCGCCAGCACAGCCCATCATATCTTAAGCATTTAATGACTTTTCAACTAGCTGTATACCTCCTCTTCTCCACTGCTGTCATCTTCTTCATCTTCTGACATTTCTTCATCCTCACTATCTTCTTCCACTTCCTTTGGGGGAGGAGCCATTTTCTTGGATTCACCGTGGGTTTTGCCGGCCTACAAGTGCACACAAAATCATGCCTCTGCCCCATTTTGGGCTTTGCCATTATCTTCTTTTCTGCACAAGCAGAAAAGACATCCTTTTGACAATGTACGACAATATAGCATATTTTGCTCAGAACCACCTATAATTTCTTTCCTTTTCAGATAGCTGAAATCTCTACCATTAATTACCAACGCATTCATTTTACTAGTCCTTGCCTTTTATGTTCTAGCACCTTCGCCTGAATTCGACTTAGGGATAGCCCTCTCCACTAATTGCTTGGGCAGGGGGTATCTTCCAAGTCCCTTTTTAGAAGAAGCACCTAAGAGATCTACTTCCGACTTTCTCGTGTTGGTGGCGGGCCACGTGGGGGGACCAAGCAGGCCACCACGCGCTCCCTCTGGAGTGCACCACGTGCTGGTCGGCCCGTCATGGACAGATCCGGGATGGCTAGGTTCCCCACGTAGGTCAATCCCCCCGACTCCCCTTACCAGTGTACCGACACAGCCCGACCCCGAGGCGCGCGACACACGCCGAGCGCCAAAACCCACGTGGCGGGCCGCGCACCGGAGCACGTGCGCCAGGAGGCGGGGCCCAGCGAGCGCCGGTCGCACGAGTTTGGTCCCCTCTCCAACCGGCAGCCCTGGCGCCTTCTCCACGCTCGGCGGCTCCGATCTCAGTTCCCCCCCAACCCCCACAGCGACGCACACCCGCGGCGACCCCCGCCGCACTCCACAGCCGCCTCCCGGAACCCACCTCGGCTCTTCTCACCATCAAGTCAGGAGGCTAAACGCCGCGAGACCTCCCGCTAGTCGCGCGAGACTTCCCCCCCAGCATGGCGCCCTCGAACGCGCCCGGGATTGCGCTCAGGCCCTCCTCCCCTCCGCGGCGCGCGCGCGCGCGCCCCTTAGGCAGCAGGCCTAGCGGCCCGTGTCCGCGCGCGTAGGGCCTCTCACCTTTGCGAGCTTCACCATGGTGGCGGATGACGGCGGCGGCGCAGTGAGCAGCTCAGAAGAGCCCGGGAGAACCGACGCGAACTCGACGGCAGCGGCGGGCACTGAAGACACGGGAGCACGTACGACTGACTGCCAGCTACAGCTAGCGTCTGAGGCAAAAGACTGAGCCTGCTCAGTAATCGCCTCTGGAAAGGCGACGACGGTGTCCTCGTGACCCCGCCTCCGCCAACCAGAGCCCGCGCCCGTTCCCCGAGCCAACCGCGAGCCTTTAAGCCAGGCCGGAGTGGGGCGGGACTACGGCGTCTGTGGGCGGGGCTTTGGCAGGCGGGGCCTGACGGCAGCGCCCTGAGGGCGGGACTTATTTTGCGCTAGGCGGACGTTGACTGGTTGGCGTGCGGGTCCGTTTAGCGGCCCGCTCTCCCCGCGCCTGCGCCGTGGGAAGCGCCGAGTTTGGCGCTGCTTGCGTGAGGGATGTGGGGGTGGCGACATGCCCGGGATGCTCTCATGTGCTCGAACGCTACGGGTACCCCTAGGCTCGCGTGGCCGGGGGTGTTCCGCGGGGATTTCCCCCGTGCTGCGGAAGCCAGCAACCCACGTTGGACGTCGCTGTGGCCTAAAGGGTTCGCCGTGCGTCCCTGCCAAGGAGCCGGAGAGCGCCGGAAGTCCAGGGCCTAGAGCCCACTTGGGCCAGCTCGCAGCCCTCGGCCTGCCCTCAGTGGAGCCGAGCACATCCCCTTGGCTATAGTGGTGTGCCTAGGACCACCGTTCTCCTGAGCTCCTAATAAAGGCTGCTTGTGTGTTTGTGTGTGTGCGTGCGTGCACGCGTGTGTGCAGTGCACAAACAGCACACTTAAATGTCTAATCTCGCGCGGTAGGTAGGTTTACCTCCTATTGGGACAGGCTCGGAGAGGTGACTTCCTGGTGTGTGGTGCCCGGCCTGTGACCACTCACGGGTTCCCCCAATGGCGGGAAGGACAGAGTTCTCTTGGGTTGCTTAAGTGGATTGCCCCGTGTGTGGGACCTTGGTTCCAAGCGTGGCATACTGGGGTGTTTTATTCTAGGGTGTTTTCTGGACATCTAAAACCTAACTTGCTACAGAGTCAGTGTTCCATCATCTGACAATCTTGGTTGAAAGTCACCTGTGGAGATTTTGCCCGGCGTGTTGAAGCAGGCTCTCACTTGCTCTTGCTGTCCTGGAGCTCACTGTGTAGACAGGCTAACCTCTTCCTGCCTCACGTGTGCTGAGGTTAAATGAATGGCCACCACGCCTCGGGAGGTTTTAACGCAAGCGGCATGTGGTTGGGTCTCAAGCTTTCTTTCTGAGCACAGGCCTTTGGAGATAAGTAGGAGTAGTTATTAGGTGACTAAGGCCTTCCCAGCTCAACTCCACACAAGTGCTCTACGGTCAGGGCATGGGGTGGAGACCAGCGCTGTGGTGTGGGGGCTTTGTTTTTAAAGAGAGACCGGTGTCACTAAGCATTGCAGCTCGGATGAAAAGGAATGCTGACAAGATTGGGAACCAAGGAGTACCACAAAGCCACCATAAGCGTTGACGTTTACAGCCCTGCTCCAGGGAAAGGTTTTGCTGTGATCCAGCTAGATGAAACAAGGTCTCATCAATTTCGTTCAAGAGATTGATTGGGAGGGAAGAATCCAGGAAGGTGGCTGCCTCTGCCATGGTGGGAAAAGGCTGTCTCAGCTGAACAGGTACAGGGCTTCTTAGGGGCGGTGTTATTTCAACGTGGAAATTGGTCGGATTTCAGTCCCTGAGCTTGGCTGGATTTTGTGCTCAGGAACTGGTTGGTTTTCATGCTGAGTTCGTGAGGACCAGAGTGTGTTTCTTTGACTCTGGCTTCAGGGCCAAGGTAGGTTTCTTTCACTGGCCCTTTAATTTTTTTTTAAATTTTTTTGGAGCCGGGCTGTGGTGGCGCACGCCTTTAATCCCAGCACTTGGGAGGCAGAGGCAGGCGGATCTCTGTGAGTTCGAGACCAGCCTGGTCTACAAGAGCTAGTTCCAGGACAGGCTCCAAAACCACAGAGAAACCCTGTCTCGAAAAACAAAAAAAAAAAACAAACAAAAAATTTGGGGGGGGGCGGGGTTCGAGACAGGGTTTCTCTGTAGCTTTGGTGCTGGTCCCAGAACTAGCTCTTGTAGACCAGGCTGGCCTTGAACTCACAGAGATCTGGGATTAAAGGAGTGCGCCACCACCGCCCGGCTTTCACTGGCCCTTTAATCTTGAGCTCTATGGTATGGAGCCAAGAGAGACTCCTGGTAGAGGGACGGGAAGAATGGTGTGAGCCGAGACCCTGGGTATTTCCAAGCAGAGCAAGCTAAAGCCACTTGAGACAGATGAGCTCTGAGTGTGAAATGATAGGAAGATCCCAGCAACACTGGCACGGCGCCTCTTCTTTGACCCCGTCTGTCTGTATGGGGTCTTCCTCAGCCCTCTATTGTAAAGCGCCACTAGGAGACTCACTAAGTAACACGCGGGTATTATCTCTTATTAGTATTTTTCCTGGCCATTTATTTTTTTGAAAATATTTCTTTTTATTATTATTTATTTATTAAAGATTTCTGGGGCTGGAGAGATGGCTCAGTGGTTAAGAGCATTGCCTGCTCTTCCAAAGGTCCTGAGTTCAATTCCCAGCAACCACATGGTGGCTCACAACCATCTGTAAAGAGGTCTGGCACCCTCTTCTGGCCTTCAGGCATACAGACAGAATATTGTATACATAATAAATAAATATTTAAAAAAAAAAGATTTCTGTCTCTTCCCCGCCACTGCCTCCCATATCCCTCCTCCTCCCCCAATCAACTCCCCCTCTCTCATCAGCCCGAAGAGCAGACCGAGCAGACCTGGTTCCCTGCCCTGTGGGAAGTCCAAGGACCTCCCACCTCCTTCCAGGTCTAGTAAGGTGAACCTCCAAACAGCCTAGGCTCCCACAAAGCCAGTATGTGCAGTAGGATCAAAACCCAGTGCCATTGTTCTTGACTTCTCAGCAGTTGGCCGTTTATTATTAACTTGCCTCTTCCCCATACAGAACACAAACTCTTGTCTGCCTTATTCCTGGTGCTTAAAGTATTGCCTGTTACATTATAGTGTTGAAAATTACTTGCTAACTGTCGTTATGGATATAACTTAGTGGTAGGCGCACACATGGCCCTAACACCACAGAAGGAAATGTGAACTTAAGAACACATGGGGGGGGTGGCTCAGAACAGGTTTTCTCTATACATTTGAAGCCTGTTCTGGAACTTACCCTGTAGACCAGGCTGGTCTCGAACTCACAGAGATCTTCCTGCCTCTGCCTCCTGAGTGCTGGGCTTAAAGGCCACCACTGCCCAGCTGATCTTGGTTTTGTGTGTGCCAGGCAGGCGCTTAACAACTGAGCTACCTCCCCAGCCCATCTCTACCTGATTTTTTGAGCAGGGTTTCTGTAACTGAATCTTGCCCTTTATAGACAGGCTGGGTAGTAGAGGCCAGGGATCCCCTGTGTCTGCTCCCTCCACCCACCACCATGGTGCTAGGATCACAGGAATGTGCCAGCCCATGCTTCTGACAGGGATGTTGGGGGTCTGAACTTGAGCCCTCATGTTTCTGCAGCAAGCACTTTATCCACTTAATATTCCAAGGTGAGAGGACTGAAGTCAAGACCAAAAGGCAGAAGAATAATGATGTTTCTCGGTCGGTTTCCCCACGTTAAAGGCCCTGCCTTTGGTTCACTGTGCTTATCTCGCTTAGTTCCAGTATCTGACAGCATGTCTCAGCATTCTTTTTTCTTTTTGAGATGGCCTTGTTAGGTAGCCCAGGTTAGCCTGGAAATTGTGTTTCTGGCCTTGTTAGGTAGCCCAGGTTAGCCTGGAAATTGTGTTTCTGGCCTTGTTAGGTAGCCCAGGTTAGCCTGGAAATTGGGTTTCTGGCCTTGTTAGGTAGCCCAGGTTAGCCTGGAAATTGTGTTTCTGGCCTTGTTAGGTAGCCCAGGTTAGCCTGGAAATTGGGTTTCTGGCCTTGTTAGGTAGGCCAGGTTAGCCTGGAAATTGGGTTTCTGTCTCTGCCTTCTGAGCTTTACGGGTGTGTTTCTCCACACCTGGATTTCAGCAAATACTAAATGAAAAAAATCAGTTATACCACATAAGGTACAAAACAGCTAGGCACAGTCACTGATGCCTATAATTCCAGCATTTGAAAGGCTGAAGCGGGAGAATTACCATGAATTTGAGATCTGAATTTATAACATGAGATACTGAGTTCCAGATCAGGCTGAGCTACAAAAATAGACCCTATCATCAGCGTGAATAAATAAGATTCAAAACAACCAATTATGGTGGCATATGTCTATAATCCCAGTTCTTTTTGAGGATTGCCAGTACAAAGCTAACCTGGGCTACACCAAAAAAATAAAAGAATAAAAACCAACCCTGCCCCACCCTTCCAGTTTCTTGGACTAAACAGCAGGTGTGGTAGTACCACCATTGGTGTGCAGGAGTACTACAGAAGACACCAATTTCTTTTGTTTGTTTTTGTTTTGAGGACACATGAGTCCTGGGAGGAATTGATATAGAGCCTGTCGTAAGGAATTGAGATATGTGAGAAAAGGTCTTTTTTGTTGTTGTTGTTGTTTCTTCCTTTCAGACAATGGCTTATGCTGCAGTCTAGCCTGGTCTAGAACTAACTGCCACAGCCTCCCTAATACAGTGATTATGTAGATGAACCACCAGGCCTGACTTAGGAAGAAACCTTGGATGAAGGACCACTTCCTGGGCAAGAGCAGCTTGGAAACAAAGATATGGATGGATTTCTTGTAGCCGTGTAAATAAATACCCACATATAAGTTGTGGAGGGCAGCACTTCTCTCTGACTAGTTCAGTGCCTGATTAGTGAGTGGAGCATGGGTATGAATTAAGGATAGCCCTGTCTGCTGGTGTCTTGGGGGAGTAAGCTGTCCCAGAAAGAAAGGAAAGGAAATCCAGGTGGGTAGTAGGCACAGAGATCTTAACCTGCATAGGATTGTCCAGTGCAGTGATGCGTGCCTTTAATCTTGCAGTTGGGTATCTTCGGGAGTTTGAGGCCAGTCTGGTCTACATAGTGAATTCCAGGACAGGCAGAGCAGCATAGACCCTGTCCCAAAAACAAATAGCTTGCCAAGAAAGCATCAGAGTTGGCCAAATGAAGGCAGTAATTACTATTCCTTTGCGAGGGAATGCCTAAGTACTAACAGTAAGAGAAATCTGATCCACGTGCGCTAGGGTTTTAACGTCCAGGTCTAAGATCATGGAAAGGAAACCAGAAGGAAGCTGCCTAAGTGCCTAGAAACTGGAAGAAGGCTCTGTCCCTCCTCCCCAATCTGTAACCAGGACCATGAGACACCATGATAGAATAGGTGAATGCAGTTAGTTTATTTTCCTTATAATTTGTTTATTTTTTGTGTGCATTGGCATTTTGCCTGCATGCATGTCTGTGTGAGGGTATCAGATCTTGAAGTTATACTATGTGCATTGTTCTGAATTCTCCTGTTTTTTATTAACTACATCTCATAATCCCACTTATATCTGCTGCTATATTAATAGTTACAGGCTCTTCCTTATATAGAAAGGTCATTTACTTAACCAATTGCTGTTCTTAAACATTGCAGGGAGAACTGTGTTTAACTATTATTACAAACTAGTAAGTAGCCAGATGGTGGCACACACCTTTAATCCCAGCACTTGGAGGCAGAGGCAAGTGAATCTCTGTGAGTTCAAGGCCAGCCTGATCTACAAAGCGAGTTCCAGGACTGGCTCCATAGCTATTGAGAAATACTATCTTGAAAAACCAAAAAAAGCCAGGTGGCCAGGTGGTGGTGACGTGCACCTTTAATCCCAGCACTTGAGAGGCAGAGACAGGCAGATCTCTATGAGTTACAAGGCCAACCTGATCTACAGAGCGAGTTTCTGAACAGCCAGGACTGTTACACAGAGAATTCCTATCTCAAAGCCAAACCAAAGCAAACTAAAACAAAACAAAAATCTATCAAACTAGCAAGTAATCCTTTTATGCACTTTGTCTTACACATGTACAAATACACATCTGGACAATCTTACTAAAGCAGCTGGATCAAGGGTCCAGCCTTTTACATTCTGACAGGTCCTCTCACCTGCAGAGTTTGGGAGTCGGTCCCAAACTTTGGCGCTCTCTCTCTTCTCTTTCCCGTACTCTTGTCCCCAGGGACCTTTGCCCCCTTTTCTGCCCCTTCTCTCTCCTCTTCCAATAAACCTTCAATGTAACTCCCTTCTGCCATTTTTTAAAATTGCAATACTGGTTCCCTGACCGGGAAAGGTTCTCCTGGCACCTTCTCCTGCCAGCAGGCAGTTTGAGGCACGCTGGAACCCCGGAATGGGTCCACATACGACAACCTTGCTTCCCTGGGATCACTGGGTCCCTTCATCCAGCACCAGCATGATTGGTGAGCCACTCCGTCTTCCCCACCTCTGGCTGTTTCCCATCTCTGAGCGCGATTTCTCGACTTTCGGTTCATTAAGCCCTGGTACCAGGCAACCACAGCTCTCTTGGGCTCAGAGCCCTAGGTCCCCCTGCACTTTGCATGATGACTCACTGGTCCCTCGGGTCCTTCTGGCTTTGCCCTTCAGCCCCTTGCTCCTTGAGTGACAACTCTGGGCAGCTTGTGCCTCTCTCTCTCTCTCTCTCTCTCTCTCTCTCTCTCTCTCTCTCTCTCTCTCAAAGATTTGTTTATTTATTTATTATGTATACAGTATTTTCATTATTTCTCAGTATTCTGTCTGCGTGTATGCTGCAGGCCAGAAGAGGGCACCAGACCTCATTACAGATGGTTGTGAGCCACCATGTGGTTGCTGGGAATTGAACTCAGGACCTTTGGAAGAGCAGGCAGTGCTCTTAACCACTGAGCCATCTCTCTAGCCCCAAACACTCTTTTTTTCTTTTCTTTTTTTTGGTTTTTCGAAACAGGGCTTCTCTGTGGCTTTAGAGCCTGTCCTGGAACTAGCTCCCGTAGGCCTTTTTCTCTCTCTTGATAAAAGCCATTGGATCTTGTTCTGCTTCACTCATGGGGAATAAGCCTACCACAATCTGCTTCCCGGCACTTTGTATCCTGACATTTTACGGGACCTTTGCAACATTCTGCCAGGGATCGTGATAGATGATGAAAAGAGGTATCACCTTTTCCCTCTCCTGCTTTCCCCTTCCCCATCACCTCTTACATTAACTCTGTTGTGTGCAGCATGTTTGCTTGGTGACAGTCTACCAAAATGTAGTCACTACCCAGCTGCTCCACCCTCAACAGATCTGTTCTCTTCCACCTGCAACAACCCGCTTTCGCGCTCACTGGTGGCTTCGTCTTCTATTCAGTATTGACAGCTGGGTCTCCTGCATGGCTACCCACCTCTGACCCCCTCCCTGGATGTGAGATTTCATTTCTCAAGCACAGTCCTCTCTTCGACTTCTGGCTTTTTTGAAGTACTGGTACCCGGTGACTGTGTCTCTCTTGGGCTCAGAGCCCTTGGCCCGTGCTCTGTGTTTGAATCGCTGAGCAGCCTGTGCTGTCTCAAAATCGACCCTCTCTGAATTCCTGGGACACGAGGAATTGCAGCCCCTTGAGTCTTACTTCTCTGCCTCGCTCATGGGAACTGCGTTGTCCTTTATGCCTCCTCACTCCCACTGAGATGGTTTTGGAGCCCCACTGACCATTCCTAACCAGCTATTGTTGCAGGACTACCAGCTGTTGGCCATAGAGCTGGAGGTGCAAGACGACCAAACATGTCTGGGTGGTGAGAACCAGCAGCACCCCAGAGGTACTAACTCTACAATGTCTGCCCTCAGCAATCAACCACCTGTGTTTCCTGGTCGATTGGATAGAAGGGTGTCTGGGTGACGCTGTGCTGATGGGAAAGGATCAGGTGCTTTAAGCCCTAGGGAGTCGACTCGGATCCACAGCAGAGCCTGGCGGTTCCACAGAGCCTGGACAGTGAAGCAAAAAAGCCAGCTACTCCAGACATGGCCAGCACCTCAGCTTTCTCATGTTCCCCAAAGATGAACGACGCCCCCCAGGTCAGCAGAAAGTAGTCTTGAGAATCCCTGCCTCACCTGCTCCCCGTTTCTAACAATAAACGAAAGGGAGGAGTGTTCAGGCATCTGTACTGGCCTGCCCTGGGGGTCCTGGCAGGATATGTCCTCAGCTGCAGCCACTAAGAACCGCCTGTGCACCTTGCCCACCTCCCATCTCTGTTTCTGTTTCTCTCCCATTGCTCTTGTCCCCAGGGACCAGTCCCTGTCCCCTTCTTTGTCCCCTTCTCTACTCCTTCTCTCTCCTCTTCCAATAAACCTGTGTGAGCCCTATTGCGTGGTGTGGCTCCTTCCCACTGTATTTGAAATTACAACTAACTCAGGAGTGTGATCAGTCTCTGACACCAGGTCAGATGCTCTAAAGGCACTACCCTGAATGGCTAGCCACTGTCACCTCCAAATTTGCATAAACCTAGCCCAACTCTGTCCTGTCTCTGCTGACAGATACTGAACTGCTTGCTGTCCACTGTTCCCACTCAGGGACCTAGCAGCCCACTTGACGAAGTCTGGAGGATTTGAGGATAAGAACCCACGAATCCCGGATAGACACCTCTAGGAATGGATTGTCAAATGGATTTTAAATATCAAATATTTAAAACAAGTTTCACACAGGGAACTGTTTACGTGAGTGACAGGATCACTGAGAAGACTAAGCAGCTACTGCCCTCTCCCCCTGGGTTCTTCCCACTGAAAGTAGAGCCATAATAAAGGAAAGGTGCCTAACTGGCTCTAAGGAGATGGAGGACCTGTCTTCTGAGTGCCAGGTCTCCATCCAGCCAAGCTAAGGAAGGCTGCAGTGAGTTCACAACCAACCTGAGCACAGCCTGGGATGCCTGCTGTGAATATGGGCAGAGCTGAGTTCCCTCTTCGCTTGTTCTCTGAGGCCTTTATATGCCGTGCAGAATTTTAGCCAGATGCCTACATCATAAGCCCATCACCAGGCTGTGGCATTTTGAATGCAGTCGGCCCCCATAGTCTCATAGGGAGTGGCACTATCAGGAGATATGGCTTTGTTGGAAGAAGTGTGTCATGATGGGGGCTGGCTTTGAGGTTTTCATATACTCAGGATAACACCCAGTGAGTTCAAATTCCAGAGCCTGCAAGATGTAGGATGCTCAGCTCCTCTAGTACCATGTCTGCCCGCATGCTGCCATGCTCCCCAACATGTTGATAATGGACTAAACACCAGAAACTGTAAGCAAGCCGCCCTCAATTAAATGTTTTCTTGATAAGAGTTGCCATGGTCATGGTGTCTCTTCATAGCAATAGTAAACTCTAGGACACAGGTTTTTCTTGGTACTTTAACCCATCTGAAAAAATTACTGCCAATGGTGGTGGCACATGCCTTTAATCTCAACACATGGGAAGCAGAGCTAGGCAGATCTGAGGTCAAAGCCAGCTTGGTCTACAGAGTGAGTCCAAGACGACAGAAAGAAATCTTGTCTTAAAAAAACAAAACAAAACAAAACTGGGGCTGGAGAGATGGCTCAGAGGTTAAGAGCACTGGCTTCACTTCCAAAGGTCCTGAGTTCAATTCCCAGCAACCACATGGTGGCTCACAACCATCTGTAATGAAATATGCTGCCCTCTTCTGGCCTGTAGGGACATGCAGGCAGACCACTATATACTTAATAAATAAATCTTTAAAAAAAAAACAAAGATTATTAATATTACGTATGTAATTTTGTTTTGAGATAGGCTCTCATATATATAGACCATGCTGACTTCAAACTCCTGCTCCTCCTGCCTCCGCTTATGAACGCTGCGACTGTGGTGTGTGTGATAAATGTTTGTTTTGACAAACATTTGATAAATGTTATGTTTTGTTTGGATAAAATCACCTCATAGGCTCACAGGGAATGACCTTGTTGGAGTAGTGTGGCTTAGTTGGGGTGGGTGTGGCTTTATTGGAGTAGGTGTGTCACGAGGGATTAGGCTTTTCAGTCTTAGATGCTCAAGCCTGGCCAGTGTGTCATAGTCTCTTCCTGCTGCCTTAGTATCAAGATGTAAAACTCTCAGCTTCCTCAGAACCATGTCTGCCTGCACACCAATATGTTCCTGTCGTGACGAAAATGAACTAAACCTCTGATCTGTAAGCCAACCCTAACTAAATGTTTTCCTTTATAAGAGTTGCTGTGGTAGCAGGGGGGCAGTGGTGCACACTCTTAATCCCAGCACTGGGGAGGTAGAGGCAGGCAGATCTCTGAGAGTCTGAGGCCAGCTTGGTCTGGAGAGTAAGTTCCAGGACAGCCAGGGCTACACAGAGAAATCCTGTCTTGGGAGGAAAAAAAAAGGGGGGGGGAGAGTTGCTATGGTCATGGTGGCTGTCTAGTCACAGCCATAGAAACCTAACTAAGATATTTTGTTTTCAAGATTTTTATTTTGGACCACATCTCTAGCTCCACACCCCCTTCTCTGTCTCTCTGTCTCTCTCTGTCTCTCTCTCTCTCTCTCTCTCTCTCTCTCTCTCTCTCTCTCTCTCTCGGCAATGTCTAACTGTAGTCCAGGCTGTCCTGGAACTCACTAGGTAGCCCAAGCTAAACTCAAATCCATGGCAATCCTCCTGCCTCAGCCCTCTAAGTACCAGAACTAGTGACTTGAGCTACCACACCCCACAAGCCATGCTTGCTTTGTGTGAGCATGCTGTTTGACCCAGAGTGGGAGTCAGCACAGCCCCCACCTTCCCCAAGTCTCCCTGAGGCAGCCCAAGAGCAGATCACCAGCTACCTCAATAGCAGTGCTATAGCAGCCCCAGCCATGGGCCTGGATGGGCTTTCCGGCCTCTGACTCCTTTATTCCCCACCCAGCGGCTGTTCTAAGCCTTCTCCCCCTCCGGGCCATTCACTTCTGTCCTGTCAGTTGCCCACCTCAGTCTACTTGACAGGGAAGGGCAGACTTCACTGAGATGCTCCCACTTCTGATTTTCAGAGAGCCCCAGGCAGCATTGGCTTCCCATCATGGCCTCAGTGTCCCAGAGAAGCCAGAATCGTCCTCTACGACACAGCTCCTGTGGGTGGTCTCAGTCTGTCGATCACAGCCACCTGCTGTGAGTGTCTCCTTCCTTTCTGTCACCCTGCCAAGGAGCTAGCTTGGATTTATGTTTTGGTAGCCTTGAACTTGAGATCCTCCTGCCTCCCCACTAGAATGCTGAGATTATAGGCATGTATAACACCAAACCCCACCACTATCCTTGTTGCTGGCCCGAAGGGCAGTTTGTAAATCTCTCCTCATCACTGTGCAACTCTTAGAGTTGAAAGCTGCCAAGTGGGTGCTAGGAATCGAACCCTGGCCCTCTGGAAGTCATTGCACTTCATCGCTGAGCCATCTCTCCGGCCTCCTTCTTCAACATTCTTTCTCATGGTAAAACCATTTGCCTGGTAGTCCCCATGTGTTGCCCTCTGCTTGGGTTTCCTTTTCGTTGTTATTTTTCATTTCTCCCTCTTGGCAATACTGGGGATTGAACCTAGGGTCTCATGCGTTCAAGGCAAGCATTTTTTCCACTAAACTCTAATCCCAGCTCTTCTCTCTAGGGACAGTTTCTTTGGTGACAGCTGAAGCTCCTTCACAGTGGCTCCCCTTCCATCTGATGGTGTCAGCGTAGCTCCTTTCTTCCTGAGCTCCAGACTCTGCGCAGCCCAGTAGATGTCTCCCTCCACGTTCAGCATCTGGCCCTTGAAGAGTCCAAGAATAAGAATATAGAAATGTAGAAATAAAAAAAATATAAAGCTGTAAGCCTAGGAGAATGAGAGCAGACTGTCAGCGGCTTTCTCAGCAGTTTGTGGATTAACTATTAACCATGGGTTACTTTGTTTTTACAACAAATAGCTCTGCCTGCAAGGCTGAAGTGCCCTCTGCAAACTGAGGGTCAGCTCTGCAAACAGAGTTAGCCCTAAGGTAACAGCCTGGCCACCTGTGGTCAACAAGGATGTGAACTGAGTTAATTTTTTTTTTTTTGAGCCTGGAACTAGCTTTTGTAGACCAGGCTGGCCTTGAACTCACAGAGATCCGCCTACCTCTGCTGGGATTAAAGGCGTGCACCACCACCACCCAGCTCTGAGTTAACTTTTTAAAGTTTTTTTTTAAATATTTATTTTGTATACAGTATTCTGTCTGTCTATATGCCTGCAGGCCAGAAGAGGGCACCAGACCCCATTACAGATGGTTGTGAGCCACCATGTGGTTGTTGGGAATTGAACTCAGGACCTTTGGAAGAGCAGGCAATGCTCTCAACCTCTGAGCCATTTCTCCAGCCCCTCTGAGTTAACTTTTAAATGATGAGGTGTTACTGACTTTTTGGTTGTGCATTTTCCCATACCCTTCCCTGCTGTGTGAAACCAGCAGTATCAGGGGAGGTGCAGAGCTTTGACAAACACTGTCAGGGAGCGCCAGGGACAAACAATGGACTAAATACAAACACTAGTTTACCTGAAAAACTCTGTTAATGGAAATTGTAGAGGACAATTTGTATCTGGGTTTTACCTGGAAGCTGTAAAAACCCCTTTGTTATTGCCTAATGCTTGTTTCTCCTTGCTATAAAAAGGGGGAGTTCGGAAACAGTCCTTTGCCACAGCCTTACAAGTCCATCTCTGGCTGTGGTCTCAGCTAGCTGATAGGCTAGTGCCCCATGGAAATTTGTTTTTCTTTAATTTTTTGATTTTTGCAAATGAAAACCATTATTAAGAATTTTATGTGTTGCCGGGCGGTGGTGGCGCACACCTTTAATCCCAGCACTCGGGAGGCAGAGGCAGGCGGATCTCTGTGAGTTCGAGGCCAGCCTGGTCTACAAGAGCTAGTTCCAGGACAGGAACCAAAAGCTACAGAGAAACCCTGTCTCGAAAAATCAAAAAAAAAAAAAAGAATTTTATGTGTTTCCAGGCAGTGGTGGCACAGGCCTTTAATCCCAGCACTCAGGGTGGCAGAGGCAGGTGGATCTCTGTGAGTTCAAGGCCAACCTGGTCTAGGAGTAAGTTCCAGATAGCCGAGGCTATACAGAGAAACCCTGTCTCAAAAAAAAAAAATAGCCAGGCAGTGGTGGCACACGCCTTTAATCCCAGCACTTGGGAGGCAGAGGCAGGCGGATCTCTGTGAGTTCGAGACCAGTGTGGTCTACAAGAGCTAGTTCCAGGACAGGCTCCAAAACCACAGAGAAACCCTGTCTCGAAAAACCAAAAAAAAAAAATTAATAATAATAATAAAATAAAAAGAAAGAAAGAAAGAAAAGAATTTTACATGTTCTGGTATCTGAAGAGATTTCTCAGTGGTTAAGAGCACTTGTTCTTTTTTTAATATTTCTTATAGTTTACTTAACTTTATTGTATGTTTTATATTAAGGTGTCAGATCACCTGGAACTGGATCTACAGACAGTTGTGAGCTGCCATGTGGGTGCTGGGAATTGAACCCGGGTCCTCTGGAATAGCAGTCAGTGCTCTTAACTGCTGAGCAATCTCTCCAGCCCCCAAGAGCACTTGTCCTTGCAGAAGACCTGGGTTCACTTCCCAGCACTCACATGATAGCTCATAACTGTCCTTAGTTCCAGTTACAGGGAATTTGATGCCCCTTTTGGCCTCCACAGGCTCTTGCATGCGTATGATACACATACATACATACATACACTCACATACACACACATAAAGTTAATCAACATTTTTAATTTTTTAAAATTTTATATGCATTGATGTTTTGCCTGCATGTGTGCCTGGGGGAGGGTGTTGGGTCACCTGGAACTGGAGTTATAGACAGCTGTGAGTCGCCATATGGGTGCTGGGAATTGAACCTACGTCCTCTAGTAGAGCAGTCAGTGCTCTTAAATGTTGAACTAGCTCTCCAGTCCCTCTAAAAATGTTTTACAAGTGGAAGTTGTCTCAATGCCAACTGTTTAAATAGCACTGAAACACCCATGTTGTCATTAGCATTCTGGGGAAACTTAAATATTGCTTTAGGAATTACTTACTTGTATTTTCAAAACTCTATCACTCTCTATGAGACTAAGTATATATTGACTTGTTTTGAAATAGGGTTGCCCAGGTTATCCACAAATTCAAATCCCCTTGCCTTCTGAGTAGCTGGAATTACAAGTGTGTGCCAGTGCACCAGGCTAGACCTAAAGATTTAGACAGGGGGGGGATCACTGTGAGTTCAAGGTTAGTCCGGTCTATTTAGGGAGTTCCAGGCCAACTACAGCTACATAGTTCTATAGTCTAAAATTAAGAAATTAGGCAGACATCCTCTAGATATGCTGTCTCTGAGCCACTGTCAATATGTTAATGCATTTTAATCATTATGGTGCCATAAAACACTGTACTTAATTATAACATATTCTCATATGTGCATATGTGTGTGAGTGGGTGCGCATGTGTATGCTTGGGGGGGTTGGCGCATGACTGCATCTCTCACTGGCTTCGAGCTCACCGACAGAGCTAGGTCCAGAGGCTGGTGAGCATCAAGCTCCTGACTTGGCTTCCCACTTTGTGTGGTTAGAAGCCTGTCCCACCACACTCAGCATTGTCCCGTGTGTTTTGGGGACTGAACTCCGGTTCATAAGTTCATAACTTCAGGCTTATAAGTTAAGTGCCCTGCATGTATATCATGCTTATAAGGCAAGTGTTTTACTGACCGAGCCATTCCCCCACCTGCAGAATTATAATTTTAGTTATTTGTTATTGGTGGGTAGATGCATGATATACATCATGATGTGTGCATACGTGTGCATGTATAACAATGAGGAGGTCAGAGGACAACTTTGGGGAGTCACCTTTCTAGGGGTTCTGGAGCTTGAACTCAGGTCCCCGGGCTTGGCGGCAAGCACCTTTACCCACTAAGTCATCTCACCTGTCCCACGTTTTACTTCTTTGGAACAGGGTTTCACTATGTAGCCCTGGTCAGCCTGGAACTCACTATGTAGACAGGCTGGCCTCAAACTCACAGAGATCCACTTACCTCGGGCCTCTCAAAATCTGGGATTAAAAGTGTTTACCACCACATCTGGCCATGTGGCTATACTTTGTTCCCTTTTTCCATCTTTGTGACTGTACTTTTGATATTCCCATTGCTGACATTGATCACTAAGGGTGGCTATGGCCTCAGTTTCTCCTCTGTAATGCTCTTTTGCTTTGTAACATTTACTTCTCTGTGGGGCAGTTGAGACTGTATTACTAGATGTGTCTCATCAAGTTTTTAAACTTTTCATTAAAAAAAGGAGGAGGAGGAAAGAGGGAACGTTGAGTCATTTGGCAACTTTCCCCCTTAACCCATGATTCCCTTACTGCCGGTCAGTGCAGTAGCACCAGAGGACCAGCAGGTGTCAGTACCGAGACACATACCCTGTATCTTGCGTTTACGATTCTTGGCGGCCGATCTCGCCCTTTTCAAGATTTCCTGTCACTGGCACTGCTGAGACATGAGGTCATCCTTCCTTTGTGTCCCAGGTTCCATCTTCCCAGGGGCTCCCTGACCACACCGTCTCTAGCCGCTCTGCGGGAAAGGGACTCCCACAAGTGAAGGACAAAACCCTACGTGATGGGGAGGAGCGGTCCACACAAGAAAGAGGACGATTGCTCATGGAATCCATGGGCAAGACAAGATCTAACTTGGCGGGGAGGGGACGGAGACCTGGGTGGGAGGGGCACTATGCGCCGACCGAAAGACGACTGGGACTGGGGAGACGGACAAGAGCCATGTTTGGTGTGTGGGCCCCTGGCTGAACTCTAAGCAGTGGTTTTTGCGGAAACCAGTCAGAGGCCAAGTGGTCAAGAGCTGAGGGCTGCTTGCCCACACGGGTCTCTCCTGTACTTCCTCAGAGTGGTCATTTTCTAGGGATGGGTGGGGACTGGTTCCACTTTTCAGAGAAAGGCGGAAGGATAGACGCTTCAGGGGCCCCTGAGATGGCTCCTTGTGTAAAGGTGCTTGCCACCTAGCATGACAACCGGAGTCCGATTCTTGGACCCCACACGGGAGAGAACAAACTCCCACAGATTGTCTCTGACCCCTTCTGTGTGCGGCGGCAGGCATGCGCTCACTAACCCCCAAATAAAATTTTCAAGGGGGAGGAGAGTTTCCTGCCTCCAGGTTTCTGCTTTGGTTTCACACCTTGGCTTCCCTCCATGACAGACCGTAACATGTAAGCCAGATAGACCCTTCCCTCCCCAAAACTGCCGTGTTTTATCACAGCACTAGAAGCAAACAAGACAGTTTCCCACCCGTGTGATTGTGGTGGTTTGAATGGAAAACGTACCCCAGAGTCTCAGGCATTTGAGCACTTGGTCCCTAGATGGTAACAGTTGGGGAGGTTGAGGAGGTGTGATCTTATTGGAAGACATTTGCAGGGGCAGGGTAGGCTTTAAGAGTAAAAGTCTTGGGGGCCAGAGAGCTGGCTCAAAGGTCAAATGCACTGGCTGCTCTTCCAGAGGTCCTGAGTTCAATTCCTAGCAATCACGTGGTGGCTCACAACCCTTTATAATGAGATCTGGTGCCCTCTTCTGGTCTGCAGGCATACATGCAGGCAGAGCACTGTATACTTAATAATACATATGTCTTTTTTGTCTTTGTTTGTTTTTTGGTTTTTCAGGACAGGGTTTCTCTGTGTAACAGTCCTGGCTGTCTTGGAACAATAAAAGAATCTCTAAAGAAAGAAAAAGTAAAAATCCTTATCTACTTGTTTACTCTCTCTGTTCTGGGCTTAGGTTTAAAATGGGAGCTTTTAGTCCTTTCCGGTGCCGGGCCTGGCGCTCGTGCCATGTCTTCCCACTAAGGAGGACTGTGTAGCTCAGGTTGCCCTGGGACTCACTGTCTCAACATTCTGATTGCTGAGATTACAGGGGTGTGCGCATTTGCCATCGTGCTAAACCTTATGACAGGTTTTTATTACTTTAATAATTAAACTAGTCTTTTAAAAAGATTTATTCTTTTCAAGATTTATTTAATTATTTATTATGTATACAACATTCTGCCTCCATGTATGCCCACACGCCAGAAGAAGGCGCCAGATCTCATGACAGATGGCTGTGAGCCACCATATGGTTGCTGGGAATTGAACTCAGGGCCTCTGGAAGAGCAGCCAGTGCTCTTAACCTCTGAGCCATCTCTCCAGCCCCTAAAGGCTTATTTTTCTATGCATGTCTGTGTGAGTACATACATGTGTGCACAGGTATCCTCAGACCCCCTGGAAGCTATGGACAGGTATGAGCCACCCAGTGAGGGTGCAGGGAACTGAACTTGAGCCCTCTGCAAGTGCTCAAGCCATCTTGACTGCTAAGCCATCTCTCCGGCCCCACCACCTAGTTTTGTTTGGTGGTTTTATATTTGTTATTGTTTTGTATGAGACAGTCTTACTCTGTAGCCCTAGACTGTCCCAAGACCTACAGTGACCCTCCTGCCTCAACCTCCTGAGTGTTGGAATTATAGGTGTCTTAGTCACTGTCCTATCACGGTGAAGAGACACTATGACCTTGGCAAGTCTTATAAGAGAAAGCATTTAACTGAAGGCTTGCTGCGCTTTGAGTAGGTATGGCCCATTGCAGACTCATGTGTTTGAATGCTTGGCCCATAGGAAGTGGCATTAATAGGAGATACAGCCATACTGGAGTAGGTGTGGCCTTGTTGGAGGAAGCGGGACACTGGGGGTGGGCTTTGAGGTCTCAGAAGCTCAAATCTGGCTAGTGTGTATAAGTCTTCCTTCTGCTGCCTGCAGATCTAGGTACAGGACTCTCAGCACCTTCTCCAGCACCATGTCTGCTTGCACACTGCCACGCTTCCTGCCATGATGATAGGGACAAAACCTCCGAACTGTAAGCCAGCCCCCAGTTAAATGCTTTCCTTTATAAGAGTTGTTGCAGTCATGGAATCTCTCTAGAGATAGAAACTCTAAGTAGACGCTTGCTTACAGTTTCTGGGGCTTAATCCATTATCACTTGCTGGGAAGAATGGCAGCAGGTGCGGCAGGTCTGGTGCTGAAGAAGCAGTTGAGAACTACCTCCTGATCCGTAGACAGGGGGCAGGGGGTAGGGGGTAGGGGGCTGAGACTTACTGGGCCTGGCTTGTGCTTCAAAGTCCACCCCAGTGACACACCTGCTCTGGCAAGGCCACACCTCCTAATCCTTTCAAACAGTTCCATTCCCTGATGGCCAAGCATTCAAATTTAGGAGCCTTTGGTAGCCATTCATATTCAAACTACCACAGGAGGGGTGAGCCCCTTTTAGGTTCCAGAGCTCTCTGAGACCCTGCTGGCAGCCGTGGGCCATTTCCCTGGAAGGATACTCAGCTACTCTCACACACACTAACCCCTGCTATGCCTTCCCTAGGGCTGTCTGACGCTAAAGCTGCTTCCACTGCTGCCTGTGGGTAAGCCAGCAACACCCATTTAAAAGCCGGCAACATTTCAAGAGACGTGCATGCATAAATCCAAAATGGATTTACCGGGGCTGGAGAGATAGCTCAGAGGTTAAGAGCACTGGCTGCTCTTCCAGAGGTCCTGAGTTCAATTCCCAGCAACCACATGGTGGCTCACAACCAGCTGTAATGAGATCTGGTGCCCTCTTCTGGTCTGCAGGCAGACATGGAGGCTGAACACTGTGTACGTAATAAATAAATCTTAAAAAAAAAAATGGAGCCGGGCAGTGGTGGCACACGCCTTTAATCCCAGCACTTGGGAGGCAGAGGCAGGCGGATCTCTGTGAGTTCGAGACCAGCATGTTCTACAAGAGCTAGTTTCAGGACAGGCTCCAAAACCACAGAGAAACCCTGTCTCGAAAAACCAAAAAAAAGAAAAGAAAAATGGAATTACCAAAGTCAAAGCCCAGAGATCAGTGAAACTGTACAAAACCGTACAGAGAGGATTCATCACTCAGCTGGGACAGGCCTGTCACCCTTAGTCAGGCCTTACTAGAGGACTGAATAGTCAATTCCTCCAGGCTCTTTTGTTCACAGTCCAGGCTCAGAAGTGTCTTTTGGAGCTGGAGAGAGGGCTCAGTGGTTAAGGGTACTAGCTGCTCTTGCCGAGGATCTGGGTTCAAGTCCCGGCACTGAGAGGGCAGTTCACAACCATAAGTAACTCCAGACCCAAGGCCTCTGAGGATACCAAGCATGCCAGGCACACCCACAGAATACAGACAGACAGACAGACAGACAGGATACCCATAGATGTTTAAAACAAAAACGAATTTTTTTTCAGATACTTGTTAGGAAAACAGGACTTTTTCCTTTAGGGCAGAGGTTTCTAAGTCTAAACAGCTCAGAGCCAGAAATTACAACGCAGTTGGAAGCATAGGCAAATCTCACTATATATGTGATATGAGGTGTAAAAATCACATGAATAATGGCAGATGTTTGGGTGGAAGCCCCTCCCCAGCTCCACAGTTCCTACCCGAGCTGCTCAAGACCAATCCAGCAGGGTATTTAAGACTCGGTCTCTAGACCTGCCACATGGTTTATCCCCACCCCCCACCAGAAGACCCAGGTTGCTCAGGTTAAACCCGGTCTTAATTATCCATCCTGATCTGATTTATTGCAACTGTAGAGAGACTGAATATCAGGGTACAGAGAACCTTTCAGCAGAGATTCTATTTCATATCTATGCTGAAAAAAAAATACAACCTGAAAATAAAATTAACGGGCTGGAGAGATGGCTCAGAGGTTAAGAGCACTGGCTGCTCTTCCAGAGGTCCTGAGTTCAATTCCCAGCAACCACATGATGGCTGACAACCATCTGTAATGAGATCTGGTGCCCTCTTCTGGCATGGAGGTGTACATGCAGGAGGCACATTGTATACGTAATAAATAAATCTTTTTAAAAAATGAAAATAAAATTAACTTTTCAGTCCCATTTATTGTTTTCTCAGATTTGAAATCTGAGATCTGACATGCCCTCTGTATGCCTACACATGTCAAGTAATGTCAGGCTGTGGTAACATACCATAGAGTGGTGTGGGATTCCCCTATGTATGCCATGAATATGTTTTAGTATCATCGGTTATTAAAGAAGCTTTCTCGGCCAATGGCTTAGTAGAGTAAAGCCAGGTGGGAAATCTGAACAGAGATACAGGGAGAAAGTAGGCGGAGTCAGGGAGACGCTATGTGGCTGCTGAAAGAGAAAGATTCCAGCCACCTGCCTGAACTTTACTGGTAGGCCACAGCCTTGTGGGGATTCCCAGATTAATAGGAATGGGTTGATTTAGCAGCTCTGATTTTTTTTTTCTTTTGGTTTTTTGTTTTTTTTTTGTTTTTTTTTTTTTTTGTTTTTCGAAACAGGGTTTCTCGGTGGTTTTGGAGCCTATCCTGGAACTAGCTCTTGTAGACCAGGCTGGTCTCGAACTCACAGAGATCCGCCTGCCTCTGCCTCCCGAGTGCTGGGATTAAAGGCGTGTGCCACCATCGCCCGGCTTCTTTTGGTTTTTAAGAGACAGGATTTTTCTTTCTGGAATTCCTGGTTTGTCCTGAAATTCACACTGTAGACCAGGCTGGCCTTGAACTCACAAACTTCTGACTGTCTCTGCCTCCCAAGTGCTGGGATTAAAGGCGTGCACGCTAACACTGCCCAGCACAGGAATGGGTTGATTTAAGATGTAAGAGTTAGCTAGAAATATGCGTAACCTATTGTTCAAACAGTGTTGTAATTAATATAGTTTCTGTGTGATTATATGCATCTGAGAGGCTGGGAAACAAATGAGCAGCCCTGCCCACAATAGAGCACTTACCCCCAAATCCTTGAATCAGGAGTAACCTTTAGTCCGACTGCAGTCTATGACAGATTGTTTATAAAGGTTTGAATGGATTAAGCCACATTACACAACATTATTTTGTTCACAGCAAAAATATTAACAGATACTTGTTCTTTTCTGTAATAACTTTACTGGCTTTAACATGTTTTCTGTCTTATCTACATTAGACTGTAAAACAACAAGATAGAGAAAAAGCTATATTCACTGGGTGGCTGCATAATCTTCAACACAATTAAAATCGCTTAAACAAAAGGGGGAAATGTAGGAGGAAATCCACTAGAGTCGCTGTATCTAGGGTAAACTTCAGAATGAGTAGCTGTTTTCTAGAAGTACTTAGACCGGGAAGAAATCACTGTGGAAAACTGACTGTTCTCTGTGATCTACGGAGCTGTTTTTCTTTTTTGTTTGGTTTTTCGAGACAGGGTTTCTCTGTGGCTTTGGAGCCTGTCCTGGAACTAGCTCTGTAGACCAGGCTGGTCTCGAACTCACAGAGATCTGCCTGCCTCTGCCTCCCGAGTGCTGGGATTAAAGGTGTGCGCCACCACCGCCCGGCCGGAGCTGTTTTTCTGAAGGGGCTGTACAGCCTTTGCATGACTTTGGTCAAAGACGGTCCTGGCACATCTGGATATCTTGCATTATTGGGTGCTGCAAGGAATGCATGGTAAGGACTAAAGTCGCAGGGCTGTGATGCTATGTCTCCTTCGTGAAACATATAGATCAGACCTGGCAACTTTGGTATGAGGAACTTGTTTACCCTCAAAACAACTTCTGTGTACCAATAACTCTGCTTCTGCGTGGCTATTCAAGGTCTATCCATTGAGGCCGGACCTCCCTGCTTGCCCATAAGCTAAATTTCATCCCGGAGAGACTCTCTTTCTTTGATTGTCCCGCATAACTCAAACACTGACAGAGACTGAGAGCTCACACACGTGAATGCTTCCAAACATGGGCAGAACGGGCAAGATGATCTTATACTGGGGGTAGCCATTCCCAAAGTGTCGGTAGATACAAGAGACTCCGGGGCTGGCACATTCGGCTCTCTGTGCAGCGCTGCACTGATGTCCCACAGCTGCCACTGCATATTCACCGAGAAGGATGAGCTGAACAATAACCGTTCATTTCCATAAAGGCCGGAATCAGAGACCCTTTCCTGGAATCTAGTCGTTGGCTCATTCATTCTGGGAATGTAGTTCAGGCCACAACTTTCATTTTCAGAAACTAATTTCAACATGGAAAAGTGGGCCAGAGAGGGTCCTTGTCAAAGACAAGACCAAGACGATTTTGCCAGGAATGAGCCAAGTGAGTCATGCATTTTATAACTATAATGGACATACATGCCAAGAACTATCCAGCATATTTATTTATTTATTTAATTTATTTATTTAGTATACAATTCTGTCTGTGTATATGTCTGCAGGCCAGAAGAGGGCACTAGACCTCATTACAGATGGTTGTGAGCCACCATGTGGTTGCCAGGAATTGAACTCAGGACCTTTGTTTGTTTGTTTGTTTTTGGTTTTTTGAGACAGGGTTTCTCTGTGGTTTTGGAGCCTGTCCTGGAACTAGCTCTTGTAGACCAGGCTGGTCTCGAACTCACAGAGATCCGCCTGCCTCTGCCTCCCGAGTGCTGGGATTAAAGGTGTGCGCCACCACCGCGTGGCTTGAACTCAGGACCTTTGGAAGAGAAGGCAATGTTCTTAACCACTGAGCCATCTCTCCAGCCCCCTGTCCAGCATATTTAAATAGCTTGTGATATCAGTCAAAAAGGCCAAGTCTTTGGTCTTATCTCTGCTCCCTAGCTCAGTCATGGGGTTCCTTGCAGAAGACGTGAACAAGTCAGTTCCTCCCAATGGTTCATAGTCTGCTCCAGCACCCTACCACAAGTTGGCTGCCATATTGCCTAGTTAAATCCCTGAACAAAGCTCTGAGCTCTGTGGTATGTGATGAGGGGGAGGGATGTCCAGGTTACGGTGTGGGGCTGGCCAGGGCTATTGTTTATGTAGCTAGGGATGACCTTGAACTCCTGACTCTCCTACCTCCACCTTGGTGACAGGATCCAGGTAGGTTTCCAGCACAGTGATTCCTGGCCAGTGACCACATGCACACACGTGACAGACTCTTTGTAGAGCCCCACTTCAGATTCTAGTATTGAATTAAACTTCTTAAATTTATTAGACTGGGCAGCGGTGGCGGCCACCTTTAATCCCAGCACTCGGGAGGCAGAGGCAGGCAGACCTCTGTGAGCAGCCTGGTCTACAAGAGCTAGTTCCAGGACAGGCCCCAAAGCTACAGAGAAACCCTGTCTCAAAAAAAAAAGTTTATTATAAGTTCTAGCTGTCCTTGAACTCACCCTATAACTCACAGAGATCCACTCCTGCCTCTGCTTCCCTAGTGCTGGGATTGAAGGTACCACCACCATTGCCCGGCCACATTAAACTTTAAGACTTTCTCAACCTAAAAGAATTAAACCTCGGGCTGGTGAGATGGCTCAGTGGTTAAGAGCATTGCCTGCTCTTCCACAGGTCCTGAGTTCAATTCCCAGCAACCACATGGTGGCTCACAACCATCTGTAATGGGGTCTGGTGCCCTCTTCTGGCCTGCAGACATGCACAAAGACAGAATATTGTATACATAATAAATAAATATTAAAAAAAAAAGAATTAAACCTCTCCTAACGTCATGCGCCACCACTGCCCAGTGCAGCAAGCACCTTTCTTGCCGGCCTCTCATCAGCCTGGAACTACTCACTTCTCTTACCATCTCCCTCTTCCTGGCAGCTGCTAAGATTTACCTCTTGCCTGCCCTGCTGTTTCTCTTTTAAATTCCAATAAAATGGTCCTCGGTTTTAAGATTATTTTATTAACTAAGAACCAACAAAAGGAATCCTGAATTTCAAGGACTGAGCCTACTTTTAATTTAATTTTTATATGGAATGCTTTGCTAACACCAGAAAACATTAAAAATTGGTATTTTGAAAGTGCTCGGTGTCGTGGTGTAGTTCAGTATAGCATTGTAACAATCTAAAAATGGAAATTCCTTAACCTAAAGTGACCAAACATCTAGGAATTCTAGTGTTTTAGAATGACGTTCCAAAATACCTAACATTGCTACCAACTATTCAAATGGAATAAGGACCTCATGCCAACACAAAAACACCACCGCTCAAATACCTCAGCTAGCTAGCATCAGTGGAGCAACATTCATTACTACACACAGACCAACTCAGAAAGAGCACTGGCCACTCGAGCCCGCACCTATAACCCGTGCTGCCTAAATTGGTCTGCACATTCCTGTTCCCAGTGACTTCCCTCCTGTAAAGCCATCGGTGCCGCCTCTCTCTCTCTCTCTCTCTCTCTCTCTCTCTCTCTCTCTCTCTCTCTCTCTCTCTCTCTCTCTCTCTCTCTCTCTCACACACACACACACACACACACACACACACACACACACACACACACACTCCGGTGCCTCAAGGATGCACCCCCGGAGGAAGACGACCTGAAAAGCCGCAGGCCTCTGTGACTCGCTTGGACCAACCAGAGCCCGTGCAGACCCCTGGGGCAGGCGATGCGACCCTCCATGCCCGGCCTGCAAGTGCTGCTCCTACACGCAGGGCCCAGGCTCCAGTCCTGGCTGGAGCTGGACCTTGGCCCGAGTCCGGTGGCTCAGGTCGGCAGGGTGGTCCAGGTGATTTTGGCTCCGGGTGGGCAAGACGTCCGACAAGATTCGGGGACCTGGAAGCTGATGGAGCCGTAAGTAAGTAAATGGCCATAAAGCTGCTATTCTTTGAAGGTTCAAGAGCCAGGCTCCCTCCATGCTCCTAGATCTGTAAGTCATGAGCTGCTACCACCGCCATTCTCCAGCAAAGAGGAACGAAGATGGCTAATCCTCAGGGTTTTACCTGTTGCGAGAGGGACCGAAATCCCTGTCCCACCCCTCTCCTCAGACCTGTAGCTGAAGACGCCCAACGCTGTAGCAGTTGAGACCTGTCTACCTCCCTGCTGTTGCTGCACGCTGTACTGGCTGGTTTTTCAGTATTTTATTATAACTTTCTCAAAATAAGCTTGAGACTTAACTCTTTTGTTTTTTTTTTTAATATTTATTTATTTGGTATGCAGTATTCTGTGTGCTTGTATGCCTGCAGGCCAGAAGAGGGCGCCAGACCTCATTACAGATGGTTGTGAGCCACATGTGGTTGCTGGGAATTGAACTCAGGACCTTTGGAAGAGCAGGCAATGCTCTTAACCACTGAGCCATCTCTCCAGCCCGAGACTTAACTGTTAACAGATTTGTTATTGTTTTTTGTTTGCTTTCGAGACAGGGTCTCACTATGTAGCTCTGTCCTGGAATTTACTCTGTAGACCAGGCTGGCCTCAAACTTACAGAGATCCATCTGCCTCGACCTACTGAGTGCTGTTACCTAGTTACTTTAAAATTACATCATCCCAGAACTGTGGGTGAGAATCCCAGGAATCAGCCAGGTGTGGTGGTCCTGAAGAGGTGGAGACAAGATCCGGAGTTCATCGCCATCCTTGGCTTCATGGCGAGTTTGAGGCCAGGCTTAGGTATAAGAGGTGTTGTCCTTAACAGCAAAGACACACCTAAGATATAGTCTCACACTTCAACGTGGGGAGTGTGTGTATGTGTGTGTGTGCACACGCGTGGGTTGAGGGGTTGAGGGAAACTGTTCCTAGGCAAGGAACCCTGGATTGCCCCTTTCTCGAGTGTGTGTAATGGACGTGTATGTATGCATCCAATTACATATGTGGTGCATATGTGTACATGGAGAGGCCCAAGGCTGATATCAGGAGTTATCCTGGATCCGTCTTCCATTGGTTCCTCTTCTGTACTGAGGACGGGTGTCCACCAAACCCAGAGCTCGGACATAACGCTGCTAGTCATCTTGCTTTGGGGTGCCCTGTCTGCACCTTCTGAGACTAGAATTCCAGCTGGGCCACCGCACACACCTGGCATTTCCATGGATTTCCGTGGATCTGAACTCTGAACAGCAAGCACCACCTCCTCGGCCCTGTCTACATTTTAGATTCGGTGCCTCACTTACCTAACTTACAAGACGATTAACAGGGTGGCCACAGGCCAGAGAGTCGAGTGGGAGAGAGGTCTCTAGAGCAGCAGTGAGGTCATCCACATGGCCTTGCTGTCATTTATGGTCATGGTGGTGTGGAGATGGACCAAATGCTATGGGAAAGGGGCGTGAGGACAACATACCAAATAAGCCATACACTTTCAGGACAGTCAGCTTCTAGCCTAAGGGTGGCGTTAGATCCACGGAGCTCAAAACCCCACCCTGACAAGGCACAGGAGCAGCAGAGCCTTCTAGAAGGAATACAGGGTTGATGCCCCTGACCGTCCCCTGTGCGTGCCCTAGGTAGGGATGACTGCTGTCTTCTGCATTCTAGACCTTTTTCTCAAGGACTGAACTCAGCTGCCGTTTCCTTTTCAGGGCCACCAACATACACACACACACACACACACACACACACACACACACACACGGACTCCACTTCTCAGGAACTTCTCTGTCCTTTCTATCACTGAACAGAACTGGTCTCTGGCAACAGTTTTAGCATCTACCCACAGGCTACCCAGTGCTTGTGACAGAGAGATGGTTCTTTGGCAATCAGCTCTAAATAACATCTTTCTTTCTTTCTTTTTTCTTTTTTTTTCTTTCTTTCTTTCTTTTTCTTTTTGGTTTATCGAGACAGAGTTTCTCTGTGGCTTTGGAGCCTGTGCTGGAACTAGCTCTTGTAGACCAGGCTGGCCTCGAACTCACAGCGATCTGCCTGCCTCTGCCTCCCAAGTGCTGGGATTAAAGGCGTGTGCCACCACCACCGGCTTAAATAGCACCTTTCACAGGCTCCTTTGTTCACAGAATCCCTCCTGTCCCTCCAGTCCTTGACCTGGCCTACTGCCCCCCCCAAGTCTGCTTAGGCGCTCAGGCAGAGTGCACCCTGCGGCCACACATCCAGGATCATCCACCGAGGAAACAGCCTTCCTACAGCCCGCTTTTCTCTCAGTTCCATGATCCAGACGCAGCCTCCTTGAAGTCCCTACTTCTCCCAGTGCCTTCAGAGAACCCTCACACTTCCACCCCAACCTCCGCTGTCTATCCCTGGACCCTGTGCCTCCCATCTTTGGTTAGCCAGAATCCAAGCGATGGAAGCTCCAGCAGGGAGGGTGGCTTTTCTTTCCTGGGTTTGATCAGCTCTTCCAAGCACAGAGGACAGGAGGGAGTGGGACCTTGTTGGGCCAGGACCTGAGAATTTCTCCACACTGTAGCTTATATGAGACTCAGGGGCTTTCTCAGGCTGGCCAAGGCCGGCCACCGTAGAGCCCCTGGGTCAAATGAGCTGCACCCTTGACTTTGGATCGTCCATCATCTTCTATGGAAAAAACAGGACAGACTTGTTTATAGATGGTGAGAACAGCCAGATAAAAACACTCTTAGGAGGAAATATGCCAAAATATATACAGTAGAGCAAAGTGATGGAAAATTGTGATAAAATATACACAACAAGTTTACCATTTTTTTTTTATTTTTTATTTTGGTTTTTCGAGACAGGGTTTTGCTGTAGTTTTAGAGCCTGTCCTGGAACTAGCTCCTCGAACTCACAGAGATCCACCTGTCTCTGCCTCCTGCGTGCTGGGATTAAAGGATTGCACCGCCACCACCCAGCAAGTTTACCATCTTAACCATTTAAACGGATGGGTCAGAGTTGTGGTGTTTCATCTGTGTTGACTGGATTTGGAGTCACCTGGGAAACACACTTCTGGGCATCTCTGTTTAACTGGGCAGCACCATCCCGTGGGCAGGGGTACTGGACTGAATAAAAAAAAGAGAAAGCTGACCGAACCCCAGCATTTCCACCTTCCATCTTCCTGGTCTGTCCAGGCGTGGGAGCCGTGGCTGCACACTCCTACCACCGTAAACACCGCCATCCCCACCAATGAACTAGACCCTTAAGCCATTTCCTCATGTTGCTTCTAACAGCTATGTCATCACAGATATAGGGAGAGCTAACTCATGTAAGTATTATTAAGGATAATAATTGAGCAGCCGACCTCCAGAGCTTTTCATCTCTCAAAACAGAAATTCTGTGCTCATTAAACAAGTTCTTATTCCTGCTTTTCTGCAGCCCCTGGAGAAAGTGCTCTCAAAAATGTATGTATGTAGGTGAACAGTGATGGTGCACACCTTTAATCCCAGCAGTTTGGAAGCAGAGGCAGGCGGATCTCTGAGAGTTCGAGGGCAGCCTGGTCTACAAGAGCTAGTTCCAGGACAGTCAAGGCTACACAGGTGTGTGTGTGTGTGTGTGTGTGTGTGTGTGTGCAGGCAGGCGAATGCATTGCTTGTATTCTGCATGTGGGATGGATACATGCACATGTGTGTGCGCATGCACACGTGTGAGTCTCTGCACCTGTGCATGTGTGTTTGTAGAAGCTGGAGGACAACCTCAAATTCCATCCTCAGTAATGCCACCTATCACAGGCGACTGTGACACCAGGCATAGTCGCATTGGTTCTGAGGATTGAATCAGATCCTCATGCCTTATGGGCTGGCCCATCAGTCCAGTTCCTCCCCATCCCGCTTTTTCTTCCCCACTTGCTTGTTTGCGTTTCCATATTTTCTTATTTTCTAAAAAAAGTTTTATTTATTTATTTATTTATTTATTATGTATAGTGTTCTGCCTGCATGTATGCTGGCAGGCCAGAAGAGGGCACCAGATCTCACTATAGAGTGCTGTGAGCCACCATGTGGTTGCTAGGAATTGAACTCAGGACCTCTGGAAGAGCAGCCAGTGCTCTTAACCTCTGAGCCACCTCTCCAGCCCACATTCCACACTTTCTACAGTAAGTGTTTATTATTTGTATGGATGCGTAAACAACATATCTGCAGCTGTTATGATGTGGATATTACAACCCCGCACCCCCCCACACAGGCTCATGTGTTGAAGTCTTGGTTCCTAGTGCACATGTCCAGTGTAACTAAACTAGGTTTGGAAGTGGAGTTTTGAGGAAATGATTGGGTTGTAAGTGCCCTATTGATGGAATTATAACTTCATGGTATTACTGGAGGGTGATGGAAACTTCTAGAGGTAAGGCCAAATTGCAAGAAGTAAGTCACTGGAGGTATGCGCTGGGAGAAAAAAAAATGTGTCTTTTCTACCGTGTTTCACTGCTTCCTGTCTACCTTGAGATAAGAAACTCACCATATCCTTCTCTCTCACTATAGGTAGAAATAATGGATCCAGCCACTCTTAATATAATATAATATGGTATAATATAATACGGTATCATATAATATGATAGACTGGAACCCTGAGCCAAAAGAAATCTTATTTGTTTATTTGGTCTTTGGATGGGGATCTCATTGTGTAGCCCAGGCTAGCTTCTCACTGTGTAGCCCAGGCTAGCTGTAAATTCATGACAGTCCTGTCATCACTTCCAAGGTGCTGAGATTACAGCCCTGTGTCACCATGCCCAGCTCCCCGCCTGTGAGGTGTTTCTGGCAGCCATTGTCACGGCGATGTGAAACTGACTCTTGAAGCCACCCGCTACCATCTCCTCCACTGCACAGGCCGGGAACCCAGGGCACCACTTAGCAGGCTGTCTACGGGGTCCTGGTGCAGCCCCTAACTGTGGACACCAGGGCTCTCAGGACAAGACCCAGCATTGCAGCAGGACACGGTCAGTCCATTCATGGGGTCCCTCCTGAGCACCAGGTTGTCGCTGAAGTTCAGAATGGTGTGGAATTTCAAGTATTGTCCCTGACCCCCAGTCCCTTTAGCAGACCTGCGTATCCTCATTTGCATTTTTTTCTGTGATAAAAACACTGACCAGAGACAACTTGGGGAGGAAAAGGGTTTATTTCAGCTTACTGTCCATCACCACGGGAAACCAAGAGGCAGGAACTGGAGCAGAAGCTATGGGAAAATTGGGTTGACTGGCTTGCTCCCCCATAGCTTGCTCAGCTTTTTTTTAAATTAATTAATTTATTTATTATGTATACAGTGTTGACATCAGATCTCATTATAATGGTTGTGAGCCACCGTGTGGTTTCTGGGACTTGAACTCAGGACCTCTGGAAGAACAGTCAGTGCTCTTAACCTCTGAGCCATCTCTCCAGTCCCCAGCTTGTTTTCTTAGACAATCTAGGACCTCTTGCCCAGGAGTGGCACCACCCACAGTGGACTGGGCCCTGCCACATCAATCATCATGAAAATGTCCCGCAGACACGGCCACAGGCCAGTCCGATGGATGTAACTCCTCCACTGAGGTTCCCTCTCCCAACACACTGTCTCTGCATGGCCACTTCTGGTCCTTGGTTAGCCCAGGTTTCTTCCTTCAGAGATCGCCCGGCTAACAGCATCAGTACTTCGTTCAGCGGGGGGCTGCCAGATCAGCCTGTCTACAGGTGAGCAAGGCAACAGGCAAGGGAATGCAGTGTGCACAGGTCGGCCCTAGCTGCTCCAAGACCAGCAAAGGACCTGCGCTGGACAGCTTGGGGCAGGAGCACGTGGAGGTCGGGGGGCAAGCAGGGTTTGGTAGTGATTCAGGTCAGGTGAAGCCAACGGTTGGCCTTTGTGCACGCAGATGAATCACAGCTAGCACCAAAGGATGACACCTCAGCACACCTCCGCGGGGCAAACAAGGAACCAAAGCCTAGAAAGGCAAGACGACTTGCCCAATGCCACAAGGCAACAAGTGGGTGACAAAGGTGTTTAGACCCAGGTCCCCAGGGTCCCTGGGAACCCTGACACCTGGCATCAGATTTCAGGGCCATGGTGAGAAGATGGTCTCAAGTGTAGTACAAGAGCTGGGGGGAAAGATAGGTCAGAAGCTGTGGAGGTTTAGAAGTCACCAGAATGACAGCTAGGCCCTGTGGAAGCATCCGTGAACTTGAGAGGAAGGAGGGATCCCCAGAGAGATAATTGCTGAGGCCTCAGGGGCTGTGATGGTTCGTGGGGGAGGATTCAGCTGGGGGTCTGGGGTATGGAGGGTTGTATAGCATGTGCCTGGCTCAATGTGGGTATTTAAGGGTTTGTTGTTGTTGTTTGTTTTTAATGAATGTGTCCTCTGTATATGTGGGCGCTTTCAGAAACCAAAAGAGAGTGTCAAATGACCCAGAGCTGCAGGTACAGGCAATTGTGAGCTGCCATGTGGGTGCTGGGACCTGAACTCAGGTCCTCTGAAACCAGCAAGCATTAATTGCTGAGTCAAAAAGACCCTCAATTTGAGTCTTTGACAGTCGGGATTCAATCCTCTTCTTCTTGCTGTTTCCCTCAACACTCAAATATGTGGGCAGGGTGAAAATCAGTGGGGTGCTGATCCGACTTTCCAAGCTCATCCCAGTAGCTCCCCAGACTGTGTGGGGCCGTCTGGCCCAGGGGGTGAGCCTCCTTTGGGATTTTACTCAGGAGAGTTCCGTCTCTTGGTGAAACCCTGGTTCCCTGTTCTCAGCTAGGGGTCCAGTCCTGCTGTTCCGGGAACCCATGTCACAGGTGCTACCTGTGGTCAACTTGCTGTGGTTGTGGGAGCTATGACAGTGTTGGCGACGGCGGCGACGGCATTGGGTTCTCAGGCCCAGAGCTTGCCGGAAGTTCTCCCGGAAGCGACTGGACATGAGGCTGTAGAGCACTGGGTTGGCTGCTGAGCCGAGGTAGAAGAAGATGCCAGATATAATGTGCACCAACTGGAAGGCCAGGAGTAAGTTGTCGGTCCAGTCGGGCACCAAGCTCCACATGAGGCGCTCCGCATGAAACGGAGCCCAGCAGATGCCAAACACCACAACCAGCGCAACTACAGGAACAGAGAAGAGAAGCTTGCGTCTCACTTAGCATTTGCTTCTCCCGCTCACTATCCTCCCATTCTTCAAAAGTGGACAGGAAAGCCTGGCCACGGTAGCGCGTGCCTTTAGTCCCAGCACTAGGGAGGCAGAGGCAGGTGAATCTCTGAGTTCGAGGCCAGCGTGGTCACATAGCAAGTTCCAGGATGGCCAGGGTTACACAAAGAAACCCTGTCTCAGAAGAAGAAGAGGAGGAGGAGGAGGAGAAGGAAGAGGAGGAGGAGGAGGAGAAGAGGAGGAGGAGAAGAGGAGGAGGAGGAGGAGGAGGAGGAGGAGGAGGGATGGCCAGGATTATACAGAGAAACCCTGTCTCAGAAGAAGAAGAAGAGAGGAGGAGGAGGAGGAGGAGGAGGAGGAGGAGGAGGAGGAGGAGGAGGAGGAGGAGGAGGAGGAGAGGAAGAAGAAGAAGAAGAAGAAGAAGAAGAAGAAGAAGAAGAAGAAGAAGAAGAAGAAGAAGAAGAAGAAGAAGAAGAAGAAGAAGAAGAAGAAGAAGAAAAAGGAGATCTGGAAAGAAGCACAGCAGACCTAAGACCAGCTTCCAAAATCCAGAAGCTCAACTCCTTCCCCAGACCCAAGGAGGCTCAACTCCTTTCTCACCAATGACACTTACATAGCATCTTGGTCACCTGTCTCCGGCCCCTTTCTCGACGCGGAAGCCGTCTGTTGCAGGTCTTCCGGGCCGCTGCCGTTTTCCTGCCTTTGACCTCCTCTTGAAGCAGCATCCTCTCCCTCCGCAGCTGCAGCCCAATGAGCAGGTACAGCACACTGATGGTGACCATGGGCAGGCAGAAGAAGAGCAGGGTGGTGATCTGGATCACCAAGTTGTAAAAGAGTCGGGGGCGCACCAACGTACACACAGTTGAGTCAGGCACCAGACCCCGACAGGGCACATAGAGCTGCTTGAGGCCGTGGAGACTGGTGTTAGGCAGAGAGAAAAGCACGGCAAGGATCCAGATGGTCCCCAACATGCGGCGCACGTGGGTCCGCGTCATCACAGACTTAGCTTGGAGTGGGTGCACTACGGCCACATAGCGCTCCACGCTCAGGGCTGTGACATTAAGCACTGAAGCCAGGCAGACGGTCTCAAAGAGCAGCGTTCGGAAGTAGCAGCCGCTCGCCCCCAGCTGGAACGGGTAATTGTGCTTCATCTCATAAAGCTCCAGGGGCAGGCCCACCAGGAGCACCAGCAAGTCAGACACAGCGAGACTGAGAAGGTAGAAGTTGGTGGGCGTGCCCATGGCCTTGTGGCGCAGGATGACAGTGCAGGTCAGCCCGTTGCCCACGGTGCCCACCACAAAGATCAGCAGGTACATGGCACAGATGGGCGCGAACAGCGCCATCTGCTGTGGCCCCAAGTACTTCAGCCTCAGGGCCTCATCCGTCAGGTTCAAGTCCTCAGGCTCAAAGTTTCCCTGGACCTCACTGCCATTGCAGAACAGGGAGCTCCTTGAACCATTTGGGGACAGCTCTCCAGGAGAGATGGAACAGTTGAGGCAGGGAGGAGTCTGTGGGATAGAGGGGAAAGATGCTCATAAGTCATTTAAGTGCTCTAGCTCCGTCCTAACACATCACACTGAAGAGGACAGGCTGCTATTCACGCACCTCTGAGAACACCTGCCGCCCCTACTGCAAAGTCCATTACAATCGCGGGATACTAAAAGTGTGAGCCTTTCAAGTGATAAAATAGGCCGGGCAGTGGTGGCTCGTGCCCATCCCAGCACTCAGGAGACAGAGGCAGGCAGATTTCTGTGAGTTCAAGGCCAGCCTGATCTACAAAATGAGTTCCAGGACAGCCTGGGCTACACAGAGAAACCCTGTCTCGAAAACCAAAACAAAAAATAAATAAAATTGGGGCCAGTGAGATGGCTTAACAGGTAAACAAGCTTTCCCTCAGGCCTGATAACCTGAGTTCAGCCCCAGGAACTACATGAGAGAAGGAACAAAACAACTCCAGCAAGTTTTTAACTAACCTCTACACACACGCCAGGACACACGTACACACACACACCAGGACACACGTACACACACACGCTCACATGCACACACACATATACACATGCACATACACATGCATACACACATATACACATGCACACACGCACACACATATACACATGCACACACACATATACACACGCACACACACATGCACACACACATATACACATGCACACACACACATACACATGCACACACACATGCACGCACACATACACACACATACACAAGTACACACATACACTCACACACACGTTCATGCACACACAAATAACTGTAATCATTTTTAAATGATGCTTGGCTTTTTACTTGGAAAATCACAGTCTACTGAAACCTTTGAATAAACGACGGATTCTTCCAAGGTTTGACAGTCTCCTTTGGGCATCCCCTCCCCCCTTTTTTCCTCCATATAACAGCCCTGGATGTCCTGGAACTCACTCTGTAGGCCAGGCTGGCCTTGAACTCACAGAGCTCAGTCTGCTTCTGCCTCCTGAGTGCTGGGATTAAATGTGTGCCACCGTCGCCTGGCAGGTGTCTCCCTTCAAGAAGGACTTCAGGAGAGCCACTCAATGAGAGTATCAGAAGACTGGGTACAACTGCAGCATTGCTTGAAGAACCAAGGCTCTTAAGCAACTGCGGGGCAGAGCTGACCTCCCCAACTCGAGGTCTTTAATCCACAAAGGGCAGGCCTGATGTACAGAAAGCCGGGGTGACCTTGGTGTGGAGAGAAAGCCACCTTATGGATCAAGGGAAGGAGTGAAAAGGCTAAAAGCTGTATTTTGGTCCCAAATTGGTTCTGTTTTCTGTCCTTTGAATCATCCCCAGTCTATGTGACATTCTCGGGACCTACTCCACCTGGAGTTCTAGCTACTAAGAACTCTCACCAAGAGAGAAGCTGGGAATGGACAGGTGACAGCCCGGGTTCAAAAAAGATGCCTTAAAGGGCTGTGGTGGCGCACATCTTTAATCCCAGCACTCGGGAGGCAGAGGCAGGCGGATCTCTGTGAGTTCGAGGCCAGCCTGGTCTACAAGAGCTAGTTCCAGGACAGGCACCAAAACTACAGAGAAACCCTGTCTCGAAAAACAAAAACAAAAACCAAAAAAGATGCCTCATGATCCAGAGGAAGGGTCACCGGTGGCAGCCAACAGCGTTGGGACGACCAGAATCAGAAAAGTGACAGAAATAACGCGGTTGGCTGAGTGATTTCCCCCTCAACCCCCAAGTGCCCCCACAGTGTTCCCACCCATCTCATCCCCACCCGCGCCTGTCGGACCGCAGCACCCTGACCAGGGCCGGCAGTCCCGCTCACCTACCATGCCTTCTGCCCTAGAGGTCCTGGCTGTGCCCTGGCTCCCACCGACAGACAGACAGATGCTGAGCTGCGGGCGACTTGACAGCGGCCGCCCTCCTCGCCAGACCAGTGGCTCTGCCTGTTGTTCGCAAGATCGCCACTAGGGGGCAATGCTGACCCCCCGCAGCTAGAAGTACTTCGGACCATTCACCACGGACCCCACCTGCATCCAAACCGAAATAGTTGTTCCGGTGTCTTTTTTTTTGTCTCCCCCCCCCCCCCCGCAGCCTTTACAACAATCCCATTTTACATGTGAGAAAAATGAGCCTGAGAGAGGAAGACCTTGGGATCTGCCATGCTCTGTCCACCAACCTGCACTATGCTGGCTTTAACATAACTCTTTGTTTCATGTTCCCCAATTCTTTCTGCCCTGCCCCCCATTTTCAGACACACCTCCATACATACCTCTTCAGCCGCTGAAAGTCAGTAGCCCTAAGATCTCATCCCGCTAACACTCTTACACTCACAGGCTATCAGTTCCCCCAGTACACACAGTCACATTAGGGGGGTCTCCAGTCCCAGTGCCCGGCACGGGTGTCCTTCAAGGAAATCTCCCTCGATTCAGCCTGCGCCGTCTCTCACACCGGTCCTTTTCCTGAGCCTAGCTGTGACCCACTTCTTCACCCAAAAGGACCCACGAGACTCTAGTCTGGTGTCAGACTCTCCTCACTCACCCTCTGCATTTCTGTCTCCAATGCTCCCCCAGCTTCCTAGAACCTTCTCATTCATGCCAAGGCTCCCTTTGCCCCGCCCCCTCAATGCCTGGCTTCTTAAGAACTCCATCTGTAAACAGTCCTGGCATAGAGAGATTGTGGGAAACTCTGGTACCCTTGTTCCTGAGAATCCCAGGAGAAAAAATTTTGAGAGCCGTCTACTCAGCTACAGATGGACCAACCAGGGCTAAGGACTTCAGGAGAAAGGGCGGCTGCCGTGACAGATGAGTGACAAGGCTCAGCACCACGGTCCCTGCCTTACAGAAGACAGATGGCTCGGCTCATACCCGTCAAGACTGCTACTGCTGGCGGTGTCGTTTGCCCACATTTGCGGCCATCACGGGCAAGGGCAGCCCTGAAAAGAAGGACCATGAGTTCCCACGAGAGCAGCCCGGTTCATACTCTGCCCAGAGCGCTCTGGTCTGGGTCTGAACTTGAGACTATTGAGGGAAAGTCTGCTCTGCAGTCTGGTTATGGGGACAGCTCAGAAGCTTCGATTCTCTGGTGTTGCCTGCCTCCACCCAGCTAGGCCTGTACCAGGCTAGGGCCAAGAGAGAGAGAGCAGGAGGGTCTGAGCCAACTCTGGGTTGGAGATGAAGGTCTAGTCCGTGGATATCCATAGTTCCTGAGCCCCCAGGTCTTGGCTGCACTCATAGAAACCCACCCACTCCCCTAAAGAGGGATGGCAAAGGAGAGCCGTGCCATGCTGATCGCACACTTTGCAATGAGACCCGGAGGGAGTCTTCATTCCCACACCACCCTGGCTATGTGGCCTCAGTTAAATCCCTTCCCACTCCAGGCCCAACTTCCTAGCTGGTAAAATGGCAAAACTAGCCCGTCTCTCAGGAACATGGTGAGACCTAAGCAGGACCATGGGCTAAGGCCCTTGAGGGGAAGCTGGAGAGAAAGCTGCCTCAGTGGTGAAGAGCACTTGGTTTTGCAGAGGACCAGAATTCAGTTCCCAGCACCCACACAGGGCTTACAACCACCTGGAATTCCAGTGCCTGGGTACCAGATGCCCTTTCCTGTCCTCAAGCCCCAGGCACACACATGGTACAATACATACATGAAGGCAAAACACTCATAGACATACAATAAATAAATCTTCAAGTTTTTAAAATATGCAATGGTGTTTTGCCCGCATGTGTGTCTGGGCGAGGGTGTTGGGTCTCCTGGAACTGGAATCACAGACAGCTGTGAGTTGTGGTTGCTGGGAATTGAACCCGGGTCCTCTGGTAGAGCAGTCATTGCTGTTAACTGCTGAGCCATCTCTTTGGTCCCTAAATCTTAAGGTATTTTTTTTTTATGAGTATAGCAGAATATCATTAGTCTTTATTATGTTGACATGTTTTTCCAATAGTCTTGGTTCTAAGAGGCCCTGAGATAAGTTTTAGCTTCTTTCATTTTCAAAGGCTACTTAGACTTCCTGTGACTCGGTTTTCTCATGTAAAAAGCTGGGTGACAACAGGCTCTACTTCTAGGTTTGTGAGGAGGAGTGGCTAAATGGAGACCAGTCATTTCCTAACTGGTTTTCAGATAAATGTGAGCGCTTATCTCAAAATCTTGGTACATTTCCCGAACACAAAGGAAGTATTTGGGTGAATTATTTTTGTTTTGTTTTGCTTAGACAGGGTCTCACTGTGTAGTCTTGGCTAGCCTGGAATTTGCTATGTAGACCAGGTTAGCTTTAAATCCCAGAGACCTGCCTCTGCCTCCTTAGTGCTGAGATTAAAGGCGTGCGCCACCATGCCTGGCAGGAAGTGAGTTTTAATATTTTTCTTCCAAGACAAGGAAAGAAACCAAAGGTTTTCCCTCTTCGTTCCCAGAGAAGAGTGATGTGGGAAAAACGGTAGGGAAAGAGACGATGAAGGACACGGAGGCAGACGGCAGGAACCCAGTGACCATCCACACGTAGGCCAAAGGCTGCTTGCGACTTTCTCAGCAATGTCTTTATAGGAAGTTCTCAAGTGTGTTTATTTGGAGACGCCATAAACAAAGGGACCCGTGGCCTGCTTTAACAGGCCTTTGTTAGGTCAGAAGGATTCTCAGAGAGACCCACACTCCTCCCTCCCAGCCTAGGGCCCAAGACCCTAGGAGGACTCCAGTTTCTGCCTGCTACCCTGTTCTGGGTGTCATCCATTGCCGGGGCAGGAGGGTCCTCACCAGCAAGGCTGTGCTGGAGAGAGAACAGATCCACAAGCGTGTAAACAGACCATACGCCGCCGTTCCTTCCCCTCTTAAGACTTACGCCCCCCTGGCAGGGGGTCGGCTTGGCCTGGTCCATGTGCATTCCACGGTTTCGGAACCTGCTGCTCCTCTAAGGAGACAGGATCTGATGTAAACAGGGATTCTCTGTGCGAGGAGACCAGACTGGCTTCTCGCATGTGTTTTTGTTTGGTTTTTTGTTTTTGTTTTCCGTTAAAAGAGAATGTCAGGGCCCAGTGAGAGGGTTTGCTTGGTAAAAGTGCTTGGGGTACAAACCTCACAACTTGAGCTGGATCCTTGGAATGCGGCAGAAGAGAAATCCCAAAAGTTATTCTCTGACCTCTGTTAGAATGAGCTTAGACCGGATCACACAGCCCAAGTCAGGTCATGCCCCATGTTCCCGCACCCCTATACCCCAGATTCCTCTGGGGCAGAGGATTAAGAGGCTGCCTGTGCCTTGGCTTAACTGCAGTGCCTTCACCCCCAGATTCTATGGTATCTGGTTCCTCCATGTTTTTTTGGTTTTTGTGTTTTGGTTTGGTTTGGTCTGGTTTGGTTTTTGAGACAGGGTTTCTTTGTAGCTTTGGGACCTGTCCTGGAATCCTCCATGTTTTTTTGACACATAGGCTATGCTGGGTCATAAAGCACAGGATGTGAAACTTACCGCCACCCCTAAAAGGTGGTAAAACATCAGCTCTCTCCTGTGTTTAGGGGTTTGTTCAGGAGCCACCTCAGGAAGGACTTGCTGAGGCTTCTCCAGCCTCCCCTCACCAGTGGTCCTTCTCATGACAGATGTGTTGTTGTCTCCCCCACACACACATGCACACTCTTTGTGTCTGTCTGTCTCTCTCCAGGCATATATGCGGGGTCTAAGGATTCCAGCTTAGGTCTCCGTGATGTAGGATATAACCTTAGCCCTTTATTCCCATTTGATGCTTTGTTTTGTTTCATTTTAAAGGTTTATTTCTATTTTATGCTTATCTGTGTTTTACCTGCATGTACGTCACCTGCACACCACATGAGTGGTCAGAAGAGAGAATCAGATCCCCTGGAACTGGAGTTTCAGACACTTGCAAACTGTCATATGGGGTTCTAGGAATTGAACCTGGGTCCTCTGGAAGAGCAGCCAGTGCTCTTAACTTCTGCGCCATCTTTCCCAGTATCGCCACTATTAATGATGTGCCTGTCCAGCTTTCTTTAATTGTTTTGAGACAGGGTCTCACTTTGTAGCCTTAGCTGGCCTGGAACTCACTATACAAACTAGGCTGGCCCTATCAAGATCCTCCTGCCTCCCGAGGGCTGGGATTAAAGGCATATACCACCATGCCCAACTCTCTTTCCAGGCTTTAAAGCAAAACCTCTCCACCCCTTTAAGGCCCTACTGTGTCAGATTCTCCAAATGTTGCACTGTTTCTGTCTAACGCTCTCCCTCCCTCTTCAAGGCCCAGTCATGGCCGTGAAGTCCTTTCGTTCTAAGAAGCCTAACTTCTGAAGGGCGGTATGAATTGTGTGTCAACTTTCTTCCAGACCAACCACTGCAGCTCTTGTCTGACCATCGTAACACGCTCTACACAGACACTGTGACATGTGAACTCCCACGTCACACACGCATGGAATGTCAAGAGTCACTGTTTGTTCCTTCTGTAATATATATGTAACATATAGATGTGGGTATGTGTTTTGGGACCAGTCTCATGTGTAGCTCAATGGCCTGGAATTCATGATTTCATGATTCTCTTCTCTCAGCCTCCTCGGTACTGAGAGAACGACAGGCTTCCACTATAGGAACAGAAGTTCCTGGGGGGGGGGGGGACACAACAACAACAAACAAAAAACCAAAAAAACAAAAACAAACAAAAAAACACTCCACGTTATCCCAAGCCTCCTGCACGGCAGAGAACAGGAGAGCTGAGAGGACAGACTGCGGCAAGGCTGGGGCCTCATTATCTCCGACGGCCTCTTAATAGCCACTTATGCCTCTTACTGCCTTCCCCTGTGTGTGACCTAACGTTTTTGTGACCATTAGGTGAATCCTTCGGAACGTACAGAGAGTCCAGCCAGAAGTCCGAGAGCGCCATCAGATAGCCTAAGAGGCCTGTGGCCGAGAGTCCCCCGCCTTTCTGTGACTTGGCCACTTGATGTTCCAAGTGCTGTCTGTGGAAAATATCTTGACTTATGGCTCTTTGTTCTAGTCTATAAAAACTCTGTGAAACTGTTACCACATTGGGACATAAATTGGGATGACCCGAATCTGTGTTTCTGGGCCACGGCCTCTCTTATTTGGCTCCAGAATAAACTATCTCTTATTCCCTTTGAGGCGACAATCGTGAGGTTTTGTTTGTTTTGAAGATTTAGTTGATTTTTAGCAATGTGTCTGTGTCTATGTGAGTGCCAGCCAAGTGTGTGCTGGTGCCCACTGGGGCCTGGAAAGGGTTCTGGATTGGTTTAAAATATGCCTTCCCAGTAAGAAATCACTTCAAGCACTTAGAGATTAACAGAGGGAAATTTCTTTAATAACAGCGCGTGACCAGCTCTGGGTACCGCACAAAAGGGAACCAGCCTTGAACAGAAATCGCCCAGGTACACAGCTGCGCTGGCTCCTTACACTCCATGAAATTAAACACGTTTTTCAGGGACAGCAATGCCAAAGTTTGGTTGTTTGGACAAATGGGGAGGTTGTCACTGTCATCCCAAGACAGACCGGGGGTCTTTTCTGGAGCAGCTGTAACCAGGGTCATCCTGCCCGCCTGGCAGAATTACGTTCTTCCTGAGGCATGTGGCCTGATCAACGGCTGTCAGTCATACTGATCTTGTCTACACTGCCTGCCTGGCAGAGGCTTGCTACTTCAGTGCAATTTTACTTTTATGTAACTTAACATTTTCTAAGCAAGTTTACTAGTAAATTCTTGTAGCATCAATTCATTGCTTTGTTTTCCCCTTCAGTAGCCCCTGGAGCTGGAGACATAAACAACTGTGGATCACCGGCCCCAAGCGCTGGGCACTGAACTCAGGTCCTCTGGAAGGATGGCAAAGGCTCTTAACAGCTACATCACCTCTCCAGCCAGGGAACTGTGTTTCTGTGGGGACATCACCGCCCCAGGCTTGCTTCCTGTGTTCTACCGCTCGCCTGTCTCAGGCCGAGGCCTTTCTGGATCCCACCACTAGACAAGATCAACCAGATAAACTAAGGCACACAGATCACTTGCCTTGCCACAACCTCCCTGAGGTCACACCTACCACAACTTGCACTTCTGAGGCCCAGGGTGAGGAGCAAGGAGCCCACAACAGTTCCTATCCTCACTGCTCCCCTCCTCTCTGCTTGGCATCCGTGCTCCCTGGTGACGACTCCAAGGCTGGCGTTTGGCGGAGGGACACGCAGCGTTAGCCCAGGTTGAGAACTCATTCTACTTAGCTCTAGCCACAGTCCAAACCGAATGGCCTGAAAGGATAGAGAGCAGAATACATTCCGGCACCAAAACACTCCGAGTCCCCTCCGTGCCCCCATTGGCCCGTGTGAGCCGCAAGATTCCGCAAGATTCCTCCCGTGGCCTCACTCCTCTCCCTCACGAAGCAGTTCAGCTGCGCGGAAGGTACTCTTCCCCACAGACACCTGGGAACACACGGTCCCTTTAGCGACACACGCATTACAGAAACAATTTGCAAGTACAAATAGCCTTTGTCCCAAACCATCTGAGGGTGAGCAGCCAGTCTGAAGCCCGGGCTGCCTGAGTACTTGACTGTTGTCTGTAAACGGGATACTTCCTCCGTGGAGCCGACAGAGCCATCAACATCAGGACCACACTGAGGAACCACCTAACGGCAGATCCTCTCCAACTCCTCCGTTTGAGGCTATCTGAAGCGAGCCTTCGACCTGCCCTCATTTTTGCCACTTTGTGTGTGTGTGTGTGTGTGTGTGTGTGTGTGTGTGTGTGTGTGTGTGTGTGAAGGTCACATGCGTATGTGTGCAGCTACCCAAGGAGACCTGAAGGTGGCACTGGATTCCTTGGCACTGTAGTCAATTATGAGCTGCCTGAAATCTCGCTAAGAACTGACCCTGGATCCTCTGCTCTCAACCAGAGTCAACCCTCCAGCCCCCACTCCCTTCCCTTCTTCTCTTCCCTGTGTTGTTTTACCCTAGTTGCTATGGTTGCGGGGGAGGAGGAGGCTCAGAATGCAAGATACCATCGTATCAGCGCCACACAGTAAGCTCCATTTATAATTCTGTTTTGGACAGGGTCTCACAATTAGCCCAGGCTGGCCTTTAACTCATAACGCTCCTGCCTCAGTCTCCCAAAGGTTGCCATTCCAGACATGCTATCATCCTGGTGAACCAACGATTGCAATGATGTTGGTAAATGGTGGTTCCAGTCCCACTGTCCCCTCACTTGTCAACTGACATTGGTGTAACACCCGATTCAGTGTTACCCCTCGGTACAGTTCACGCCACTCTACCGTAGGCGAGTCGGGCAAGGGCCTGGAGATTGAAAGAACACACAAAGAGACCTGGGTCATTCAAAAGGAGATCAACCGAATGCCGTTTATTCAACCTTGGGGAAATCCTTATATACCTAGCTGCTGCACAAGGATTTCCACCCAGGCAGGTGGGAAATCACCATACCAAGATGGAGTCAACAATGCCCTACAGCTAGTCACCAGGTGGGGCAGAGGGAGCACAGGAAGAAACACCGTTTTAGCTGGCTGACCAGAAACTGTCCTCAAGATGCACCCCAGGAACAAGGGTAGACCAGGGCCCTACACATTGACAGTTGTAAGAATGTGATGCTAGGATCCAGCTTCAGCTTAGGCCCTCCTCGTGGATACTGGCAGGGACCCAGTGAGACATTCTTCATGAGTTCCAGCAAGCCTGCCTGCTGCATCTTGCCATGAACGTTCCCACTTATAAGACCAGATTTCCACTATTACCAAGTGGGCTCTGTATCTCTTCAGAGACCCCCATCCTGCTGTCTGGGTGGGGGTGTACTTGAGAGCCCCTGCCCAAGCTGTTGCCTCTCTGTCTGCCCATCCATGGTATTAGTAAGTCTTCCAATAAACATCTTATTCTCCCACAACCCATCTGTGTCGAACCACTTGCCCCACTGAAACCTGACGACTTTAAGGGAAAACATTCTCTTATCACTAAGTATGTATACTCATGTGGTCTGAGGATTGCATGTTCCATTTAACACACAATAACTAATTGTTACATCTGAGCTCAGGGACTCACACAATCCCAGGATGTGCGAAGCTGGAGATAGAGGATTAAAAAAAGCATGAGACCAGCCTGGTCTACACAGTGAGGTCCAGGCCAGCCAGGTCTATACTGTGAGATGATGTTTCAAACAAAATAGACGGTGGTGGCACACGTCTTTAATCCTAACACTCAGGAGGCAGAGGCAGGAGGATCTTTAAGTTTAAGGCCAGCCTGATCTATAGAGCAAGTTCCAAGACAGCCAGTGCTACACAGAGAAACCCTATCTCAAATAAAACAAAAACCAAAAAACAAGGAGCCAAGGCCTGGTGGGCATTTCCTCCTGCCATTCCAGAGCCCTCTAACAGCAAACCAGTGTAGGCAGGTTGATAAACTCAAGGCCAGAATTGGATCTGTTCACCCAAAATTGTTCACCCATCAGCTTCCTTCTCTTAATCTAAATTAGAGGGAGGGGAACAAATTCCAGACCATCCAAGACCCTTAAAGATCCCAGCCCTCGAGGAGAGATTCATCGTTGAACCCGATTTCTCTTGCCCTGCAATACAGAGATGGTGATCTCCCCCCCCCCGTGTGTGTGTGTGTGTGTGTGTGTGTGTGTGTGTGTGTGTGCATGCACTAGTACTTCACTTCATTACCTTTAATAAAAGTATTTTTCCCTTGTTGATTCTGCTGCTGTGTATGGGATTTTCCCTGCTGCTCCCTGCGGCGCTTGAGATTCTTCCTGCCTTTTCATTCTTTACTTGGCAAACGCTGGGGCTGGGGAGATGGCTCCGAGGCTAAGAGCATGTAATCTGTACTCTTACAGAGAACCCAAGTTCAGATTCCAGCACCCATGTCAGGCAGCTTGATATAGCCTGTAACACAGCTTCAGGGGATCCACTGTTTCTTCTGTCCTCCACAGGCACCTTTGTGTGTGTGTGTGTGTGTGTGTGTGTGTGTGTGTGTGTGTGTGTGTGTGTGTGTGTAGACACACAGACACACTTAAAAATAAAGTTTTTTATTTATTCAACTTTTTAAAATTTTATATGCATTGGTATGCAAGGTGTTAGATCCCCTGGAACTGGAGTTACACAGTTGTGAGCTGCCATGTGGGTGCTGGGAATTGAACCCAGATCCTCTGGGAGAGTAGCCAGGGCTCTTAACCACTGATCCATCTCTCCAGCCCCTAAAATAAGTTTTTTTTTTTAAAAAAAAATATTTAGGGCTGGAGAGATGGCTCAGAGGTTAAGAGTATTGTCTGCTCTTCCAAGGTCCTGAGTTCAATTCCCAGCAACCACATGGTGGCTCACAACCATCTGTAATGGGGTCTGGTGCCCTCTTCTGGCCTGCAGGCATACACACAGAATGTTGTATACATAATAAATAAATAAATATTTAAAGGAAGAAAAAGTATTATGATTTGGGTATGAAGTGGGCACTAAGGGTCTGAAGTGGTTGGGAGCTGAAGGCCCCAGGGGACAGATCCTGTCACTAGCCGAGAGTGAGATTTCTGATTCAAGCAAGGACTAAGCCAGGGATATTCACAGCTGGCAACCTTAGCTTGTCTGGGAGGAATGAAGATGTTCTAAAGACACCTGTGTCCCTCCCTTTAGCCACTGATATCAAAACAGTATACAGGAGAAATTCGAGGTCCCCCAGGGATTTTCCTTTGTGGGAACAGGCTTGGACCCCTGGGGAAGCAGAGGAGGAACGTGTGCAGGGGAAATTCATTACTTTTACCCAGAGACAGAGGACTGGGACTGTGTGCTTGGGATGACACCCGGGCCAGGACTACTTAGCTATGCATTCATGCAAATCTCTTACCTGCTATTTAACCCTTCCTTCAGGTTCAGACCCAGAACAAGGACCGGGGAAGAGGGGACTGTGGATCTCTTTGTCCCTCTTCCTATTGTGGCCTCGTCAAATAATTCTCTGCATAAATCTTTCTGCTTTTTATTATTAATGTGACTCTTTTTCTGTCTTATTGGGGATGGGTAGCCAAATCTGGCTTGCTGGAACACGGGCTGTAACTCTTTGTCCCATGACAAAAAATAACGATATTGCTGGAAGGTTGTGGAACATCCAGATGTGGAGACTGGAGGAAGCGGGACACGGGAAGCTTGTTCTTGGAGATTTTCTCTTGTCCCAGATGTCTTTCTTGGTCTCTCTTTGCTTTCTGGCCACCCTGAGGTGAGCACAAGTAGTCATGGACAAAAACTATAAGCAAAAATAAACTTTTTCTTCTTTTTAAATTATTACTTAAATTATTTAAATTAAATTACTTTTAAAATTATTAATGCTTTTTAAATTTTTAGAAACAACCAGGAATAACCTTGGTGTCACGAAAAGGAACATAGAAAAGGACAGGTCAAGAACTGCTCAGGAAGACAGTTCTTTCTGTTGTCGGTTTTTTATGTGTTTTTTTTTTTTCCTTTTTCTTTTTACTGTTTTTTCTTTCTGTTGGTTTGTTGTTGTTTTGTTTTGTTTTGAGATAATGGCTCACTATGAGTCCTGGCTGGACTTGAACTCACAGAGATCCACCTGCTCTGCCTCCTGAGTGCTGGGATTAGGGCATGCACCACCATGTCCAGCTGGCAATTCTTTTTGTAAAAAGAATGTGCCAAGAACCAAACAGGTCTAGCAGGTACACTTGGTCAAGATGGCGTCCGTCTTTTATCCTGTCATAAGTGACTGCGGTTACTCAGCCCTTTGAGCTCAACTTCTTCACAGCCTCTTGCGATTGACTAAACACAGAAAGGGGGTATGGGAAGATTTCAGGAACGATGAGTCCTTGCTGGGCTAACTATCTTTGATAGAAACAACAACCACACACACACACACACACACACCACACACACACACACACACACACACACACACACACACACACACACGCGTGCGCGCGGGTATTATTGTCCCAGATTTGCACAATGGGAACTCTTTCAAACTGGCTCCTGCTCTTCTCTGGTCTGTCCTTATCACAAATCTTTCCAGCCAGGAGTGGTGGTGTGCGCCTGTGCTCTCAACACTTGACAGTCAGACAGCAGGAAGTTCAGGTGTTCAAGGCCAGTCCCAGTTATGTAGCAAGTGCAAGGCAGGGATAGACAGTGCGAAATCCTGTGTTAAAAACAACAAAAAAACCCCAGCAAAACAAAACCCATGTATTTTGTGGGACAATAAAGGAGAAAAGATTTTGGTGACCATACTGAGCTGAGGGAAGGAAAGTTGGTGACCCTGCTGGAACATTGTGTGAGAATCCTGAGCAAGCCCACTGCTGGCCATGGGCCAGGACTTCTCACCTGGGGGACAAATACATCCAAAAGGGGCCAGCTCCTGTTCCCCACTGTTATTTTTTTTTTAAATGCTGCAAAATCTCCGCGGCAGTAGGCAGCAAAAATGCTGTAGGTCCCAAATGGTGGGAGCGGGCCACGTGGTGGCAGGCAGCGGGCCCTGGGAGCAGCCAGTCCCAGGCAGAGACAGCTGCTGGTCTCAGAACAGTGGTGGCGGGCCATGTGGCAGCAGGCAGTGGGCCCCAGGCAGAGACGGCTGCTGGTCCCTGAGCAATGGCTGGTCCCAGGCAGGGAGACACATGGCGGGCGGGCAGAAGACAGAAACATGGATAGACAGGACATGCAGGGTGAGGTTGAATGTTTATTCAGGGGGTTATGGAGGAGGAAGGGTGAAGGGAGGACAGAGAGGGAGGGAAAGAGAGAGAGAGAAAGAAGAGGAGAAAGAGACAGAGAAGGGGGAAGCAGAGAAGTGGGGAGAGAGGCAGAAGCGGAGAGAGGAAGCTGAAGATCAGCCTGCCTCAGCGGATGGGGGAGGGAGTGGGCGTGGCTTGTCTCTTAAAGGGACCAAAACCATAACACCCACCCCTTTCCCTGCCTCTGCTGGGGATCAGAGACCAAGATCTTGCTATGAACATCCCCATCCTCAGAGATAGCACAGGTTTTTTGAGAAATAGAAAAAGACCCATGCATATGGGGGTTTCTAGCATGAGAATCAATCTCACTTCCACCCCTCTGGCCCACCCCCAGCTTCCAGTTACAGTCTGGAGTAGAGCAAACGGGGGAGAAAGGGAAGGGAGCTGAAAAATTCCTTTATGACCACAGCTTGTCAGCTGCTGAGGGAAGCTGGGAAACAGGTATATGGTAGGTTATAGAATGAGGTGACATGAGGGTTGATAGGGTAGGGACAACAAGAATCTAGGATTAGTTCTGGGAACCAGGTTACTTTGGTTTGGGGAATTGTCATCATCCAACCAAAATGGAGGCTCCTTATGAAATGGTATTGTCATAACAACCTGTTGTACATATTTTTGAATAAGCTAAAAGCCACTTCATGGAGCTGGAGAGATGCTCAACAGTTATGAGCACTTGCTGCTCTCGTAGAGAACCAGGGTTCAGTTCCCAGCATCCATACAACAGTGTCCCCTACAAACATAGTTAATTCCAGTTCTGGGGGGCTCTGATGCCCTCTTCTGGTCTCCCCAGGTACTACACACACAAGGCACCTACACATATGCAGTTGAAACACACGTTAAAAATAAGTAAATCTTTTTTAAAAGAAAAATAAAACACTGCAGATGTAGCAACAATAAAGGGAAAAAAGATGGGACAGGTAATTTGAACATATAATTGCAGTATTTAGGAGGCAGAGATAGTAGGAACATGGGTTCAAGGCCAGTCTGGGATACATAGTGTAGACCAATTCATGCTACAGCAGAAAGAGCCCCTGTCAAAAAATAATAATAATAATAACAACCAACAACAACAAAAATTCTTCATTGTATACTTCAGATAGATGAGCTGGCCAGCATGTGATTATACGTCAATGAAACTGGTCTTAAAAATAGATAGCACACCACCACAGTTTCCTCACTCTTTCTGGGTCAACTCTGAGTCACGTTCTGCACAGCACAGTGCCTGTATCTCATCTTCTTCCGGCTTGGCCTCACTTCCTCTAACCCCTCCCATGCTTTCTGGACTTACGTAACAAATGACTTCCTCCCTAGTCTCTGGGCCTGCACTCTCCTTGGGTTGGAAGCCAAAGTCTTTGGGGGTGGGCTGGTATGCGTGCACTGGCCATGCACACACATGTTCAAGCAGACCCTGGAGGCCCATGTCAGGTGTCTTCTTCCATTGCTCAGCACCTATCTTTAAAAAACAAAAACAGATTTATTTGTTCATTATGTATACAACATTCGACCTCCATGTATGGTTGCACGCCAGAAGGCGGTACCAAATCTCATTGTCAATGGTTGTGAGCCACCGTGAGGTTGCTGGGAATTCCAGGACCTCTAGAAGAACAGCCAGTGCTCTTAACCCCTGAGCCATCTCTCCAGTCCTCTTCACCTACTTTTTGAAACAAATTCTCTAGACTGAATGCTGGTGCTCATCCGTTGGCTCGACTACCCGGCCACCGAGCTCCGGGAAACAGCTTACCCAATCCTCCCAGCACTAGGGCCGCAGCTGCGACAGATACATGGCCATGCGACTTTTACATGGATGCTGGGAATCCGAATGAATGCTTGCAAGGCAGGTGCTTTACCTGTTGAACCACCTCCCAGTCCTGTAGTATAAGAAAACCCAGCCCAGGCTGGACAGTGGGGATGTACGCTTTTAATCATAGCACTCGGGAGGCAGAGGCAGGCGGATCTCTGTGAGTTCGAGGCCAACCTGGTCTACAAGAGCTAGTTCCAGGACAGGTTCCAAAGCTACACTAAGAAACTCTGTCTTGAAGAACTAAAAAGAAAAAAAGAAAAGAAAGAAGGAAGGAAGGAAGGAAGGAAGGGAGGGAGGGAGGGAGGGAGGAAGGAAGGAAGGAAGGAAGGAAGGACAGAAAAGCAAAGAAACCCACCCAGAGGGCCATTCCCATCAGCTGCCTGCCCCAAAGAGAGGCTCCTACCAAAGTCAAAGACAGCCGACAAGCTGGTCTTAGCCACTCCAATGTGACTGGCATCAAGCCAATGTGATTTGCCTTTGTCAGGCCTGGGAACAGTGGCAGGGACTGTTAAATAACCAAGCCCTGTCGGTGATCTTTACCCCAGACCTCATTACCCTTTGGCTCATTTTGGCTGTCCCTGCGGCAGAGACTTCCTCTGAGCACACAGACCAAGACAGATGAGGCTACACACTGCACGGGGCAGAGCTCAGTAGTCTGTGGGAAGACTGAGCCTCCTCCACTTCATCTTCTCAAAAATATTGTCCCACGTAACCCAAGCTGACCTTGAACTTGCTAAGGAGCCAGGACTGGTCTTGAACTCCCAAGTGCTAGGATTACAGGCAAGTGCCACCCTGCCCAGCTTCATTTTGAACAAGGGTAAGAGAAAGAACACACAACAAAAGCTTGAAATTAGGGAACCGGCAGCACCCTGTGGGCCCCCAGAAACAGTGTATCTGCTATATATAACAAAGGGCCACAGACAAAGTGGCTACCAAACAGAAAGCTATAAGTTCAAGATCACGGTGTGGGCAGATCATCCAGTTTCTTCTGAGACCCCTCTCGTTGGCTCAGAGAAGAGCACCTCTGGCAGGGCCTTCCCTCTATAAACTTGAGTCTCTTCTCTAAGGGCACAGCTGAAGAGATGACTCGTTAGCCAAGAGAACTTACTGTTCTTGCAGAGGACCGATTTCAATTCCCGGTACTCACATGGTGGTTCACAAACACCTGTAACTCCAGCTCCAGGGGATCCGGTACCCAATTCTGACGTCCTCGGGCACGGAGCATGCATATGGTGCACACACACACACATGCAAGCAAAACACTCATATCAAAAGTGAATAAATTTAATTTTTTAAATTAAACAAAAAAGAAAGAAAAAGCCGGGCGGTGGTGGCGCACGCCTTTAATCCCAGCACTCGGGAGGCAGCGGCAGGCGGATCTCTGTGAGTTTGAGACCAGCCTGGTCTACTAGTGCCAGGACAGGCTCCAAAACTACAGAGAAACCCTGTCTCGAAAAACTAAAAAAAATAAAATAAAATAAAAGAAAGAAAGAAAAAAAGAAAAAGAAATGCTGGCATGGGCTAGCTAGATGGCCCAGCAGGCAGAGGCACTTTCTGGGGAGCTGATCACCCAGGTTCCATCACTGTGACCCACATGCTAGAAGGAGAGAACTGACTCTCACAAGTTGCCCTCTGATCTGCATGACCCCTCCCCACCACACAATAGATAAATGTCATAAAAAGAAAACCATTAGTATAATTAAGGAAGAAAAGGGGGACCATGAATGTCACTTTTCTTATAGTTTATTGACACATTTGGTTGTTAGTACCTACAAGGTCAGGCTTTAGAACCCTATTACAATTCAAATGCTAGCCAGGCAGTGGTGACACACACCTTTAATTCCAGCTCCTGGGAGGTAGAGCGAGGTGGATCTCTGTGAGTTCGAGGCCAGATTGGTCTATATGAGCTAGTTCCAGGACATGCTCCAAAGCTACACAGAAACCCTGTCTTGGGGAAAAAAAAATAACTGGGTGGTGGTAGAACACACCTTTAATCCCTGGAGGCAGAAGCAGGCAAATCTCTGGGAGTTTGAAGCCAACCTCGTCTATAAAGCAAGTTCTAGCACAGCTAGAGCTCTTCCACAGAGAAACCCTGTCTCTAATTAAATAAATAATAACTTAAATACTAATCCAAGTAGATGCTGTTATGATGGTCGGTGGGAGATGTGGTGGATACTTGCAATGAACTGACGTCATTTAAAGAGACTGCCTCTGCTCCTGTGGGTTGACCTTACCCAATCAGCTGAAGACCTTGAACAAAACCCAAGGCCTCCCAGAGGTGAAGGAATTCTTCAGTGGCCCCTCCTCTCTGAATCTCCAGCCTACAGCCTGCACACGTCACACCCACCAGCCCCACAGGGACCAGAGTCAATCCTGTGAACTAGCTTACGGAGATGGATGTGTGGAGACTACATCCTTATATACCTGTGAGTGATGGAGAATGGCCTCTGGGCTCTGCCTCTCTGCAGTGCCCTGTGGAGACCCAAAAACGTGAGCCTGTTCCACCCTGTCTGATGGTCAGAGAGTTTTAGCTTGCTCAAAGTTGTTGACAATTGCTATGGTTACACACCCTGACCTAGGGTGTTGTTACTTGGTGTTTTGGACATTAAGATGGCCCATTGAGGTGTATCCTCTCCACCCCAACCAAAGGTCAGAGAATTCAAGCATACTTCTTCTTCTTTTTTTAATTTATTTGTTTTATGTGCATTGGTATTTTGCCTGAACATATGTTTGTGTGAGACTGTCAGATCTTGGAGTTTCAGACAGTTTTGGCTGTCATGTGCATGCTGGGAATTGAACTCAGAAGCTCTAGGAAGAGCAGTCAGTGCTCTTAACCCCTTGAGCCATCTCTCCAGCCCTTCCAGCATACTTCTGCTCCTTCTTTTGAATTAAGAGGTTTGACCTTGGGAATGACAGTCTTCAGGACACTTGATCTAAGAAGGGTTCACTGCCTAAACAACAGAATGCTTTTCTCATGAATTAATGGCTTGATGTCTCAAAGTATTGAAGCAAGGAACTGTTCTAGTTGTCCGTTGTATCATGTTAAAGCAGTCTTGCCTTTTCTCCCCTTTTTGTATTGGAGTATGAAAGTGTGTGGAAATTAAACACAGGAGGACTCAGAACTGAGAACCTGGTGTGTATGAGGCACTGAGTGGCCCTCCTGATATACAGACCTGCCGTGGCTAGGACCGCGGCAGTAGTCCCCCAAAAAGGTGGCCCCTGACAGGGCCCTGGCCAGCATATCTACCCTTGGAAGTCAGGGATGTGCAAGGGGCTGGCTGGGGAGTATTGAGAACAGAGTCTACTGTGGAGGTGGGGGTGTCAACCTCTTCTGAGGTCATAGGGCAGTGGAATGGGAATTTTCTGCCACCTGTCCTGGATCTACAGTCAGAAAATGTATCCTGCCACTGGCTTCACTCAAACTTCCAGAGAACCAAAAATAGGCCCCACAAGTGGAAAATTACAACCCTCACAGCACCCTGAAGTCCAAGTCCCAAAACGAGCTCTCCATAAATCAATCCGGATCCCAACACTGCTGATGGGAATTCTCCAAGAGTCCTTCACACAATCCCAGCTCAAACCAGCTTGGAGCCTGGGTCTGTTCCTCCACTCTTCCTGGCTATGCTCCTGCCTCAGAGACAATAGGTCCATTTCATTCCCTCAATCCCAGGGCCTCAGGAGGGAGCAGCTAATACAGATCCATGCTTGCATACATACATATGCATACATATAAATAAGTGAAAGATAAATGAATTCCATCCATAAAGCTTCTCAGTACCCATCAGGCCCTGGGTCAAGCTATGGTGGCCCTTTGTGGCTGACACAGAGCCTTGTCTGGCCTAAGTACCCAGCTGTCCCAGCATCCAGGCTGGAAGGGATGGCCCGGGCATCTTATATGAGTTTCAGCAGAGAACCTGTTCATCAAGATGAACTTGAACTGGGCCATTGAGGACTGCTGTCTGACTAGGCTATAAGAGCAGAAGAATGTTCCAGAACACCACAGCAGCAGAGGACAAATCTCCAGGCAACTTCTGCCAGAGCCCACAGGAAGCCAAAAAACTACCTACCTAAGGTAGACAGAAATCTGGCTCAGAGAGGGGCATACAGGTCTCTTCTGGCCCAGGCCAAAAAGAAAGAGATGATTTCTGTTGTGTCAGATGGGGAAGTGGGAAATGGTACAGTTTTACTCAGGTATCAGCTATACCACTGATTTATTCTTTTAATCTCTTATTTTAGTATTCTATGTGTGAGTGTTTTGCCTGCTTGTATGTAGACGCGCCATGTCCATGCGGGGTGCTTGGAGAGGTCAGGAGACGGGTGTCAGAGCTCCTGGGACGAGTTATAGAAGCTGCCATGTGGATGCTGAGAATCAAACAGGCAACTTCTGCAAAGGCACCGAGTGTCCTTAACTGCTGAGCTAACTCTCCAGCCCCCCCCCCTGTTTTTTTTTTTAACTATGTACAAATATCGCCTTAAAACTATAAAAGAAAGCAAGGCAATGCCAGCGTCTAGACTGGGAAGCTAGACAGTGAGAGGTGCCTCTCCCATTTTACTGACGGGTCCTTGTTGGCCTGTTGTTTGTTTTTCCAGGTGAATCACTGCATTTCCCAAGCAGAAGAAGCAGTGAGAAAGTAAGTAGAACTTCTGAGAGAGAGAGAAAGACAGCTGACAGGAGTTGTCTTTATCCTTTACCTTGTTCTGCTAATCCCTTTCTGAAGACGGTTGTGATGGCTGACGGTCCTCCCCTTGAGGGCTGGGGATTCAGCTCAGGGGTGGAACGTGGTAAGGCCTGTGTGTGTGTGTGTGTGTGTGTGTGTGTGTGTGTGTGTGTGCAGTCTGCCTCTACCTCCAGAGTGCTAGGAGTAAAGACACGCACCACCACCACCTGGCAAAAAAATTTTTTTGAAGTCTTAATAAGTAATAGAATCTTAGCTGGGCAGTGGTGGTGTGCGCCTTTAGTCCCAGCACTTGGGGGCAGAGGCAGGGAAATCTTTGAGTTCAAGACCAGCCTGGTCTACAGAGCAAGTTCCAGGACAGCCAGGGCTACACAGAGAAACACTGTCTCAAAAATGCAAAGTAATAATAACAAAATCTTTTTAAAAAATAATTTAGAATGTACTAATAATTAAAGGATAGGCTCACAACCAAAAATAGATCATGCCAATGCCAAACTCTATCCTGCTTTGGGGTAGTGTTCTCTGGAAAACATAAAGAGCTTTAAACAGGACCCAGTTGGAGCAAGCACTAGCATAATGTTTGCTGTTGTCAGTGAAGATATATATTTTTTTCTTTTTGGTTTTTCAATTTTTTTTTTTTTTTTTTTTTTTTTTGGTTTTTCGAGTCAGAGTTTCTCTGTGGCTTTGGAGCCTGTCCTGGAACTAGCTCTGTAGACCAGGCTGGCCTCGAACTCACAGAGATCTGCCTGCCTCTGCATCCTGAGTGCTGGGATTAAAGGCATGTTGCCACCACCACCTAACTCATATTTTATTTTTTAGATTTATTATTACATATGGTGTTGTGCTTTCCTGTCGTTTTTAAGGGACAAGCCACGCCCACTGCCATTACCTCTCACCTGCCCGCTGCCATCTTGGGCCCTTCCTTTTCTGCTTCCTTGACGTGTGCACGGTTTTCTCTGTCTCTCTCTCCTTTTATCTCTTCTCTCTTTCTCTTTCTCTCTCTCCCTCTTTCTCTCTCCCTCTTCCTTAATAAATACTGATGGCTATTTCCTGTGTTTATGTGTCTGTTACCTGCCACCACCGCCTGCGCGGTGCGTGCCCTCCCGCTGGTGGGAAGCTGTAGCCGCTTTTCTCATCGCAGGCCTGCCCGGGGATCATTTTTAAGAACAACATATGGGGGGGCTGGAGAGATGGCTCAGTGGTTAAGAGCATTGCCTGCTCTTCCAAAGGTCCTGAGTTCAATTCCCAGCAACCACATGGTGGCTCACAACCATCTGTAATGAGGCCTGGTGCCCTCTTCTGGCCTGCAGACATACACACAGACAGAATATTGTATACATAATAAATAAATACATATTTTTTTAAAAAAAAGAATAACATATGGGTGTTTTGATCTGAGCCTTTTCTTAGACTTCTCTATGAATTCTATCCCTTTGGAGGCTCTGATCCATTCCTCTCTTACTGCTTTTCCTCATTTTGACCCTTTGTGAGCTCAGTTCCAGTAAAAGTTCTCTGCCGAGAATTTTCTCTCTGGGTGTGACTATGGAATCTGTGACCTTGAAGATCATTTTGCACCGTTTCCTCGGGCTAAACTCGGCTCCAGCCATTTCCTGGCAATACTTTGGGCTTGAAGTCTTCATTTTTTTTTTTTTACTCTTATCGGCACCTTCAACATAGATACAATCTTATTTTCTGGTCTATCGTGCACAATTTAGCAATTTTTTGGACACCATCTCATCTGTTATGTGGGTGTGTATAATTTTGTCTCCCTGGCCACACACAGATATCTGTTCCCTGCTGTGAGTTAAGTTGCTGAGTCCCAAAAAATATAAGCTAAAGACACGAGGCTTGGGTACCAACTGTTTGGGGTTAGGATCTTTGAATAGATAACTAAAGAAAATCAAAGTCACCAGGGTGAGTTTAAATCGAGTCCTTTTAGCACAATCTTAGGACACAGACACTTAGGAGAGATTCAGGGAGAAGGCAGTGGGCTACTAGCCAAGGTGAGGACTCAAGGAAAGCAATCCTGCTCACATCTTGGCCTTGGGCTTGTTGCAGAACTGTGAGGAAATTCTATCATGACAACCTAAGTCCTCTCATGCACCCTGTCTTCCTCGGCCCACTGAGGCCTTGATGTTGTCAGTCTCCTGGACACAACCAGGTCTAACACGTAGCTTCCCTGTGCATGCTGCACTTGCTGGCAGTCTCCACGCACTGTGAACCTGCACCCTAGCCCCTATCAGCCTGTCTGTACAGTGCCCTTAGGAAAGCAGTCTCTACCCAGCACCCTGAACCTCCACCCACACTTCCTTAAAGAGGTCCCACAAAGGCTCCCCAACAACCCACTCATATCCAGGTCATCCTTACCCTGGACCCTGGACCTCTCTGGCCCAACCCTTCCAATGACCTCCAAGGACTAGTTCTCCATCAGTTTCCACACAAGATCAGCCTTGGGGACTGACTACCTCGGATCAGCTCCTCCCTGTCCTCAGCACCCACCAGTCACCAGGCCCTGTTGTTGATGTCTCTAACCAGCTCCAGAGTCCCACACACACACTAGCGCCACAGGGCCTTTTCTTCCCTAAGGGGCCCTGGTTTTGTTTTCTAAAACCTGAAAGACTTAGGAGAACCTGGAAGGCTCTCTGGGGAAGTGAAAGGAGAAGTCAGAGTGATTAATCAATGTGGGGTGAGCCTCCAATCAATGTGCGGTGAGCCCCCAATCAATGTGGGGTGAGCCTCCAATCAATGTGGGGTGAGCCCCCCAATCAATGTGGAGTGAGCCCCCTAATCAATGTGGGGTGAGCCCCCAATCAATGTGAAGTGAGCCCCCAATCAATGTGAAGTGAGCCCCCAATCAATGTGAAGTGAGCCCCCTAATCAATGTGGGGTGAGCCCCCAATCAATGTGGAGTGAGCCCCCAATCAATGTGGAGTGAGCCCCCAATCAATGTGGAGTGAGCCCCCAATCAATGTGAAGTGAGCCCCCTAATCAATGTGGGGTGACCCTCCAATCAATGTGGGGTGAGCCCCCTATTCAACATGGGGTGAGCCCCGCTAATCAACATGGGGTGAGCCCCAATCAATGTGGGGTAAATCCTGCTAATCAACGTGGGGTGAGCTCCCGAATTAATGTGGAATAAGTCCCGCTAACCAACATGGGGTGAGCCTCCTAATCAATGCAGGGTGAGCCCCCCAATCAATGTGGTTGAGTCCAGCTAACCAACATGGGGTGAGCCCCTAACCAACGTGGGGAGAGCCCCAATCAATGTGGGGTAAGTCCCGCTAATCAACATGGGATGAGCCCCCACTAGAAACCAGAAAGGAAAGCCAGGCAGGCAGAAAGTGGAGGAGAGAAGCAGATGGAGGAGTCCAAGGGCAGAGGACCCTTTTCCTGTCTCCTGATCTTGGTGAGAAGAGCCCTAGAGAGGAGGTTCTGGCCCTGAGGGCAGCATCACAGGAGTCCGAAGGGCAGCTGGCTTTGGGAACAGCTGGTCCTCAGGAAACCCATAGAAAGACAGGGGAGTCTGGGCACCACCCCAACCTATCTGGTTTTAACACCAGTGGACCGGCAGAAAGGCAGAGTGCATGCAGGAGAGCTTGGTGAGGGCTGAGATCGCCCCCACCAGGATGGAGGTACTGGAGAGGGACACTGAAAACAAAGGCGTGGTCTCAGCTCTGGGTCTCAAACCCAGGTTTCACTTGGGAATTTCAGGCAGCATTGACTTGGTGTTTTCCCCATTTATTTTCTAGATGGAAAGTAAGGAGACAGGCAGTGGTAGAACATACCTTTAATCCCAGCACTCCTGAGGCAGAGGCAGACAGATTTCTATGAGTTCAAGAACAGCCTGGTCTACAGAGCAAGTTCCAGAACAGCTATGACACATACAAGCACACATACACACCAAAAAGAAAAAAGAAAGAAGAAGAACGAGATAAGAAAGAGGGAGGGAAGGAAGGAAGGAAGGAAGGAAGGAAGGAAGGAAGGAAGGAAGGACAAGCAAGACAACTCAACAGGAATAGACATTTGCCACTGAGCCTGAGTTTGGTCCCCAGGCCCCACAAGGCAGAAGGAGAAACTGACTCATGTAAGGTGTTTTCTGATCTCCATCCATAAGACCTGGTGCGTGCACACATGCACACATGCGCATGCACACACACACACACACACACACACAAAATGTAAAAAGAAAATCAAAGCATCACATTTGCTACTGACTCTGAGCTGACATCAGACAACTCCGGGCCAGGTTAGCATTAGAGAGGTCCTCTGGGACAACAGGCAGGCACATATCCCCTCCCTAGGAGGGACAGAGAAGAGCCTCCTTGCCTGGGACCCATGACGTCATAGAGATCTGCCTGGAGGTGGAGATAGGGACACGGGCACCACCTGAGACCATGGAAGGTCATAGGGGTGAAACGTGTTTTCAACAGACTCCCTAAAGAGAGCAAAATTAAATGGGTCACCAAACGAAGGGACTTAACTACACTGACTGATATCACCCATCAGACCACGTTTTTCTCTTCCGGTACCCTCCAGGAACTTATCTGCAAACCGAGTCCTGCACGGCTTCACCACTTCCTGGTCTCCAACACGCGGGGGTGGGGGGGTGGGGGTTGGGGGGTGGGAGGTGGGGTGGGCTCCTACATGACTCACCAGGGAAGTCCCAAGAATCAAGACCCCACAATGGCCCAAGAGACAACAGGGTCCGGAGGAAGTGTTCCAGAAACAGAAAAGGCACCTATCCTTAAACTGGATTGACCCACTGCGGGCTTAGGGGCAGTGTGCCTACAATGACCCTTACTGAAAACGTTCTACGGGCTTCCTGCCCGCAGCACCTCCCGACCCTGGCTTCTTCCCCCAGCTCTCTACTGTGCTAGCCCCATTGCTCCCGTCCAGGAGCCCCGGACTCACACACCTTCTCTCTGACTCCCGTCCCTTCCTTCACCACATACTCAGCTGTGCTCACAGGCCAACTGCAGCCCTGGGACACCACTTGCCATGGCGGAGGGTTGACAAACCTCAGATGACACCTGTTCCTAGCTAGCTATGATGTACTCTGGTGGTGGTGACTGTAGGGGTTGGGGGGGGGGGACAAAGGGTAACGTTCCCACTGCATTCTTGACTACAGTCAGCAGGAAGAGAGGCTTCCCCCAACACCCAGAAGTCACTGCAGTGTCAGGGGGACATGGACCTCACGTGCCTTCCTGACTCTAGACAGCTGAGAGCCATCCGGTGCTGCTCAAGGATTGGCGGCAACACTGGCTGCGGAGCCCACTCCCGGTCAGTGAAGCTGGGCTGAGATCTGCGAATCTGCATTTCCAGCAGCTTCTCAGGTAGTGCTGACTCAGTGGAGGACAATGCTGAGAACAACTGGTACCCATCTTTCTATTGGGTAACTTGTCTCCCAAGCTCAAGTCTGCCCCCTGCTGGCACGTGGCCTTTTAGGCCCAAAACTTCTTTCCAGTCTGAAGTTTTTTCTTAAGTAGAGAATGAACATCTCTGGAGGCTTTCTTAAAGATTAAGACAGATTATTTGAAGGGAAAAAAAATCCTTGAGACAAAGTCCCACTATGTAGCCCTATCTTGCTTGAAGCTCAATATGCAAGCAGGCTGACTTAAAACTCAGAAATCCTCCTGCCTCTGCCTCTCAAGTGTTGTTTGGCATCAATGATGTGCCCATGAGATGAATAGGAAATTATTTATCTCAGTTTTCAGCACATCAAAAGACTGGAAAGTGGCTCTTTGATAATTAGTAGAGGTGTGTGGTGGGTAGGAAAAAAAACTTCTGTGATTTTTTTTTAAGATTTACTTTATTTTTTAATTGGATTTATTCATTTATTTTAAGTGTGTTTTGCATGTATGTATGTATATGCACATGTGTGCTTGATGCCTGAAGAGATCAGAAAAGGACACTGAGTTGCCTGGAACCAAAGCAAACCACCATGTGATGCTGGGAATTGAACCAAGGTCCTCTGCAAGTGTACTGAACTGCTGGGCCACCTTTCTAGCTCCTCTGACCCCCAAGACAGGGTTTCTCTGTGTAGTCCTGCTTCCCAAATGCTGGGATTAAAGACATTCACCACCACTGCCTGCCTGTTTCTGCTTTTTTTTTTTTTTTTGAGGCTGCGTTTTTCTATACTGGCACTAGCTCTTGTAGACCAGGTTGGCCTTGAACTCACAGAAATCCACCTGCCTCTGACTCTGAGTGCTGGGTGCACCACCACTTCCCCCACTCTTTTTTTTTTTTTTTTGACGATGTCATAAAGCCCAGGCTGGCCTAGAACTCACTATGTAGCCAAGGTGAACTTTGAACTCCTAGTCCCCCTGCCTTCACCCACCAACTGCTGGGATAACAGGTGTGAACCACCACGTCCAGCTGACCACCAGTATTTCTAATGTGATGTTGATGGGACCCCCAAAATAAAATTTTCCCAGAAGCCACAGGGGTTACTAATGACCTATGTTCTCTTGTTATTGGACACCTTACGCAGTGGCTGTGAATAGCTAACTTTGGCGGTTCAGGGTGAGTGAGGTACACAGCGCAAACCTCATGCACATCCCGACTGGGGTAGTGGGGTTCAGACAATCCTGAGGGATCAGCCAGCCATAGAAGTCAGTGCTGAGTTCCTGAAATACCACAGGACCAGCACTGGGAGGCAGCAGAGAGCTGCACCAGGCAGGTCAGGCTCCTTAACTGCTCCCCAAATCCCTGCCACCAGTACTATCTCAATTAGAGTCAGAAGATGGTGTCATTTATCCAATGTAATTTTTAAAAAATGGGGTGGGGAGTTTCTAGACTGGGTTTTCTCTGTATAACTCTGGCTGTCCTGAAACACGCTCTGTAGAACAGGCTGGCTTCAAACTCAGAGATCCACCTGCCTCTGCCTCCCTAGTGCTGGGATTAAAGGTGTGAGCCACCACACCGGGCTTTGTTTTTTGTTTGCTTTTTTCATTTTTGTTTTATTTCATATTTATTAAAAAGTTATTCAAGAGTGAAAGGTTACCAAAACCCTAATGGGAGTTTCCTTCTTGTACTTGAGAACCAGACATGCCTGGGGTTCTGGATTTTTTTTTCTTTTTAGTTCTCTTTAGTTTTTTGAGACAGGGATTCTCTGATAGCCCTGGCTGTCCTGGAACTCACTTTGTAGACAAGGCTGGCCTCAAACTCGCAAAGATCTGCCTGCCTCTGTCTCCCAAGTGCTGGAATTAAAGGCGTGTGCCTCCGCTCAGCTCTGTATAACTTTTAATATTTTCATACATGCAAGTTATCTTGGGGTAGGATCCACACCTTAAAATGAAATTTATTGGGCTGGAGAGATGGCTCAGAGGTTAAGAGCATTGTCTGCTCTTCCAAAGGTCCTGGGTTCAATTCCCAGCAACCACATGGTGGCTCACAACCATCTGTAATGGGGTCTGGTGCCCTCTTCTGGCCTGCAGACATACACACAGACAGAATATTGCATACATAATAAATAAATAAATAAATATTAAAATATATATAAAAATGAAATTTATTTATGGTTCATGTCTACCTTTTATATACAATATTTTTAGAAAGCCTGATTTTGACTGTGACCCATCTTATGCTGTCAGGCCCGAAATTTCTTACTGTGATGTCTTGTCAGACCTCAAACAATTTTGGATTTTTAGATTTGGTAACTGTTCTAGTATCATTTCCTGCTGAGATAACACACTGAGCAAAAGCAACTCAGCTTACAGGTCACAGTTCATCACTGAGGGAAACCAAGATGGGAACAAACCAGGAACTTGAGGCAAAAACCACAGAAGGGCTGGACACGGTGACGCACACCCTTAATCCCAGCACTTGGGAGGCAGAGGCGGGCGGATCTCTGTGAGTTCGAGGCTGGCCTGGTCTATAGAGTGAGTTTCAGGACAGCCAGAACTGTTTCACAGAGAAATCCTGTCTCAAACTAATTATAATAATAAAAAGGAGGAGGAGGAGAAGAGAAGAAGGAGGAGGAGGAGGAAGAAGAGGAAGAGGAGGAGGAGGAAGAAATCACGAGGAGCTCGGCTGCTGACTCGCTCCAAGGCCTATGCTTCAGTAGCTCTTGGTCATATTAGGACCTACGCAGAGGATGGTGTCACTCAGTGTTGGGCTCTCCTCTATCAGTTAACAATCGCGGTTCCCTACAGACACCCATAGGCCACTCTGACCCCGGCAACCTCTCAACTGAGGCTCTCAGGAGACTCTAGGCTGTGTCAGGTTGACAGAGCTAACTGTCTGGGACATTCCACTTGTGATGTGGTGTGGTTGCTGATTAAGCTGAGCTAAGAAAAAAAGGGGTGGGTGGGGCTGGAGAGATGGCTCAGCGGTTAAGAGCACTGACTCTTCTTCCAGAGGTCCTGAGTTCAATTCCCAGCAACCACACGATGGCTCACAACCATCTATAATGAGATCTGGTGCCCTCTTCTGGGGTGCAGGTACACATGCAGGCAGAATACTGTATACATAATAAATAAATGAATAAACCTTAAAAAAAAAATGGGTTGAAAGCTGTGTTAAAAGAGCAGGGGCTTGGGCACTCGGCAATTGCTCTACCATGGAGCCCCAGCCCAGCCCCATCACTGAGCTTGTTCTTGGGTTGGGCTTGGCCAGAATCTCCCATTGGCCTCACCTGCTTCAGCACAAGGCTTCAGTGAGGGGCTGGAGAGATGGCTCAGTGGTTAAGAGCATTGCCTGCTCTTCCAAAGGTCCTGAGTTTAATTTCCAGCAACCACATGGTGGCTGACAACCATCTGTAATGAGATCTGGTGCCTTCTTCTGGCATACAGGCATGCATGGAGGCAGAATGTTGTATACATAATAAATAAATAAATAAATCTTTAAAAAAAAGGCTTCAGTGAGCTGGGTGGAGCTAGTTGGTCCAGCTTCCAGTATCCACATGCATCTACTTGCAGCGAGGGTAATGGGACAAACAGGGCCACATTTATCTCTTCATCAAGCAGCTCAGACTTCTTTTGGAAGCTGGGCCCAAGAAGGAGGAAGAATGGCCAAGACCTGGAGCAGAAATGTTCTCGCTGCTTTGCTCCGTCTCCTGCTGTCCTCCGGACCTAGGAAGTTCCTGACCTATGCGCTCATCCAGGAAATGGAGAAAGCAGTCTCTTTAAACAAGGAGCTTCAAAAAAAAAATGTCTACCACAGGCTCTCCTCTTCTGCCCTGGCCAAGGACATCCATACCCACCCAGTGTCAATGACAGACACCTGCCAATGGATGGTTCACTGACCTCTATGCCCCTGGAAGTTCAAGAAAATTGTTTTTTGGGTTTATTTGGGGGGGGTTGTTTATTTGATTTTTGTTTTTTTTTTTTTCAAGACAAGGTTTCTCCGTAGTTTTGGAGCATGTCCTGGAAATAGCTCTTATAGACCAGGCTGGCCTCAAACTCACAGAGATCCACCTACCTCTGCCACCACTGCCCGGCTAAATTCAAGAAAATTAAGTGTATTTTCTAAGCTGCATCTGGGACGGGGAGCAAGTTCCCATGAAGTAAGGTGCTATGGATGGAGCTGGAGACCCCCTAAAATACCATACTATAACTTGTGTTAAAGCCTTAGCCCCCAGCCTCACTGTACTTAGAGCCAGGGTCTTTAAGGCGGTGACTAAGGTAAATCTCACAGGGCTGTGTCATTAGAAGAGACAACTGAAGCTGGGTGTGTCAGCACACTCCTGTAACCCCAGCACTCAGGAGGCTGAGGCTGGCACACTCCTGTAACCCCAGCACTCGGGAGGCCAAGTGGTGGCACACACTCCTATAACCCCAGCACTCGGGAGGCTGAGGCTGGCACACTCCTGTAACCCCAGCACTCGGGAGGCTGAGGCTGGCACATTCCTGTAACCCCAGAACTCGGGAGGCTGAGGCTGGCACACTCCTATAACCCCAGCACTCGGGAGGCTGAGGCTGGCACATTCCTGTAACCCCAGCACTCGGGAGGCTGAGGCTGGCACACACTCCTGTAACCCCAGCACTCGGGAGGCTGAGGCAGAAGGATCAGGAATTTGAGGCCAGCTTGGGCTACAAGAGACCTTGTCTCAGAATTTAAAACCAATAAAGTAGAAGGGAGAGAGAGGGGAGAGGAGAGAGAAGGAAGGAAGTGGAGGGAATGAGGAGGGGAGAAGAGGGACTAGCACGAAGACCAGAAACACCTGAAGAGAAGGCGACTTGGACATGAGAACCCTGGCAAATCCAGGCTCGACGGCACCCTGACCTGGGACTCACAGGCCTCAGAACTGTGCGGAAACAAGAGCCAGGGTCAGTGGTGACATCAGGAAGGAGAAGACTAGAAGGGACTACCAGAGGTGGCCCTCAGCATGCCCAGATGGAGGAGGGGTTTCTAGTAGATGGGGGGGGGAGAGGGACCAGGTTTGGCTGGTGCTCCAAAGTCTTTGGGTTCCGTGTAGATTACTAACAGACTTTGGAACTGAGAGAGAGCCCCAGCTGGCCCCGTCTGTAGTTTCTGCCAATATCCTGAACCTGGGCCCCAAGCACTTCTACAAATACATGCTTGGCCTTTGGAGCTGTGTGGTGACAAGATAGTGTTCTGGGCACATGTATGCAGGTAGGGGTGTAAGTGTGTGCCTCTGTGTCTGTGTGTGAGTGTGTGTGTGTCTGTGTGTGTGTGTGTGTGTGACTGGAGATTATACCTAGGGCACAGTATATGGTAGAAAGGTGTTCTACCACTGAGCTACATCCCCAGTCCCTCTCTGAAATTTTTAAAGATATATTTACTTAATCTGACATGTATGAGTGTTTTGGCTGAATGTATGTATGTGCGCCACATGTGTGTCTGGTGCCTGCAAATTCAGGAAAAAAATCAGGTCCTCAGAACTAGAGTTATAGATGCTTGAGAGTCCCCATGCAAGTTCTGGGAACCAAATCCAGGTCCTCTACAAAAAGCAACAAATACCCTTAAATACTGAGTCCTCCCTCCAGTTCCCTCCCCTTTTAAAGAAAATTATACTTGGGGGCTGGAGAAATGGCTCAGTGGTTAAGAGCACTGCCTGTTCTTCCAAAGGTCCTGAGTTCAGTTCCCAGCAACCACATGGTGGCTCACAACCATCCATAAGGAGATCTGGTGCCCTCTTCTGGCCTGCAGGCACACATGCAAACAGAATACTGACAATACTGTAGACATAATAAATAAATCTTTTAAAAAAAGAAAAGAAAAAGAAAATTATACTTAGTTATTTTGTGTGGAAAGGTCATGTATGTGTAGGTCAGAGAACAACTTTTGGGAATCGTGGGTCACAGGGACTCCAGGATGGAACCTGGGTTATCACGCTGGGCAGCAAACGGCATTCCCTGCTGAGCCTGGCCACTGGGATTCTGTCCAGTATCATTGGCTGTGACAGGGAGGACAGCAGGAAGGACACTGTAAAGTCATCACAGCTCCCACTACCGCCTCCAAGGCTGGTCTGAACCGGGGTCCCTTCAGCGGGCACATGGCTAGGCCACGGAAGGGCCTAGAATAAACCACCTTCCTGGACCCTCAGATAACTTCCCATGGTGACTCACAGCTGTTGCCTGGCCATCTTGGGGAGTGGTCCATCCATGGCCCTGGAGATGGGGATCAACAAAAGCTGACTTCAGAGCTGGGTAATCAGGGCGGGGATAGGGAATGCTGAAGCACCCCTTTGTTTCAGAGATTGGGTGGGGAGTGCATATGCAGGCTTGCTCAGTTCCGTCCCCCTCTGTGGGCTTTTGGGTAAAGCTCTGAATTCTATTTGCATCAAGGACCTGAGGTTCTGGGATGTTTAAGAAGGAATTTTATTTTGACTTGCAAATGTGTTCTAGTAATTTAAATAAGATTTATGCCTTGTTGAAAGGGCAAATGAATTATGGAAGTTTCAGAACAAAAGCCCCAAAGATGGGTCCTGCACCGTGATGACATAAGCCCCAAATGCTGGCTGCTCGCTGACTGTCTGGTGGAGCCTCATAACTCGGGAGGTGTTTTCCTAGGTAGCCCAGGCTGAAGTTGAACTTCTTGTGTGTATGGGATAGTGACCTGAAATGTCTGCTCTTCCTGCTGTGCCAACCTGCTGACGGCTGGAAGAACAGGCCTAGCCCACACCTGGCTACAAATGAAGTTTCATATAGGCCTTTATGGCAGAAATATCAAATGTCATTTTTCACAGTTTGTGATTTATCTTAAAATGTTTAGACTACAGCGGCTGCCAGTCTGTGGGGGTTGCATGCCATATCCTGCATATCAGATATTTCCATTACGATTCATAACAGTGGCAAAATGACAGTTATGAAGTTGCAATGAAATAATTTTATGATTAGGAGTCGCCCCAACATGAAGAACTGTATTAAAGGGTCGCAGCATTAGGAAGGGTGAGATCCCTATCCTAGGTCTACTTCCCCCTGTGGAATTTTTTTGCCAGCTTTTACGCCAGATATTGTTTCTCTTCTTCGAGTCAGTTGCCTATAAACTGACGTGTGGACTTGGTCTGTCACTCCTTGTAACTCCCACCTGAGCCCATCTAGAAGAGAAAGTGCAAGGCTAACCCAGTGTTTCCCAGATACTAAGCAACCGCCCAGCACTGCTGTCTGCTGCCCTTGCTGTCTCTCCGTGGCCCCAAGGGCAAACTCTGCACCCTCCAGAAACCTGTGCTTTCTCAGTGTTCACACAAAGGCCGTGGTAAGCCTGGCACACACCCACTGAGGGCTTTACCTTGGAGACCTAGACACAAACAACTTGAATCTCTCTTAGAAGTATTCCTCTTCTCCCCAAGCCTGGCAGGGCTACACTCCCCAAGCCTGGAATCTTCCAGCTTTTCCTTGGTGGATGGCAGAGCGGAGTCCCAGCTCTGGTGGTGACCTATACAGCAAGAGGGTTCTCTCAGCCACCTGCTCTAACCCAGCCCTGCCCTCCTGGCTCAGCCACCCTTCTTGGAGAGTAGGCTTAGTAACCCAAGAATGCCTTTGGGGTCTCGGTACCCACCCACGGGACTCCTTAAACTGTTTCTTCCAAACACACGCGGAGTGTCTTCCAAGTGGAACTCCCACACCATCTGCTCTTGTGGCCCTGTTTTCTTCATTGCCTTGGTTTCTCAAACATTCAAGGAGAAGGTCTCCAGGGGAGCCAGGGAGCCAAGTGTTTGCTCCTTAGAGCATTGATTTCCCGGAAGGCTGTCTCCAGGGACAGCCAGCCCCATGACTCAAGCTCCCGGGACTTTACCAGGTATCCCCAAAGTGGCCTCAGTAGCCAGGCAGGAACTTGTGCACTGGCCTTCCCCAGCTGCGTGAGACCACACGGAACACGTGAGTGCTGAGAAGGACCACAGAACCTGGGAAAGCTCCAGATCCCACACCCAGAGGGAAAGTGGAAAACCTGGAAAGGGCTAGGTTCCTAGGGCCACATCAACAGACAGCAGCCAGAAGAGGAAGATAAAGAGTGGGCGAGAATAGCAGGATACTGTAGGCTTAAGTTTGCCGTGGCCACGCACACACAAGTAGTACACTCACACAGGGCTCTGGCCTGTTCTAACACATCTGTGGATCTTCCATAACAGTTTACAAAATGGATCTTGCAAGTTAAGGTACAGGCTTAAAGTCTGCTGTCCTGCTATATGCTATTTTCTATTTTTTTGTTTTGTTTTGTTTTACAAGACAGGGTTTCTCTGTAGCTTTGAAACCTGTCCCGGAACTCACTCTGTAGACCAGGCTGACCTGGAGCTCACAGAGATCCACCTGCCTCTACCTCCTGAGTGGTGGGATTAAAGGCATGTACCACCACTGCTCGGCAATTTTATGTTATATTCTGTTCTTTCTGTTTGCTTGTTTATTGGAGACAATAAGCTGCATAGCCCAGGCTAGCCTCCAATTTGCCCAACTCTTCCTGAGGCAGCTTCCTGGCTTGTAGAGATTAAGCAGGATTTCAGGGAGCACATATTTTTCTCAGATTTCATATGCAGTCAAGAATGACCTGAAACTCCTAATCCTCCTGCCTTCACCTCCCACATACTGGGATTACAAAAAGTATTTGCCACCATGCCTGGCTTCACACAGATTTTTTAAAAAATTTGTTTATGTGCATGTGTTTGTGCAGGTGTTCTTGGAAACAGAAGAAGGTGCCAGATCCCCTCCCCTGGAGACTGAGTTACAGGCAGCTGTGATCTGCCCCATGTAGGTGCTAGAAACCAAACTCCAGTTAGAAGAACAGCAAGTGCTCCCTACTGCTAAGCCATCCCTCCAGCCCCTTTCTCCTTCCTTCCTTCCTTCCTTCCTTCCTTCCTTTCTCCCTTCCTTCTTTCCTTCCTTCTTTCCTTTCCTTTTCCTCCTCTCTTTTTTCTTTCAGATGAGATCTGGTGCATTCAGGGTGGTATAGCTGTAGACTCTTTTTTCTTTCAAATACTTACACTCACCTCCCCAGCCCTTTCACACATGGTTTTCATAGCATTTGAAATTTAATGAGTCTGGGGATGGAGTTGTTAGCAGCCCTAGGTCTGACTGTGATAAAACACTCCACACAAAGCCATGCCTGAGGCTGTGGAGGTGGTTCCGTGGATAACAGCGCTTGCTGCACAAGTCTGAGGATCCAAGTTCGAATTCCCGGCGCCCACGTAAAAAGCAGGGCATGGCTGCATGCTCAGATCAGTAGCCCTAGCACTGTGGGGAAGAGGCAGGAGGATCACTGGAGTTTGTGGCTATAGCTCCAGGTTCAGTGAGAAGGTGCAGTGAGAGACGCTGTCTCAGAGCAGTAAGACAGAGGGTGAGAAAACCAGACAACTGATGTCCTCCTATAGCCTCTGGATACATGGAGGCATGCACACACACACATACACACACACACACACCCCTAGCTCTAGGAAAGGTTCTTTATAAACTTCTACCCAACTCCCATGGAGTAGAGCCTACCTCAGAGGGTTAGGTGGAGGGCGGCTGAAGGCAGCTAAGAGTCAAAAGTATAGGAACAGAGAAGAGGGGTTCACCAGAGGAGAAGGGGTGGGCACGCCTTCTCTCATAGTTACTTTGGCTAAAGTAATTGAAACAACTTGAGAAAAAGTTTATTCTCTCTCTCTCTCTTTTTCTTTTTTGGTTTTTCGAGACAAGAGTTTCTCTGTGGCCAGGTGATGGTGGCGCACGCCTTTAATCCCAGCACTCGGGAGGCAGAGGCAGGTGGATCTCTGTGAGTTCGAGACCAGCCTGGTCTACAGAGCTAGTTCCAGGACAGGCTCCAAAGCCACAGCGAAACCCTGTCCCGAAAAGCCAAAAGCCAAAAGCCAAAAAAAAAAAAAAAAAAAAAAAGAGTTTCTCTGTGTAGCTTTGGAGCCTGTCCTAGAACTCACTCTGTAGACTAACCTGGCCTTAAATCTGCCTCTGCCACCCAAGTGCTGGGATTAAAGGCGTGCGCCACCACCAACTGACTGATGGTTCAGAGGCATGTCAGTGCATCATGTCCAGGAAGGCATGGTGGCAAAAATATGAGTTTGTTTGTTCAAGTCACATTAGACAGGAAGCAGAGAACATGACTGGAACCCGGGGTGAGCGTGACATCCTCAGACCCTGTACCAGAGGGTTTTATTTCCACCAGCCAGGTCCCACTTCCTCCAGGCTCCACAGACTTCAAAATAATTCTACAAGCTAGGGACTGAGTGCTCAAAACAAAAGCCTGTGAAGGACATTCCAGATTCAAACTAAGAGAGGGGAGGAGCCAGGGACCGAGAAGCAGCAGGGGAGAGAAGAGGGGAAGGATCCAGGACAGAGCCTGTATATGGTGATGGGCTCTTGTGGTGTGACCCAGAGCTGGCAGTCGCTGGCATCAGCAGGCGTGGAAAGCCAGTTACGGTGCTAAGCCTCTGTTATACTAGCCAGCAGCTCTCATTTTGTTTTCATAGTGTTTTTTTTGGTTTGTTTTTTGTTTTGGTTTTGGTTTGTTTTTTGTTTTGGTTTGTTTTTTTTAAAGAAAAGGTCTAGGCCGGGTGGTGGTGGCGCACGCCTTTAATCCCAGCACTTGAGAGGCAGAGACCGGTGGATCTCTGTGAGTTCAAGGTCAGCCTGGTCTACAATGGGAGTTTCAGGACAGGCTCCAAAGCTACAGAGAAACCTTGTCTTGAAAAACCAAAAAGAAAAAAGAAAAAGGGAAAGGAAGGAAGGAAGGAAGGAAGGAAGGAAGGAAGGAAGGAAGGAAAGAAGGAAGGAAAGAAGGAAGGAAAGAAGGAAGGAAAGAAGGAAGGAATAAAGAAAGGAAGAAAGGGAGGAAGGCCGGGCGATGGTGGCACACGCCTTTAATCCCAGCACTCGGGAGGCAGAGGCAGGCAGATCTCTGTGAGTTCGAGACCAGCCTGGTCTACAGAGCTAGTTCTAGGACAGGCTCCAAAGCCACAGCGAAATCCTGTCTTGAAAAACCAAAAAAAAAAATAAATAAATAATAAAAATAAATAAAAAAAATAAAAAAAAAGAGAGGAAGGAAGGAAAGAAGCAAGCAGCAGGGTCTTGCTGGGCAGTGCTGGTACACTGTGTAGCCTTGACTGTCTTAAGGCTTAGTAGACCAGCCTGGCCTTGAACTCACAGAGATCTACCTGCCTCTACCTCCCAAGTGCTGGGATTAAAGGTGTGAGCCACCATACCTGGCCCAATATTTTTATTATTACATTTCCTGTCTGTCTGTCTGTCTCTCTGTGTGTTGCCATGACGCATGTGTGGAAGGCTAAGGACAACTTGCAGAAGTCCGTTCTCTTTTTCTACCATGTATTCAGATCATCTCAGGCTTAGAAACAAGTGCCCTTCCACGCCCCCTCCCCACCCCAAGCTGTCTCACCAGTCTCAACTTTACAATATCCCCTCCCCCAACAAAACCCGAAGAGCTTGAAGACTTTAGACAGGTGGGCTGCAAACCCTGGAGTCAATGATTGCTCCTGAGATCTTGAAGAAGAAGCTGATCTCCACCTTCACCCCCTGACCACCCACTGTTTCCTCCTCCAGGAGAGAATGTGTAAAAGTAGACCTAGGCCTCCAGGGAGATGCTGTGGCCCATGGTGGGGTCAAAGGTAGCTAGAAGGATTCTCTGTCTATCCCGTCCAGTCTGCCTGGACTGGTTTTTCCTCTACAAACTGGGTCCCCACAGCCATTTATAAAATAACCACTCAGAGACTTAATATAAATTATAATTGTTTGGCCAATGGTTTAGGCTTATTACTGGCTAGCTCTTCCTCTTATAAATTAACCCATTTCGGGGCTGGAGAGGAAGCTCAGAGGTTAAGAGCACTAGCTGTTCTTCCAGAGGTCCTGAGTTCAATTCCCAGCAACCACATGGTGGCTCACAACCATCTGTAATGAGACCTGGTATCCTCTTCTGGCCTGCAGACATACATGTAGACAGAATACTGTATACATAATAAATAAATAAATAAATATTTTTAAAAAATTAACCCATTTCTACTGATCTGTGTATTGTCACATGGCCATGGCGTTACCTCTGTTCTTTCTCCTTAGGCTGCTGCTGTGCGGCTACATGGCATCCACTCGACTTCACCTACTCAGTCTATCTATCTATCTATCTATCTATCTATCTATCTATCTATCTATCTATCTGTTTGGATTTCCCACCTAGGTATATTCTGCCTGGCCATTGGCTGAAACAGCTTTCTTCCTCAACCAATAAGAGAAACCCATAGTCACAGCCTACAGAAGGACATCCTACATCAACGGGATGCTCGCTGCTCCCCTCACCCCTGAGGAGCAGGAACTATGCATGGTCTGACAACCAGGGTGAGCATAAGCACACAATGGAACCTTCCACTCCAACCTCTATGCTGGGGATGAAACCAGATGCATGCAAGGCAAGCTCTCCACCACTCAGCCCTACCCAACCCCCAGCTGCCGTCTTAATTAACACAGAGGGATTCTAGGGCCCAAACTCTTTTTAGGATGACCCTGGAGTTTGCGGCCTTTTGCAGCCCTCTGTCCTCCCAGCCCAGCTGAGTAGGCAGACTTGCCCTGTGTCACAAGATTAACTCTAGCACCAAGGATAGTCAGCTTAGATGCCACCTAGGCCCTGTTCTCCACTATCCCGCCCCACTGCTAGAGAAATGGCTCCCAAAGAAAGACTGGCTAAATTGGTGTCCTGAGCACAAATGAGGATAGAGAGGTGGTGGGAGGGGTGACATAAATCTTAATTCTAACCCAATATAGCACATCTGTAACAACCCCAACTCTTGAGAGGCTAAGGCAGGAGGATCGTAGTGCGAAGTCTGTCTGAACTACATAGCAAGTTCCCTCCCCCCTCCCCGCCCCAAATAAATAAAAAACTTACCGATTCAAACTCAGTATCACCCTCCCTTATCATCCCCCAAAGTATTGTCATGGCAACTTCTCACAGCCCCGTGGCTGCACCCACACACCTACCTACACACCTCCAGCGTAAAGCAAGACAGTCATCTCTCATTTCCTGTGTACCTGCAGCTCTGGCTATGAGTCATCCCCTGCATTCAGCCCACCAGGACAGCCAAGTGGCTCAGGACATTCAGGACCCTTGTTTTACAAGTACCTGTGACATCACCAGCTGCCCACAACCTCCTGTGACCTCACCAACCTGGACAACTGAGCCTAGCAGAGCCCCAGCCACTCCTTCCCAACCACCACACCTAGCAGGGGGCATAGATGACCGCCGAGCCCCTGGAAGAGGCTGAAGCCACCAGCAGGCCAGTATACGATCTTCCCCATGCCTCTGTGGGCAATGAAGCCGATGACAACTCTGCAGAATCGCCTGGAGAGTCCCAAAGTCAGGATTTCCTGCTTGATGATGTCCCACCGGTAGGTATCACTGCGGCATTCTCCGAACATGAGGATGTAGACCAGGCCTCTGAGACGAAGGCCGTCGCCACAGAGAACGATGAAGATCAACTCACCATCGCGGCTGACACCTTCATGGGGCAGGATGAAGACCGGGCCCCTGTGCAGAGTGCCACCTCTAAGGGACAGGATGAAGACCAGGCCTCCATGCCGACTGCCATCTCTAAGGGACAGAATGAAGACCAGGTGTCAATGCCAATCACCCCTCCAATAGAACAGGATGAAAATCAGGCCTCCATGCAGATAGCCACCTCCATCAGGAAAGGTGTAGAGATAGTCATCTCCATGAATATGCCAACTTCTGGGGACAAAGATGAGAACCCAGCCGCTCCAAGCCCAAATCAGGAGAATCTTGAAGGGAACACATCTCTGCTGCAGCAAGACTCAGGTATCCTGCAAGTGTTTGTGGGCTTCCAGAACCCAGTGTGGGACAGACTGGCTGAAAATAACCGCACAAGTCGGAGCCGCACAGTTTTCCCAAGAGACTCCCAGAACCAGGAAAAGACACCAGGAAAACTGCATGTTCCTGAAGGGGAGCCAGAAATAGCTCCAAAAGCTGAGGTCCCATCTGCTCAGCCTGAAGATGTCCAGCCTTCTGTGGGAGCTACTGACCCATCCACTTTGAATACCAGTAGTCCTGACCAAGAACCCAAGGGCATCACCAAATCTGCTGAGCAGGAAGCTGAAGGTTTCGGGGCCTTGAACCCCGAAAGCAAAGATAGACCTCCAGGGCCTACCAGGGAGGATTTAGCTGATGAATCAAGGATCTCGCAGACACCCCCACCTTTCTCCAGCTCCCCAGGAGGCAGTCCACCTCCCTCTCCAGGTCCCTGCCACGTGTCCCTGGGCAGGAACCTTCTAGACCCCAGCCTGTACAGGCCTGATGTGGAGAATGACTACATGCGCTCCATGACCAGCCTGCTGGGCGGTGGTGAGGCGTCCACCAGCTCCCTTGCAGACATCCTGGTGTGGTCAGACACAGCCACCGGCATGAGCTTGGCCGTCGGCATCCTGACTTCAGGCTACAGCTCCCCAGCTGACAGGCTCCACGAAGAGGGTCCCAGCCTGCGCACTGTCTCCAGTCTCTTGGGTAGTGCCCGGTCAGCTCTCTCCTCTGGATTGGTGGCTGGAACCGGCTCGGCCCTGCGCTCAGTCACGCACCTGATGGAGTCTGTGGAGAGACGAACTGTAGAAGGCATCCGGTCAGCTGTTCGCTACCTGGCCAACCACTTCACCTCACGATGGGCTCGCGCTGGCCCCAATAGTGACTAGACCAGCAAGTCCCCTGCTCCCTCCCCAGCCCTGAACTAGATAGACGACTGCCCCAGCCCTTCAGTAAATAACCACAAGCGTTTATTTTCTAATCTCTGCCCTCATCCATGCAGTAGGACAACAGAGTGAAGGGGCAGAGGGGGCCCAAAATGTTCTGGTCAGCCGGGCTCTGACAGGGCTGGGGAAGAGAGTGGGGGGAGTTCCAAATGGGCAAAAGCCAGCTGTGTTTCCACGGGTAACCTGCCTGTTGAGGTTCTGGGAGGCAGTAGAGGGTATTGGGGGAGAGAGTCCTATACCGGGCCTCACAGAAGGGACACACACCCCTGAGTCCCATGTAATCCTTTTATAGACTTCTGGTGTCTCTTGCCCTAGGCCCCACTCCCTGGCCTCCCTCTCTTCATCTGGAATAGAGACAGGAATGCCACCCCGTCCACACACACACACACACACACACACCAATGCCAGAAGACAGAGGGATACAGTGGGGTTTTATGTAGTACTCCATGGGACAGGGCTCAGAGCGGGTGATCAAACCATTGCTTGGACTAATGGGGTGGGAGGATTCCGAGATGGATGTAAGGCCATTAGATTTCCAGGGGGCCAAGCAGAATGGCTGCCCACCTTTGGCACAGATAATTTTCATGATGTTTGCTCTGGCCTCTGCCATTCGCATCTTGGAAAGCATGTACAAGGGCGAGAATCGCGAGCACACCCAGGGCCACTTGTGTTGGAAGCCACAGTCACCCTCTGACAAGACCCAGTGCTGTATCTTGGGCAAAGCCCCAGGCCAATCCTGCCCTCAGGCACAGCCTTACAGCCCACTAGGGGCATCCACCCATCCATTCCAACTTTCCTGTGTGTCTCCAGATGGGGCCCTGGGGATGAATTCAGGCCTAGTTTAGTTTTTAGAGTTTTTCTTATGCTCATATTTTTTAAAACTTTTTTCCTTTTAAATATGTTTATTTTATGTATATGAGTATTTTACCTACATGTATGTATGTATATGCACTACATTCATGTAGTGTCCATGGAGGCCAGAAGAGGGCGTTGTGTTCCCCATCTCCCAAACCAGCGAGTTTTGAATTAATATGGGTGTTGGGAGTCAAACCTGAGTCCTCCGCAAGAGCAGCTAGTGCCCTTAAGTGGCGAGCCATCTCTCTGGTCCCAATTGCTCACATTTTTAAAGTTTACAGAATGTTTTAGGCTTTCTATTGCTGTGAAGAGACACCATGACCATGGCAACTAATAAAGAAAATATTTAATTGAGGTGGCTTGCTTACAGTTTCAGAGGTTTAATCCATTATCATCATGATGGCTGGGACTGTGGCGGCAAGCAGGCAGACATGGTGCTGGAGAATTCTACACCTTGGTCCAAAGACAACAGGAAGTGAACAGTCTCACTGGGCATGACTTGAACATACATGAGATCACAAAGCCTGCCTCCAACAAAGCCACACCTAATAGTGCCTCTCCCTTTGGGAGCCATTTTCTTTTAAACCATCACACATAACAGGACTTTTGCTTCTCTGAAATAAAAACAAAACAAACAAAGAACAACTAGCGGGTTGGAGAGATGACTCAGTGGTTAAGAGCACTAACTGCTCTTCTAGAGGACCCAAGTTCGATTCCCAGCACCCACATGACAGCTAACAACTGTCTGTAAGTCCAGTTCCAGGGGATCTGACACCTTCACACCAATGCACATAAAATAAAGTTAAATAAATTATTTAAAAAAAAAACAAAACAACTAAGTCTTGCGAGATGACTCAGCAGATAAAAACAGTGGTTGCACTTCCAGAGGTCCTGAGTTCAATGCCCAGCAACCACATGGTAGCTCACAACCCTTTATGAGATCTAGTGCCTTCTGGTGTGCAGGCATACATGCAGGCGGAGCATTGTATACATGATAAATAAATAAAATCTTTTTTTAAAGAAAATATAAGATTCAGAGGCAAAAAGTAGAGAGGATAACTTAAGAAAAGCTGGCTAGAAACAAGCCAAGCTAAAGCCAGACATTTGTAAGTAAGAATAAGTCTCTGTGTATTTATTAGGGAGCTGAGTGGCGAGCTCCCAAAGAGCAAAGAATAAAAATAAAAATCAACCACAGGGAGCAGCTCATAGGACACAGACACCAGGGCAGTGACCCAGCCCAGGATGGGGACGTGGACCAGAAGGCACCAAACCACATCATGCTAAAAGAAAATTGATAGGAGTCAAATATAGGGATGAGAAGAGGGCGGATGTTTGCAGGGTACTTTCGGGTGTTTCGGCTTGAGGTGGGACAAAGTTATAAATCCACCCCTACCAAAGCCTGATGTTAGGGGATCTGTGACAATCGACAGCAGCTTCTGGGATGGACTTTTGAATGTCTTCTGTCAACTGTTAGGAATATTTCCTAACCGAGCCACTCCGCCAACGCAAAATAATCCCAATCAAGCCAAATTAGAACAAATTAAAAGATATCCATGTTTAATTAGACACCTGCGCTCCCGGGTGGCCCCAAGGGGAACCGGAACCTGTCAATGTGATCACCTGAGAGGAAGAGGGAAAACCATGTGTTTATTTTCTGAGGCGCAGTTTAAGTAGCCTGTGGGAGTGGTCTTGACCTTTCCTGGGGAGGGGTCAAGGTTCAAGGGGCACAGGAGAGGGGCCTCTAAAGATGGAGGCCGAGGTTGGAATTACATCAACAACTTGGGGGATAGAGGCAGGAGGATCAGAAGTTCAAGGTTATCCTTGGCTACAGAGTGAGTTAGAGGCTAACCTGGGCTACTTGAAATCCCATCTCACAAAACAAAACCGGGCCTAGAGAGACGGCTCATTGGCTAAGAGCACTTACAGCTCTTGCAGAGGACCAGGGTTTGCCACCCAGACGGCAGTTTACAAGCACCCGTGACTCCCCTGTGTTAACACTAGGGCGTCCAACACTCTCTTTTCTGGCCTTGGCAGGCACCAGGCATGTAAGTGGTACACAGACATAAATGCAAGTAAAACATTCATATCCATAAATTTTTTAAAAATTGTCAGGGACCAGCCCTGACACAAACCATCTCTCATGCCAGAGTGGAGGTGTGGGAAGGAAAACACAACTCACATGACCGCATCGGGAGGGAGTTTTCAGGGATCCTTCATAAAGTCCTGAATTCACATCCTAAAAATCACCCTCATTTATTCTCCAAACAGCTTTTATATCAAAATGTAAACTGAGGGGGAAGTTCATTAGCATTCTCTCTCCTAGGTAGTGGGGGGAGTTGACTTAGGTCAAAGCTTGCCTATTGCCTATGCCCATTTTGTCATGTAGACTGAAAAACACTTTCCCAGGTGACCTCCTAAATTACAATAGAGGGAGCAGAACGGCATTAGCATATCCTGACCACTTGTTTAGGATGGTGTTAGGTGGTTTTACTACCAAAAGCCCAGGCGACCACACCTTCTGAGTGGCAGGTGCAAATTGTGCCTTGTAGGTCACTCAGAATTCTCTGACTGCCAGACAACGTAGGAATATGGGCCTGTATAATTTGGCCCCTACAAAAAACAGAATTAGAGACAGGCAGTTGTGGGACATGTTTTTAAAGTCCCAGCACTCAGATTGCAGAGGCAGGCAGATCTCTGAGTTCAAGGTCAGCCTGGTCTACGGACTGAGTTCCCAGGACAGCCAGAGCTACACGGAAACCCTGTCTGGAAAAAGAAAACAATAGGCCAAGTACAGTGGCTCACAACTTTAACAACTTTAGTCCAGGTACTAGGGAGGCAGAGGCAGGTGAAGGCTAGCTAGGTGTATATAGCGAGTTTCAGGCCAGCTGGGGCTACACACAGGGAGTCCCTGTCTCAAAAAAACAAAAGAGAAACTAAAACAAAATGTCATTTCAGCCAGGCCAAGAGTCAGCAAGACAGGCCTAGTGTCTGCCATCTGTATCAAAGAAGGACTTGTTCCTACAGCTCCTGGGAGCACTTGCTAGAAGCCGGTCCTGCAGGGAGCTGCCCCACCCAAGATCTTGCTGTCTTGTGAGGCTAGCTGGGGTCAGGTGACTGGCATCTAAGCTTTGACTTTTCCCCCTGCCCACTCTTCTACCCCCACTCCACTCTCCCCCTCCCCGCTCACTCTCCTTCCCGCTGCACACTCTCCCCCTCACTCTCCTCCCCCCCTCCCGCCCACTCTACCCCCCTCCCCACCCACACTCTTCCCCTCCCTGCCCACTCTCCTTCTCCACCCACCTCCGCCTACTCGGGCTTCACTCTCTTCCTTCATAGCAGGGTGTAGTGGCCAGTGACTTAGTTTTCACCACTGCATGACTTTGAGCCTACACAATGCAAGAAGCCCACACTGTGACCATGACTGTTGTCTCCATAAGAGAGGAGTATGTATATCTCATGAATTCAAATGATGGGAAAAGTCAAGCCAGGCATGGAAAAAAATGTGTGTGTGTGTGTGTTTGTGGTGTGTGTGTTTGTGGTGTGTGTGTGTGTGTGTGTGTGTGTGTGAGAGAGAGAGAGAGAGAGAGAGAGAGAGAGAGAGAGAGAGAGAGAGAGACCAGGGACCAGGTACAGTGCACAGGTGTTTAATACCCCCACTTGGGAGGCAGAAGCAGACAGATCTCAATGAGTTCTTGGACAGCCAGTCAGTGACCCTATGGGAGAAACAAAACAAAACCTTAGGCCAGTCATGGTGGCGCAGTCTTTGATCCCAGCACTCAGGATGCAGAGGCCGGTGGATCTCTGTGAGTTCAAGGCCAGCCTGGTGAGTGAGTTCCAGGACAGTCAAAAATCTTGCCAGGCTGGAGCGATGGCTCAGCAGAGAAAAGGAACACACGTTGCCTTTCCAGTGTCCAGCTCCCAGCACCCACACGGTGCCTGACAACCATCTGATCCAGGGGAATCTCATGCTTTCTGAAAGGTGCAGACAAAACTCTCATATCGATAAAATATATATCTGAAAAAATCGTTTGTTTGTTTTGGTTCTTCCAGACAGGGTTTCTCTGTAGTTTTGGAGCCTGTCCTGGAACTAACTCTCGTAGACCAGGCTGGTCTCAAACTCACAGAGATCCGCCTGCCTCTGACTCCCAAGTGCTAGGATTAAAGGCGTGCACCACCGCTGCCCAGCCTTGAAAAAAATCGTTGTAAGTCAGATGCTCAGATTCAGGATAGGCTTCTGTAGTCCCGGCACTCCTGCTCCAACATGGGACACAGAGACAGGAGAACTGGCCAGAAGCTCCTGAGAGACTGTCTCAACAAAGCGGACAGAGAGAACCAGCTCCAAAAGTTAGTCTCTGGTTCCTGCATGTGCATCTAGCACTCATACACACACACCGCATGCTTGCACACACTCTTACACACACACGCGCATGCACATGTACACTTACACACATACATACGCAATACACCAAATTAACTTTTGAAGAAGGAATATCTTGCCACAGGCACTGCTATGTTTCTTCTTTCTCCTTTTCTTTCTTTCTTTCTTTCTTTCTTTCTTTCTTTCTTTCTTTCTTTCTTTCTATTTTTCCTTAGACAAGGTCTCACTATGCAGCTTTCCTTGCCTTGGCCTGGAATTGCTATACCAGGCTGGCCTCAAATCCATCTGTCTCCACTTCCCAAATGCTGGGATTAAAGGTGCCACCATGTCCAACTACTGGCATATTTCTGTAATTCCAAGACCTAGAAGGTGGAGGCAGAACTCTGAAAATTCAAAGCTAGGCCAAGGCAACAACCTGAGTGTAACCCCAGGATCCTCACTAGGAGAGAACCAACTATCACAAGATGTCTTCCGACCTACACAGAAACACACAAACACACACTAAGTGATAAATTTAAAATTTATAAAACCAAACCCAGCCTGGGCTACATAGTGGAATCCCATTAATAATAACAATAATAGAACAGGGCCCAAGAAGTGACTTAGTAAAAGTATTTGCCACATCAGTTTGAGGACTTGAATTCAGACTCCCATGTGAGAAAATACTCGGAACTCAGAGGCTAGCAGATCTCTGTAATTTTGAGACCAACCTGGTCTACAGAATGAGTTCTAGAACAGTCAGGGCTACACAGAGAAACCCTGTCTTGAAAAACAAAAAACAAGAAACAAAAAAAAAAAAGAAAGAAAGAAAATAAAAGGAGAAGGAGGAGAAGTAGAAGAAAGAAGAAAATTTGGAAGTTTAAGTGAGGAATGTAGCACACATGCCTGAACACACACATAAATATAGTAATAATACTCTAAAGTGATCATGGTTTTTTTTTTTTTTTTTTTTTTTTTTTTTTGGTTTTTCGAGACAGGGTTTCTCTGTAGCTTTGGAGCCTGTCCTGGAACTCGCTCTGTAGACCAGGCTGGTCTCGAACTCACAGAGATCCACCTGCCTCTGCCTCCCGAGTGCTGGGATTAAAGGCGTGCGCCACCATCGCCCGGCGTGATCATGGTTTTTAAAATACACTTTTAAATATTGAACTGAAAGACCGCACCTCTCCCAGTCAAGGAGTAGTAGCCAGCCCTGTTTCTCAGACTTGCAGCTCCTGAGCTTCCGAAGTTCTGAAGAATGCAGATCGCGCCCTCTGCTGGAAATATGGCAGTACTGCTCCACGCCTGCGAGTCAAGTCCTTGAGACTTGTAAGAGAAGGGGGCCAGAATAGACTGAGACAGCCCGGTTACGAGGTGCAGGCTGAAAAACACCTCTAGGAAGCTCCTAGGCATAAGAAGACACAGGGAGGCCTGGAGAGTTGGCTCAGCAGTCAAGATCACTGGCTGCTTTTCCCCAGGATCAGGGTTCAATCCCCAACACTCACATCGCAGCTTAAAACCATCTGAGTAATTCCAGACCTCTTCTGGTCCCCTCAGGCACCAGGTACACATGTGTTACACAGACAGCCATGCACGCAAAACACCTGTACATACTTTAAGAGACAGAGGGTCACAGAATCTCCAACAGGAATCGTGATAGCTGACCAGCTAAAATTCTTGGTGCTCAGAGACACAAAACACCAGAGGGCAGAGGCTTTCAAGCAGGGTCCAGTCAAACCAAGGTGTGGGACCTTGCACACACTCTTACACACACACACGCATGCACATGTACACTTACACATACCACACACACATACATACGCACATACGTAGAGCCAGGACAGGCTTTAATTATCCTTTGAACCCAGGCCTAAAAGCAAGCAGAGTACTGCATCAGTGAAAACAGTGGTCCTGGAACAGGGTTTTCATATCTCCTGATTTTGTTTTCATCAACTGTAAAATAGATCTTGTACTGGCTAGGTGGGGGGGGGGGGGGGGGAGAGCACACCCTGAGAATCCTACCACTTAGGATGAACAAAAGGATCAAAATCTCAAGGCTGCCCTTGACTATAGCACAGCAAGATCAAGGCCACCCTTCCTCAAAAACAACACATCAGTGACTGCAAGATGGCTCTGTTGATGCTGAAAACCTGAGTTGAAATCTCTGAAACCCACATAAAAATGCCAGATGTAGCAGGGTTTGGTTATATAAACCTTTAATCCCAGCACTCTAGAGGCAGAGGCAGGCAAAGTTCTGTGAGTTCGAGGCCAGCCTGGTCTACTAAGTACGTTCCAGGAGAGTCCGGGCTACCACCTTGCCTGGTGGTGGTGGTTGTGGGGGAGCCAATGAGATAGTTCAGTGTCTAAAAAGCACTTGCTGCCAGACCTGAGTTCAAGTCCCAGGACCAACAGGGGAAGGAAAGAGCCAACTTTCATAAATTACCGTGTGATTTTTACCATGCACCATAGTAGGCATGCATACACATGTGTGTGCACACAGTAATTAAAAAAAAATGTTTGCAAAACAGTGTTTCTCACCAGGCAGTGGTGGTGCATGCCTTTAATCCCAGCACCCTGGTCTACAGAGAATGACTGTCTTGAAAAACAAAAACAAACAAAATAAACTCTCTGTGTGTACAGCCATGGCTATCCTAGAACTAGCTTTGTAAACTAGGCTGGCCTTGAACTTAGAGAAATCTGCCTCCCTCTGCCTCCCAAGTGCTGGGATTAAATATGTGTGCCCCCATCACCCGCTTTAAATTTTTAATTTCAAAAACACAGACATCCACAAAGCAAAAACTAAAACATAAAAAAAAAAATCCAGGGCTGGAGAGATGGCTCAGAAGTTAAGAGCACTGACTGCTCTTCTGGAGGTCCTGAGTTCAATTCCCAGCAACCACACTGTGACTCACAACCATCTGTAATGAGCTCTGGTGCCCTCTTCTGGCAAGTAGGCATACATGGAGGCAGAACACTGTGTACATAATAAATAAATAAATCTTTTTTAAAAAATCCAAACCATAAAATTAAAATTTTCCAGAAACTTAACCTCCAAACTTTAATGGTAAGGGCATTTGGACTTTGGACTCGTAACTGGGATTCAGTAAGGTAACCGTGATCTTATTATAATTTATTTACTTAGAGAAAAGGTCATTCTGAAGCCCTCGCTAACTTGGAATTTACTGTGGAGACCAAGACCGAACTCAGAGATCTGCCTGCCTCTGCCTTCTGTGAATTAGAATCAAAGATGCGTGCCGCTACTTCCAGCCATTTTGATTTGTTGTTTTGTCTGTTTGGGGGTTTTTTGGTTTTGTTTTTTGGCTTTGTAAGGGAAGGGGGACCTGAGCTAGTATGTTTGCTGTCTTCACATCTTGGTGAAGCAAGCAGACTCCTGTAGATACTGGTCGCATGCCCTTGGACGCCCCAGTCTCTAGAACTGTGAGCTACACCGATGTCTGTTCTTTAGATTCCCCAGTCTCAGGGACAGAAAACAGGGGAAACGGTATTTAACAGGGGTGAATCCTGGGACTTGGGAGCTGAGGCAGGAAACTCTAGAGTTCAAGACTAGCCTGGTCTCCATAGCACATTCCAGACCAGCCTGGGCTGCAGAGGACTCAGAAGTCTCGGAGAACAGACCAAACAGCAAAGCCTCCTGGGGTTTCCTGTCTGTGTGTGTGTCAGGAGTCTCTTCTCTGGACACGACAGAGCCCAAGGTGGAGTGCTCTGGGCACAAACTGCGTTGATGACTGGTGTTAGGAAGAACGAGGGAAGAAATGGTTGTGGGGACGTCCGGTGTCCACCACCCTTCCTGTGGCTTTAGATCTCTCCCGTCCCACTTTCCCCGCAAACAGTGAACCTTGTCTCCGACCCTGCTGCGTACAGGTGGAATTCTACCCTCCACACCTCCTTATTAAACGGTCATCAGCACACCAACATCGCCTTTCCCACAGGCACTTCCAGAGCCACAGACCAGACCAGATGTGTGCCCAAGGCCAGGCACAGCCCACTCCTGGACTCTAGAGCGTGCCCACCACGCCCACACAAGCTTGCCAGTGCCCTGCAGCTGTCCCTTGGAGGGAGCCAAGGCATCTGGATCTTTTTAAGTCCTCTACCTAACTCCGTGAACTAAAGGAATATTCCTTTGCATGCGAATGAGGAAATAGGTTGACTAACAACCTCCTGTATCGTATTAATACTTTTCCTTTTTTGTTTTGTTTTGTTTTTTTCCAGACAGGGTTTCCTTGTATAGACCTGGCTGTCCTGGAACTCGCTCTGTAGACCATGCTGGTCTCGAACTCACAGAGATCCACCTGCCTCTGCCTCCCAAGTGCTGAGATTAAAGGCCTGCGCCACCACGGCCCGGCTAATATTAATACTTTTCAAACTGCAGCTTTAGTGAGAGAAAACATCTTCCCACACATGACCTCACCACGCCGGACTTGAACTAGACTCACTAGAGACAGCAGTGCTCCGGCCAGGGAGGTTAATGAGGTAAAGCAATTAGTAAGAGGTTCTGGATTTTATCTCCCAGCTGGACTTCCGGCTTCAGTGCTTTCTATTGAGCCGTGATGTGGAAGAGACATTCAGAGAGACATTATAAGTATACACAAAGTTCCCTGTTTCCTAACCCTGGAGCACCTGGCCTAGCTGTTTGGAGGTGAAGGTCACATACACAAGCCCTACGTAGGGCTCAGGAGTGGAGTAGGAAACGGGACTTGGACAAAATGCAGGAGCAGGGCCGTAAATCTCCTCCTCCAGGACTGGTGGCCAAGAGCCTACATTTCCTGGATGGTCAGGGAGGAGGAAGGAGAAAAACACCCTGTCCTGCCTCCTGTTAGTAGAACAGGAGCCCAGGTTGGGGCCTGGTGAGGAAACATGGCTGGAACAGAAAACTGGGCAGTTGAGATGGGGTGAGAACAACAAAGGCTCTGTCTGCGAGAAAAATCCGAGTGCCGGCCGCATCGGGCCACAAAGGGGCTTTCTCCGGCCCGGCCAGCCCAGGGCAAGGCAGAGTGTCTGGGTTGCTGCAAGCCAGGCGGCACCGTTTCCTACCAAACGCAGCAAGGTTCCGAGGCTTCCAACCTGGATCCAGGCCACTAGGGGCCCAGCCGCCCCGCCCCGGCCCCGCCCCGCCGTCTCCTAGACGACCGTGACCTCAAGGCCCGGGCGGGGGAAGGAGAGTCTGTACCAGTTGCTACGCGACGGCCGGGTGACGTCAGTCCATTGAGTTTAGTTCCCCAGGCAACTGGCCGGACAGCTGCGCGGGGAACTATTTGTGTCCGTCCCTAGAGGGGCCGCGGAGCCTCCAGGGTCTGGCGCAGCCGAGGAAGTGCTCTCTCGGCCGCGGGCGGGCGGGCGGGCGGCGGCGGCGGCGACACAGAGGCCCTTTCAGGCCTCGGGCCCGGGCGGGGCGGGGTCTGCGCCCCCGTGGAGCGCCCCGCCTTGGCTCCCTGCACCCTGCTTTTTCTCCCACTGCCCGGGAGGCCCCTGGACCGCCTGGCTTTGTCCTGTTTATAAACGCTCTCCTGCGTTAACCCTAGAAGAATGAGGCTTCTGTTTGTGGCAGTCCAGTCCACACGGCCACCTTGGCTGGTGCCCCAGTATCGGTGGTACATAGTAGGTGTCCAGCACTGGCCTTCCCAGAGGGCGATTTCTGCTTTTTCCTAGCTGCCAGAATCAGAGCACAGAGACTGGGCACTGCCTAGGGTGCCCTGGTGAGCGGATGGGAGCTTTGGAACCTCGGTGCAAAAATAAAACGACGGGCCCCTTGTACAGAAAAGATTCACCGTGTAGGAAATAAGCCCAGCTCTGGCCACTGGGGGTGAACTACAAATGTGTCACATACGTGGGAAATTGAGGCAGATAGCATCAGTCAGGAGAAAGGACAAGGGTCAAGCCTGGAGCAGGGAGGAGTATGACTTGATAGAAGCAGAAAAACAGGTGTGCAAAAATAAAGCCATGACCCAAATTTGGGCCTTAAGGCTGGTCAAGGCCGGCCAGTGCCAGGGGCTCAGGATTCGGGGTGCTGTGACTGAGTCTCTGGCTTAGGTTACATGGCAACCCAAGCCTCTCCCAGGCTCGTCCCTCCCACTGGCAGCCTTTCGATCCAGGTCTCTCACCATCTGTCTTCAGGGAGCACCCATCCTCCCCCCACACCCTCCCCCAGCCTCACAGGCCAGGCACTGACTTCCAGACAGGTTGTCTACACCAGGCAGCCCTGCCTAGCCCAGGAGGCATCCTGCTGATCGCTGTAAACTCAGGCATCTTGGCTTCTCCTCAACCGCCAGTGGCTGCCATATGACATCGACCCAGGGTTCTGAGAGCGGGAGGTGGCTGCCATTTTTCACAGAGTGGCCTCTGGGCTGGCTTTCCGGGGCACTGACTTCACAGTCTCTTCCGCAACTGGGACGGTTGAACTTAGGTTCTCTCCTTCCCTCTAGGTGGAGCCAGCACCACGATTCCCCGGTGAACACACAAACAAGGATATTGTAATCCCTGCATTACGCAATCCGCAATCCGAGGCCTACCTGGGCCCATGCCCTAAGTGTGTCTCCTTGACAACCCCTCAGCAATCAGCCTTGAGTCAGTGTCAAAAGCTGGAGAACAGGACCAACTGTGTAATTTGTACAAAAGGAAAATTCAAAGTTCCTTGTTCAACAGGTAATTAGCAACTTTTAGGTAAGGTGTGATCGTGCCCATTTGAGAGCCCCATCTTAGGAGGCTGAGCTGAGAGCATCATCATCTGAACCCAGTCCTGCAAACAAAGATAGACTTTGCAAAAATAAGAGAGGGTGGGGACTTAGCTCAATTGATAGAGTATACTCGGAGCCGTGGGCTCAATCCGCAGCACTGTGTAAACCCGGGCATGGTGGTGACATCTGCTAATATTCCATCCCTCGGGAGATGGAAGCAGGAGGACCAGAAAGGCAAAGTCATCCTTGGCTATGCGTTCATGTGGTTAGAGTTTCCTGAGGCCATCATCATAATCACGATTCATCTCACTCTACCCTTAGGATTTCTGCAAGCACCCCCAGGGTTGGGAGTGGGGGCTCATTTCCATCTCGTTCAGGCATATTCCCCGACGGGACTCGGACTCCCATCCTGGGTGGGTCCCACATGCTAGACACTGTCCTGAGCTACGTGAAGCCCCTGCAAGACTGAAGGGCCCACTCCCCAGTGCCTCTGGCCACAGATGGCCTCATCTGTCAGCTTCCCACTGGAGATAACTGTAATTACGGAAAGTGTACTGCCTAGGGTCACACTTCCCTTCCTAGCGTAGCCAGCAACGGCTGTTCGTGGGTGCAGAAAACGTCCACTCTCAATTCAGGACTCTGAGAAAAGACCACCCTTGTGCTGGAGGACCCAAGCATCTGGTGAGGCTTCCCTGAGACCCTACCACCGTCCACTTCTTCCTTCTTTGCCTGGCCCTGCCACCTCCTCCTGCCTTGCAGGAGGACCAACCTCAGAAAACACTCCCTGAGGAGGCTGCTACTGGCTAGTTGCCCTGCCCCTTCTTAGATATGACCTCCTTGAAGCCTGACCTGCCCCTGGGACACTTCTGGATACCTCTGGCTTTTTCAAATACCTATCCTGTAACAGCCATTCATTCAGCGAGGCCTGCTATGTGCTGAACACTTGCTGTTCTCAGTGGGAATAGTAGAACACTGTGAAACACAAAACTGTCTGGCCCCAAGGAGCTCGTTCCAGCAGAGAAGCCGGTAAAAAGAAACCCAAAATATAAAGCAGTAACAGAAAACCTGGAAGTGCTATTAAAGAAAAAAGAAAAGGGGATGGGGGCTAGAGGGATGGCCAAGCTGGTTAAGAGCACCAGCTGCTCTTCCAGAAATCCTGAGTTCAATTCCCAGCACCCACACGGTGGCTCACAACCATCTATAGTCCCACGGGATCAGACGCCATCTTCTGGTGAGCACATGCACATGCAGACAAAGGTACCCATATACATAACATATGTAAATAAATAAATCTAAACAGACAAACTCAGAATGATAAAACAGAGAATACTCGATCATGGCAATGGATAACATGTTCTTCTCCGAGCTTGCTTTAGACCAAGGAAGGTGTCTCCGCAGGAGGCAGCTCACATAACGGGCTAGGCACTGGGTGGACACTGACCAGCCTCTCAGATGGGAAGGAACGAGCTGGATTCCAGGCTACAAAAGGTAAGTATGAATGAACGTAATAACAGGTGAGAACTAGGCAGGTACAGATGTTGCAAAGCCTGGGGGAACACAGTTTGCATTCTAAAAGAGGCGGGGACTATGCAGCAGATTCGGAGGGCAAACATGAGACAGTAGGGTGTTTTGTTCTGAGACAGGGTTTCTCATAGTTCAGGCTGGCCTCGAAATCACTGAGTAGCCAAGGATGACTTTCAATTTTTTTTTTAAGATTTATTTATTTATTATGTATACAACATTCTGCCTCAATGTATGCCCGCATGCCAGAGGAGGGCGCCAGATCTCAGTACAGATGGTTGTGAGCCACCATGTGGTTGGTGGGAATTGAACTCAGGACCTCTGGAAGAGCAGCCAGTGTTCTTAACCTTTGAGCCATCTCTCCAGCCCGACTTTCAATTTCTTAATTCTCCTGCCTCCACCTCCTGAGTGCTGGAGCACAAAATATCAGACCTAATTTATGCAATGCTTGGAACTGAATCTATGGCTTCCTGGCTAGGCAAAGGCTCTACCACCTGAGCCAGGTCCTCTGCCCCTGAGATGATTATATTTAAAGTATAGCACTGGCTGAGGCAGAGAGCCTGGATCTCACATGTACCCATACCCTTTGGGACAGGAGCACATCCAAAAGCACTTCTAGAAAAGCTGTATGGTGCCAGGCAGTGGTGGTGCACGCCTTTAATCCCAGCACTCGAGAGGCAGAGACAGGCAGATCTCTGTGAGTTCGAGGCCAGCCTGGTCTACAGAACAAATTACAGGACAGGCTCCAAAGCCACAGAGAAACCCTGTCTTGGGGGGGAAAAGTGCTGTGTGACCTGACCATTAGTTTTAATCTGTGTGATACTTTGCTGCTTAGAGCAGCATCCTGCTCTCTAAGCTCTATAGAGCTCCATCCTGGAACTTGTTAAGTCTCTGCACACTTGTGCTGAGTCTTGGGCTCAGCGGACACTTCTGGATCCATCAGCTGACACCTGTGCTTCTGCAAGCCCAGAGCCTTGTTTCTCAACGTGTGGTCTTCATGATAGCCATCAACACTTCTGGGGAGATTGGGAGATTGATGGGAACACAGACTCTCATTCTCCACCCAGATCGCTGGGTCAGAATTATCTAAATTCCCAAGAATCTCTCACGCTTGATAAGGTTTCGGAAGCACTTCCGGAAGCGAAGATATAGCTCTGTGGTAGAACACCTGCCTGTCATACATGAGAAGGTGGATCTGGATTCGATTTGATCCTGTACTAGGAAGAAAAAAGGGAAAAGCAGGGTTGAGTTGGGCATAGTGATATGATATACACCTTGTCTTTAATCCCCGCACTCCAGAGGCAGAGGCGGGTAGATCTCTGTGAGTTCAAAGCCAGCCAAGTCTACAGAGCAACTTCCAGACCAGTTTCATAATGAGACTCTGTCTCAAAAGTAAAGAGTTGGAGGTATGGGTCAGCAATTAAGAGCACTGGCTGCTTTTCCAGAGGTTTTCAACCATCTGTAATTCCAGTTTGTTCCATGGGATCTGATGCCCTCTGTGGGTATCAGGTACCCATGTGGTACAGAGACATATACATGCAGGCAAAAAACCCCACATACATACAAAGGGAAGGGGGTGGGGAGATGACTCAAAGGGTGAAATTTACCAGCCTAATGCAATCTCCAGAACCCAGGAAATAAAACCGGACAAAGTGGCTAATCTGTAATTCCAGCACTGGGAGATAGGAGGTGGATACAGTATCCCCAGTATCCTGTATCAGGGAGAAGCTCACATCAAAAGTACAGGAACAGAAACAAGAAAGATGTTGGCTCAAAAGTGAAGTTGAAGTTCAAGTATGGTGATATTGGCCTTTAATCCCAGCACTCAGGAGGAAGAGGCCTTTAATCCCAGATCTCTGCGAGTTCAAGGTCAGTCTGTTCAACAAGGTGAGTTCCCGGCCAGCCAGGACTACATAGTGGGGCTCTGTCTCAAAGCAGCAGCTGGAGGTCTAGAGGGGAAAATAGAACAAGAGCTTGGGAGAAAGCAACCACTAGGCCACAGGGCGTAGGAACAGGGTGGGAAGTCAGGTAGTCCTTGAGCTAGGCTGGAGGAAGGTTTTTATTGGAAATAGAAGAAATGTCCCAAGCTAAAACAAAGCTGGGAAGGAGGAGGGAAGGAGGAAGAGGCAGGTATAAAGGTGGAAGACCAAATGGCTTAGTCAGAGTCCTTGGAGCCAGTGAAAATAGCAGGCAAAGACTCCCAGAAACACCAGGGAAGGCTCTCTCAGGGACTGTCCCAACAGCCGAACCAGGACACTGACTCTGATCAAGTTGTTTAGCTCTTGAAGCTTCCCTGTTGCGTCTCCTCAAAGTGGGGATAATGACAGAGGTACCAGAGGATCTTGGGAATGAATGAGCTAGCACTCACCTAGAGGAGAGCTATTACAGGGGGCGCCGAAGGCTTCCCTGCAAGGCTGACCGTCCTGCAGGCTGTGATGTTGGAACACTGCAGCAGCGCTGGGAATGGGCAAATGGCCAGAAGCCGCAGGCAGATGGGAAACTATTGTATCCAGGCGAGCAGAGGAGGGCAGCTGTTCTTAGAACCAAGGGATACAAGAATCCAGATAGCTCTGGGCCTTCTGCGCTAGGAAATGGATCTGGGGGAGATGGGCTGTGGGAAGTGGGTAGCTAGTGAAGGGGTTTAGGGACAGCAAGGCAGGAGAAGGGCCAGGAGCAGAAACATGAAGAAGGGCTCAACCACAGAGGCGTTGGGAGCAACATGGAGATGTTGCCCTGCCCAGAGCAGGGGTGGGGAAGCAAGGGGTGGGCCTTGGGCACACACAGTAGAATCAGCTGGCAACTCTCCCTTAAGAGTGGCAATCACCCTGAGTGTGACTCCTAAGTGACTCACCACACACAGAAAGGAGAATCTTTTAGGCTAAACCCTACTACTGGGTGTTTTAGATTCGCCAGACACTTCGGCAAGCCATTACATGCCTAACTAATTTAGGCTTCAAAAGCCCTAGAAAGTGATACTGTTACCATCTAAATCCCCATATAGTAGGCAGAGAAGCCAGAATCAATAAGGCTGACGCTGGTTCAGAACTTTGAGCAGGTACACAGAGATTTGGGCGTCTCTGTCTACTACGGCAAACTCTGTTCTGATTGGCTGATGCCTATCCTACTGGTTATTCAATGTTTTGAACGTTGCCTTGGATACACAGCTGGATGGAGGCGGTAAAATCCAAACCACCCCTGAGCAAGGCAAAATGATCCCTTCCTAAGGAGGTCCCGCCCAGAAGCAGCAACCTTTGTAAACTGTAAAGTCTATTATTAATAGCAAATTAGCTCATTCCTCCACGGCAAAGGGAGGCTGTTGAAGTTGGAATAAGCTGAGGAACTGGATGGCTGAGGAGATGCTGCTGTGGGGAACCAGACTTCTTTCTGTCCGCTTGAGAGGAAAACAAGACACCAGGGACCAAAGGCCAACGGTGCCTCCGACGGGGAGCAGGTTAGCCTTGGCCTGCCTTCGGGGGACCATATAGGCACTACTGTAACTGTCCAGCAGGGGGCGCTACTCCCCCAGCCTTGCCTGCCATTGGCCACACCACAATCCCTCGCCAAACACACACCCTCCCGTGCTGCTCACAAGAAATCGGAATTTAGGAGGATGCCCCTGGGATTTTGAGAAGTAGCCAAGGAGGAGCTGTGGAAGTGAGAATTGGTGACTTCCCCACTGTGAGAGGTAAAGCAGGACCGAAGGGAGACTGACAACCACTTTCAGTATCATAAACCTTGGACCCATTTTACTGATGAGTAATTTGAGGCTGGACAAAACTAGGTGACACCAGAAAGCTTGAGAGGGGCTACGCTAAGTCATCTGATTCCAAGGTCAATTTCAAAGAGCACAAGTAAATACCAACTCGCTGGATCCGGTGGGGTCGGGTAGGCACCTGCCTACTTCTGCGGTATTGAACCACGACCCGAAGAACAGTCTTCCCGCTGTACTCTCCAGCCAGACTTCAGAACAATTGCCTTTTCTTTGTTATTTGATTAGGGTGAAGGGGGTTGGGTTTGCTGGGGTTTTTGAGACAGGGTCTCCTACAACCTTAAGCTTGGCTCAATCTTTGTAGGGGAGGTTGGCTTTGAGTTCCTTGATCTCCCCGCATCCCGAGGTCTGGGATAACAGACTTCTGCCACTACCTCACTACCTCAGTTTTTGTTTTGTTGTTTTGGTTCGAGACAAAGGTTTCTCTTTGTAACAGCGCTGGCTGTCCTGGAACTTACTGTATAAAACAGGCTGTCCTCGAACTCACAGAGATCCACCTGCCTCTGCCCTTCTCGCGCCCCCCCCCCCGCCCCGGTTGTTTTTTAATTAAATGTTTTGAAGCCCTGGGTTTCTGCTTCTTTATCCTCTGCCTCCCAGGAACCACCCCGTTCTCTACCCACTACCCGCATCAGCCGCTTCACACAGGGAGAGCCTGGGCTTCTCTGCTCTAGGCTACCGTGGTAGCCGTGTTCTGCGACCCTTTCTTCCCTCACCGTCCTAAGAGCCCCCCACGCCGTTACAGGCAGCAGCGCAAATAAACAAGGGGACGGACATATGTGAACCGATATGAGTCTGTGCTACTTCCCACAACCGAGCTCAGTTCCTCCTTCATTTAAGGGGGGGGGGGGGGGAATCAAACTAGAAAAGGTTTGGGAGTCAGTGGGTGCATCTTGCACCAACACTTTCCTTTTCTCCGGGGAAAAAGAAAATTTGAAAAAAAAAAAAAACGGTCGGGGTGCCGCCTCTCCAGTTCTGCAGCCAAATTTACGAGACTAGACTAGGCTGGGCAGCGGCCGGCACGAGAGGGAAACTCTAGCCCGGAGGCGGGAACTGGGCACGTCCGGCCGTAGGAGGCCCGGAGCCAGCACCTGTAAAATGGGGGGCAGGCCTAAAAGTGGCTTCTTCAAAGTCTCCCCAACCCCCGCCTCTGGCTTCTCCGAGGTTCCAGTGTCTAGCCGTGGGGGCCCGCCCTAACGAGCCTCTATTTCATTTCCTCCTCTTTCTGTCCAACCGTTTCCTTCCTTCTGCCCTGGGAGTTGTAGGCAGCTCGCGTGTCTGGGCGCACGTGCGTGTAGGTGATCATGTGCACACTGGAGCGTGTGCGGGCTCGTCGCGCCAGTGTGGGGTCCGTGCACCCCCACCCCACGTGGCCGCTGCGACCCGCTGCCGCACTTTCGCCCGCCAGCCAAGGGGCCATGTGCAACACTCCGCATGTACCAGCCGGGCGCACGATCGCGAGCCCGCGGTGGTGCTTACGGGCACCCGGAGCGTGGTGAGCCGTCCCGCATTTTTCCCGCTCCCGGGACCTCCTCTAGCTCGTGGTGGTTCTGGCAGGGAGCGGCCCCGCCCGAACGGCCGGCTAGATGCTGCGGCTGCCAGGCGCACCGCCCCCGCGCCGGCGCCCGGATGGGTTTTTCCATGACTGCATCCGGCCCCGGCCGCCTTTGTTCCCGCTGTCCCTGGCCTGCCCGCGCGCCGGGGTTTTTCCAGGGCTCAACTGGAGCGTGGAGGAGCCGCCTCCGAGCGAGCTCCAGCTCCGAACCCCCAGATCCACTCTCCAAGAGCCGAGCGGATGCATAGTTTTGTACCCCCAACCCTGTCCCTGTCTCCCTAGAGCTTGTGGCCTCAGCCTCATGATTGAACACAAAGTTGGCGGTCACCGTGACCCGCGCGCCTCAGTATTGCGCGACGTCGCTGGTGGCGATAAAGTCCCTCGGGGAGGTGGCAAGGGCTCACGGAGGTTGGGGTTGCCCCTGCGTCCGGGATGGGAAGGGCAGCGTTTGACAGCCCGCAAGGAGGTTATGCCCAGCGACCGGTGAAGGAATCCTCGTGCTTACAGGGCACGGCGGGGGAGACCGTGGTGTGTCTGCGGCGTGGGCGCAGCTCGTGAGTGGAAAACTGAATGGGCACACTCAGGCTGGATGCAACATCTCGTGATCTCCGAGACCCTCGGGATGTCAGGAAGAAGAGAGCTGACATGGAGCTATGGGGAGGAAGGCAGTGGACAGTAAAAGCAGACTCTGGTCATTACCTTGGGCGGGCATAAGGTCCTTGGGTCCCTACTGTAGTACTCCGTGGGAATTGGATTACGTGGCCCGACCCTGCCCACACTAAGGTTAATTCAGTACGTGTGCCCTGTGACCTAAACTGTCCTTGTTATTACCCTAGCTATGTTGGTGGATTTTTTTTTTACGCGCTTTTTGTTTCCTAGGGAGGTTCACAGGACAGCCTCCAGGCTGGAGACCAGTGTGAGGAAGGTGTCGGCTAGAAAAGAGCCCTGGATTAAGTAGTGAGAGGAGGGGTTCTGCGTACGCCCTTCCAACAGCCAGCAGGAGGCTTGTCTTCAGGGCCAGGACACCCAAATACAAAGAAGTTCGAAGCTGTGCTGCTGTACAGGGTGGGAGGGGTGAGCCCCGCGGTTCCCGGCTGGTCTCTGTACCACCCTCACTCTGTCGGAAACAGTCATGAGCGGGCGTGGTGGCCTTATTCCTAGCACTCAGCAGAGACTGGAGGATCTCTGTAGGTTCAAGGCCAGACTTGGTCTACAGAGCTGACCCAGGACAGCCAGTGATGCTTACTCAGAGGGACCCTGTCTCAAAAACAAATAAAAAGCAAACAAACAAAAACCCACAAGGGCTGGAGAGATGACTCAGAGCATTGGCTGCTCTTCCAGAGGGCCCAGGTACAATTCCCAGCACCCCCATGGCATCTTACAACTTTCTGTAACTCCAGTTCCAGAGGATCTGATGCCCTCACACAGACATACATTCAGGGAAAACATCAATGCCCATGAAATAGAAACAAGTAAAATTTTAAAAAACAAAACACCAAACAGCCACCAGGCTATTATGAAATATCACTTGGTCCAAGTTCCATCTTTCTCAGTTCTTTGGAGTGTCTGTATCTAGGGTCCCCTCCCTTCTGGATCCTTCTATTTGCTGCCAGAGGCTAAATACTCTCACCCACCCATCCTGGTGTGGGAAAGTCTTGTTCCCACACAGCTGGATTCCCTTCTGCCCACAGGCAAACTCCCACAGGCTAACTCCCACAGCCTTTCCTTTGTGGAAATGAGGGCGGTCCCTGGCTAAGGCCAGCCCTGGCCCTGAAGGGAACTGGAAATGAGATGTCAGCTGCCCTATGTCAGGCCCCACCACTGCCCTTGTAGGAACTGGACAAGCAAGGCCTTCTTAGACACACCTAAGCAAGACTCAACCCAGTTTTCTCTACCCTATGGCATCTAGCTCCTTGCTTCCTTCAGCGCCCCACACTTCAGTGGTTTCTTCTGTTCTGCCTAGAGACTGACTGCCTTGGTTGGAAGAGAGGGACAAGGGACGACATACGCTGAATTCTGATAAGGAAACGAGCATCTCAGATTATCCGTGAGATGAAGCACCTTACCACTGGCATCCTGTTTGCGGTCCTTTGTCCTTAGTTCTGTTCCATCCACCATTTACCTCGACGAAGATTTTGTCGTTTGTTGGTTTGGGGTTTGTGCTAGGGTCTCCTGTAGCCCAGGTAGCTCTTGAATTCTCTAACCTCAGCCTGAGGGGTAGCTGAGATTAGAATCCTCTTATACCAGGCCCAAGCAGGGCCAGTCTCATCTCCATGTGAGAGATGAGAACACCGAGTCATGAGATGTTAGGCAACTTGGCTGCACAGGCCTAACCACCTGAAGTCATAGTGCCTGACCCCACGTCCGGAGAGCTGTCTTCTGACTACCACTGTGGTAAGCATGCACACACACTCAATATATAAAGAATGTTGTTTGTTGTTGTTGTTTTATTTGATTTTTCTTTCTTTTTTGTTTGTTTTTCAAGAGTGGCTTTCTCTAAGTGGCTGTCCTGGAACTCGTAACTCAGTCTGTATGTAGACCATGCTGACCTTAAACAACTCACACAGATCCACCTGCCTCTGCCACCCTAGTGTTGGGACCAACCACCTGACTCATAAATTTTTTCCCCCTGAGACAGGGTTTCTCCTGGCTGTCCTGAAACCATCTTTGTAGACCAGGCTGGCCTCAAACTCAGAGATCTGCCTGCCTCTGCCTCCCAAATGCTTTCATAAATGTTTTTAAAGCACAACATACACTGGATAAACTAAAGAAGTTAATACCTTTTTAAAGGCAGGGCAGTCCTGGAACTCAGCCTGTAGACCACGCTGGTCTTTAACTCAGAGATCTGCCTCCTCAGTGTTGTGATTAAAGGGGTGTGGTCAACAGTCTGGCTCATAAATGTTTTTAAAGCACACACAGCTTGTCTTCAAACTAAAACTATAAACATATAAAAAACCTTTTTTGTTTTTTTTTTTTCAAGACATGGTTTCTCTGTGGCTTTGGAGCCTGTCCTGGAACTAGCTCTGTAGACCAGGCTGGTCTCGAACTCACAGAGATCCACCTGCCTCTGCCTCCCGAGTGCTGGGATTAAAGGCGTGCGTGCGCCACCACCGCCCGGCTACATGATTTCTTCATGTAGTTTTGGAACCTGTCCTGGAACTCACTCTGTAGACCAGGCTGATCTCGAACTCACAGAGATCCACCTGCTTCTGCCTCCAGAGTGGAGTGTTGAGATTAAAGACATGCACCACCACTACCCGGCCATAACTTTTTAAAAAAGGAGCTAAACTTGACGTGGCCCAGGCAGCCTGGCTGCAGCGCCCATTCTCCGATCCCAAGCTTGTGAACCTGTGTGTACTCACGAAGACAGCAGGGCTTTATATCCATCGCTCATGCGCAAATCAGGAGGAAGGATTCTGAAAACGGAAGTACGTTCATAACGGTGCTGTCCTACCTGGTTCCCACTCTGCAGCCGTTAATTTCCTTTATGAGTTTTTATTTTAATTACAACTATCGAATCAAAAATTTATGAGATTCAAATTGTTGTTAATGGAAATCCATTCCAAATCCCTTCAGTCATAAGATGACTTTTCTTTCTTTTTTCTTTTTGGTTTTTCGAGACAGGGTTTCCCAGCAGCTATCGAGTCAGTCCTGGAACTTGTAGACCAGGCTGGCCTCGAACTCGCAGAGATCCACCTGCCTTTTCCCCCTGAGTGCTGGGATTAAAGGCGTGCGCCACCACAGCCCGGCGCCATTTCTTTTATATTTGTTGACCTGTACCTTACGTCACTGGGGACGACATGTACATCGTGTAATGGGGATTCTTTCAACTGCAGGAAGGAATATTTCAGTTCCCCGTCATCTAATACCCAATGAGGACCTGTGAGGACCCCAACTCTAATCCTTTTGGTCTCTTCAGGCTTCTGTAGGCGGAGTCAGGGAGGCGGAGTCAGGTGGATCTCTATGAGACTGAAGCCAGGCTGATCTACACATGAGTTCCAGGACCGACAGCCAGAGCAATGTAGAAACACCCCGTCTCAAAGGAACCAAAAGGGAGGTGGGCGGGAGGGGGGGGATTAGGTAAAGAGAAGCCTAAAAGATTGTACTGAGTTCTGTCTGTGCTTCCCTGAACTTAAAACTTCACTTTCCCCAGTGGAGCTTTAGATAGGACTTCAACCTTGGCTTGCACAAAACCAAGCCCGGATTTTTTTTTTCTTTCCTTCTCATCCTCTTGTATGTATGTATGTATTTATTGTATGTCCGTGGATGTTTTGTGTTTGTATACATACATGTACCGTGTGCGTGCCTTGTACCTGTGGAAGTCACAAGAGGGCACTGGCCCCCCTTCCCCCGGAACTAGAGTTACAGATGTTTATGAGCCATTGTGTGGGTTTTGGGAGTTGAACCTGGGTTCTCTGCAAGAGCAAAAACGTACTTTTAACCACTGAGCCTTCTCCTCAGACCATCCCAGCCCAGATTTCTTTGACAAATTAGGGTGTACTAAATATATTAACTTGCCGTGTTTGTGAGGGTATCGTTAAGCAGTAAGGGAGAGCTAGCTCAGGACCTATGAGGTAAAACACCCAGCGTGAGGCCATTCATAGGTAAAGACCCAGGAGCTCAGCCGACAAGGTGAGCATTGTTTAACTGTGAGACCTGGAAAATTCACATTTCCTGTTAGGAAAGGGAAAGTGTATGGATTAGCACCAAAGGATCAAACAGAAGGGAGAGAACGCTACAGATCTATATCCACTACACTATACGATCTCTCCTTTCCCAGGCTTCTTCCTCTTTGGTGTTTGTTTGTTTAGTTTTGTTTTGATTATTTGTTTTGTTTCTAGAGATGGAGTTTCTCTGCATAGCCCTGGCTGTCCTGGAACTCGCTCTGAAGACCAGGCTGGCCTCAAACTCACAGAGATCCGCCTGCCTGTCACCGAGTGCTGAAATTAAAGGCGTGCACCACCACTCACAACAACCAGGCTCCAGTCTTCTTGGCCTGCCTGCAAGCCATGTCTTCCCCCAGCTCCTCTCCACACAGCCCTTGATTCCTACATTCCAAAGACCTGTTTCCTCTTCTCTGGATTCCTAAGCAAAGCTAACTACTTCCTCCTTGATTTCCCAAATAGCTATCATAAGGCTAGCCATTCACTATGTTCCTACTGAGCTCCTACTAAGTGTCAAGTCTCTGCGAGGTGTAAAAGATACAGACATAACGGCGGTAGTGATGCATGCCTTTAATCCCAGCACTCGGGAGGCAGAGGCAGGCGGATCTCTGTGAGTTCAAGGCCAGCCTGGTCTACAGAGCTAGGTCCAGGACCGGCACCAAAGCTACAGAGAAACCCTGTCTCAAAAAACCAAAAACAATACAGACATGACACTGAAGAGCATACTTCTTGGAGGTCAACAGTCTGGTGGTGATAAAGGCAGGGCCCTATCCTCTTCACACAGAGCCCAGCTTCCTCGTCCTCGTTTTTCAACAGGACACATAACAGCCATGAATGTTTTTATGTGTTTTCACCTACAGAGCTAGTGCTAGGACAGGCTCCAAAGCTATACAGAGAAACCCTGTCTCAAAAAGCCAAAAAAAATAAAAAATAAAAATAAATAAACAAATAAAGCAAAAACGTAGCCCCTCAGTCCAATACTACGAAAAAGCAAATAAGCAAACGCTACTAAATTGTTGGGGTGTCTGATTTAATGATGCCCACGGGAACTCAATGTTCATGTCTAAAGTGGACAGCAGCTGACTGGCTTCGTTTACCTGTGCTAAGTGAAGGTTTGGGGGCCACTGGGATCAGTAGCACACGAGGGTTGGTGTTGGCTTAAGGAGTTAAGTCTCTGAAGTGAGGCAGAGAAGGGAACATCCTGTACCAGTGATGGTAGGTTTCAGCATCTAATTTATCTGACCTTTGGAGGACTTTTGCAACAAGTTACGAAGCAAGTGACCCAAGGCACACCCACTGGGCTTTATTGCCCAGAGCTGTGCTGTCTGTCCTCATTGCCTGGGCCTATCACTTAGGCTGTTCAGTGACTGTTTTGGTCCCCCAGCGGGACCTCAGGAGTACTACCCAGGTTGTCGGAACTTGGCATTGTGCAAGGGCCTGGACTGGCTTCCATCTGTCGCCATGGGAAACAGCCCACTCAGCCTCCACCACCACCTTCGGCCCATCAGTGGCGGACATGGCCCCTGTATTCTGGGCGGTGGTGTCTTTTCCCAAGAAAGGTGTGTAACTTTCGCCCAGCCCCCTCCTCCGTGGGGTCTGGCGCCTTTCCAGGGCTGCATTGTGCCTCCTCATTGGCTGCATCTCGTTAGGTTTTTCTGCTCAGCCGCATCCCCGCACCTGGGGCCTCCTCCGTTGGAAAGCCCCCGCCCAGCAGCAGCAGCAGGGCAGGAAGAAGGCCTCCAGGCACCCCTCACATCTGACACGCTTCCAGGAATCCGGCCTGGAGTTTTGCTCCTTTCTCTCCTGAGCGTGTTTACTTGGGTTTACAGGCTCTCCCCTGGGGCTGCTGGGAGCCTGCTCCCCAGGGTAGCGGAGCTGGTGCGTGTTTGTTGCTCCACCAGTTTGCCTTCCCTTTTTTTCTGAGCAGAGTTGACTGTCTCTTTTCATTTACATTTCAGGGGAGGTATCTCAGAATGTGGGGGGTGGGGGACACGACCAAGTGCCCTCTCAGTCTAGAATCTATAATGTCCCAGATTTGGTGAAACCCCCACACACTCACTTTTCTGTTTGATTCTTGAGATGTGACTCCAGCTTTGACCTGACCGCTAGACCTCTCAGACTTGGCCGCACATTCTAGAAGGACTGCTGGGTTACACTCTGTTTCCTAGGGGCCCTTAGCTCCAGCGCAGCACACAGTTCATCCCTCCTCTCCAGGGTCAGCCCCCATTCTACAAGATGGGGAGTGATTAACAATACCGAATGCCAAAGAGGGAGGGAAGAAAGAGAAGGAAGGAAAGGGGAGGGAGGGAGGGAGGAAAGGAGGGAGGGGAAAAAGAAGAGAAAGAAAAAACTTTTTTTCTCAGTGCTGGGGATTGAGCCTAGAATTTTCAGGCTTGCTAGGTAAGCACCCTGCTGAGTTACATTTCAGACTCTGTTTTTATCTTTTTTTTCTTCTAAATTTATCTTATTTTTTTTTATTTTATGTGCATGGGTATTTTGCCTTAATGTATGTCTAGGTACCTTGGGACTAGCGTAAGTCACCGTGTGGATGCTGAGAATTAAATCCAGGTCCCTCGGAAGAGCAGCAGGTAACTCCTAGCCAATGAGTCATCTTTTTTTATTTTCTCTGTAGCTTTGGTGCCTGTCCTGGAACTCACTTTGTAGACCAGACTGGCCTCGAAGTCCCGGAGATCTGCCTGTCTCTGCCTCCCGAGTGCTGGGATTAAAGGCCCGCACCACCACGTTCCAGCTACCTTTTTTTGCTTTTTCGAGACAGGGTTTCTCTGTGGCTTTGGTGCCTGTCCTGGAACTAGCTCTGTAGACTAGGCTGGTCTCAAACTCACAGAGATCCACCTGCCTCTGCCTCCCAAGTGCTGAGATTAAAGGCGAGCGCCACCATCGCCATCGCCCGGCTCCAGCTACCTTTTACTTGCACAGAGTCGCATTAATTTAAAGGTGACCAGGCTCAGCTTGTGATCAGCCAGATTACTTGCGATTCTCCTGCCTCACCCCACCAAGCAGTAGGGGATGATGGGCCTCTGCCATCAGGCCTAGTTGAAAATCTTTTCTTCTTCTTTTGTGACAGGGTCTCAGTATAGCTCTGGCTAGCCTTGAGATCTCAGTGTAGACCAGGACTGTCTCTGCCTCCTAAGCGCTAGAGGATTAAATCCGTGTGCCACCATGCCCAGAAAAATCTTTTGGAAAAAATATGATAAAAAATTTAAAACTTAAGCCAGGCAGTGGTGGCACATGCCTTTAATCCCAGCACTTGGGAGGCAGAGGCAGGCGGATCTCTGTGAGTTCGAGGCCAGCCTGGTCTACAAGAACTAGTTCCAGGACAGTTCCAAAGCTGCAAAGAAACCCTGTCTCGAAAAACCACACACAGAATAAAAAATTTAAAACTTAAACAACTAACAGAATAGTCCAGCAAAATGTGAGACACCCTCACTCTTCGGTTCCCCTCTGCAGCACAGGTAACTATTTTTGGTGTTGTTTTGCCAGTTTTCCTGGCATTGTTAGAATAGAAAAAGCTCCTGGTCACAAAAATAGAATCTCTGGCCAGGATGGAAACCTAGCATTCCAGTTGGGCTGGTTCAGTCACTGGGCCAAGGGACCACCTCTAGAAAGGCCGGCTCACCTCAAGCCAGGCTACAGCGGCAGGTGGAATACTGAATGAGATCCTTGCTGAGACACCGTGGTACTTTTTGTCCAGAATCCCGCCTCTAGAGCGGACCCGTACAAGCCACGCCCACATAGGGCTGTGAGGCTCCTGTGGAACTTTCCCTTTTCTCTGTAACTCTTTTCTAACACTTTGACTCCTCCCCCCCACCCACACAGCCCAACCCCCACTCCTGCACTCCCCAGGATTTCAGACTTCCTTACTCTTCCCTAAAGCCTCCCTCCCTGCCAGGTGGTTCCTTGTCTACCATGTATCTACCCTCCGTGCCTGCCTCAATGTCATAACTTTTTTCCCCTTCTCTTGTCTATTCTTCTCCTCCCTGGGGGTCTTCTGAAAAGCTCTGATAAAATTGCCCCTGTGCTTCCTTCCATTTGGAGTCCATTCTTTTTTTTTTTTTTTTTTTTTTTTTTGGTTTTTCGAGACGGGGTTTCTCTGTAGTTTTGGAGCCTGTCCTGGAACTAGCTCTTGTAGACCAGGCTGGTCTCGAACTCACAGAGATCCGCCTGCCTCTGCCTCCCGAGTGCTGGGATTAAAGGCGTGCGCCACCACCGCCCGGCTTGGAGTCCATTCTTAAATGACCTTATTAATGGAACCGAGAACCCCAAAGTGCACCCAGGACGTCCCCTTTATCCAGAGAACTACTCCCACCAAAACTAAATGGCTATGGAGTTGTGGGAAGTGCACCGGGTGGCTAGGAGGTGAGACTCCATGACCATCATGATCCCACTCACTGATCAGTAAACACAGCCAGACCCAGTGAACAAAGACACTTGTATCTTGTCGCTGAAGCTGTGCTTGCCCTGACCTCTTGGGCCAAAGAGCTAGTATAATGCAAGGTAGGCACCAAACCCACCTTTTCCTCCTGGAGATGCTACACAGGACCATGCACACATGAGCTGCTCAGACATACATATAAATACCCACACACATTTAAAAAACTAATAATAAATAAAAGAGCTTGCCAGGTGGTGGTGGTGCAGGCCTTTAATCCCAACACTCCAGAGGCAAAGGCAGGCAGATCTCTGAGTTCAAGGCCAGCCTGGTCTAAAAAGAGAGTTTCAGAACAGCCAGGGCTACACAGAGAAACCCTGTACAAAACACCTAAATAAATAAATAAATAAATAAATAAATAAGCATAATGAACTGAATGTAAGGGTGCATGCCTGTGATCCCAGCACTTGGGGGGGCAGATGCAGGAGAATTAGGAGATCAGAGTAGCTCCTAGGTGAACTGGGCTACATGAAATGTCATAAATGTCATTAAAACAAAACAAACAAAAACCCAGGAAGGAACTAACCTAATGGAAACTATGGTTCAAGTACATCTTTTTTCTGTTTGGTGTTTTTGTGTGTGTGAGAGAGACAGAGAAGAGGGAGAGGTTTCAGTGCCTGCAAGGCCAGAAGAGGACATTGGATACCCCGGAGCTGGAGTTAACAAAAATCCTGGACTGCCCAAAGTGAGTGCTGGGAACTGAACTTGGGTCCCCTGGAAGACCAGTCCGCATGCTTGACTGTTAAGTCTTTTCAAAAGGCAGGGCCTCCTGTAGCCCAGGCTAGCCTCAAACTATTGTAGCTGAAGATGACTCTGAATTCCTGACTCTCCTCTGGTGACGGGGACTGAACCCATGAACTCATGAATGCTAAGGAAGGACTCTCTACCTAGTGAGCCACATCCCTAATGTGCATAAATTCTAAACCTTATTCTGAGCCGGGCTGAGCCGGGCGGTGGTGGTTCACACCTTTAATCCCAGCACCTGGGAGGCAGAGGCAGGTGGATCTCTGTGAGTTCAAGGCCAGCCTGGTCTACAGCCACGACAGGCTCAAAGCTACAGCAAAACCTTCTCTTGAAAAAAACAAGGGAGCAGTCGGGAGGCAGAGGCAGGTGGATCTCTGTGAGTTCGAGACCAGCCTGGTCTACAAGAGCTAGTTCCAGGACAGGCTCCAAAACCACAGAGAAACCCTGTCTCAAAAAAAAAAAAAAAAAAAAAGAAAGAAAAGAAAAGAAAAAAAGAAAAAAACAAGGGAAAAAAAAAGAAACCGTGTTCTGGTTTCAGATACAGTAATTACTAAGAGTTGGGGGAGCCCTTAATTCTGGACAGGGTTGTGGGGTTGGGGAGGTGTGTTTTTTTTGTTTGGTGGGGTTGGGAAGTCTTGCCATATAGCTCAGTCTGGCCTCAAATTTGTGAACCTTCTGCCTAGTTTTCCAAGTGCTGGGATTAAAGGCCTTTGCTCCTTTGCCTGGCCAGGATGGAATTTAAAACATTCTGCCAGGAAGGAAAAAGCTCATCAAATAAGGTAGTGCACCCCAGAATCCCAGCCCATGGGAGGTGGAGGCAAGAAGATCTGAAGTTCAAAGCCTACCAAGTTCAAGGCCGGCCCAGGCCTCTAGAGACCCAGTCTCAACAAACAAGCCAACCATGGGGTTCAGTGGTTCACGCCTGTAACCACTGTGCTCCAGAGAGAGGTGATCACAGTGAGGTTAAGATCAGCTTGCTCTACATAGTGAGACCCAGGTCAGATAGGGCTATCTTAAAAAACAAAAACAAAATAGCACAAAAAGCTGGAGAGATGGCTCAGCAGTTAAGAGCACAATCTGCTCAATGAAAGGACCCAGGTTTGATTCCCAGCACCCATATACCAGCTTACAATCATCTGTAATTCCAGTTCCAGGGAATCTGATTCTAGTCTACTTGGGTACCAGGCACAGTACATAGATACATATGAAGGCAAAACATCCATATACATAAAAATAAAGATAAAAATTTTTTTTTAATATTTATTTATTATGTATACAATATTCTGTCTGTGTGTATGTCTGCAGGCCAGAAGAGGGCACCAGACCTCATTCCAGATGGTTGTGAGCCACCATGTGGTTGCTGGGAATTGAACTCGGGACCTTTGGAAGAGCAGGCAATGCTCTTAACCACTGAGCCATCTCTCCAGCCCCCGATAAAAATTTTTTTTAAAGAAAATGAATTTTTAAAAGAAAAACCTTCTTGCTTCATGCTGGCCATTGCTAAGGTGACAGGAACTTTTTGTGGGTGACTCTACCACCAATGTCCCCACTTCCCTTGAAGTGACCCCAGAAGAAATGAGTCCCCAGGCTTCATCTCTTCCAGGAACACCCCCTGGGAAAACATCCATAGCGAGCACCTAGAAATATACAAACTACTTAGCTAGAGATAAACAAAAAGTTCAAGGGACTCTCTAACCAGAAACAGATAGCTAGGAAATCTGCTTGGATCCAGATGTGGTAACACACTCCTGTATTCCCAGTATTCACTTCTGTAGACCCAGGATTTGGGGACAGAGGCAGGAGAATCAGGAGTTCAAGGTCAGCATGGGCTACTAGAGACCTTGTCTCAAAACAAAAATGTTCTGAGCAGGCATCAGAGGCTCACTGGGAATAAAGCAAGCTGGCCCTGGGAAGAAAGAGAAGTCTGTGGACTTGTTCTTTTGGCCCCAAGATAAGGCTTTGAACTCATTGGCAGGAAGACTCCAGACCACTTCCGGGGCCAGATGCCATCAGGGGAGGCTTGCTGAATAAATTTAAGCTAAAGGGCAGTTACTCAGAATATGTTGCTGCTCCCACGAGGAAAACCACAGCCTGTTCCAAGGCATTGTGTGCAGGGATAGAGAGCTTCAGTCCCCAAGAGTCTGAGGCCAGTGAAACTGGGTAGGCACAGGGCAGGGTAGGGCAGTGAGGGACTTGAGGCACATAGGGGTGAGATGGGCTTGGCTTTCAGCATTAAGAAGGAGGAAAGAGCCCCATGGAATAAATATGCACTGAAACCTAAGAACACGCTTCTAAAATAATAAATTTCAACCTCGACTCTGTAATGCCAGGACTAGAAGGTTGAAGGAGGACCTAGAGCCCAAGCTTGTCATGGACTACATAGTAAGATTCTGTGTCCAAAAAGCTAAGCTAAAAATAGCCGGGTGCTGGTGGCGCACACCTTTAATCTCAGCGCTCAGAAGGCAGAGGCGGGTGGATCTCTGAGTTCAAGGCCAGTCTGGTCTACAGAGCAAGTTCCAGGATAGCCAGGGCTACAGAGAGAAACCTTGTCAAATAAAAAAAGAAAAAGAAATAAAGCCTGTTGTAAGTCTGAAAATACTGGATGCTTGTGAGGATGCACAGAAATGGGGAAGAAGTCCAAGTCTGTTGGCTGCTTTGTTTTTTTATAGGAACACATATGTGTTCCTTGTTTTTTGACTTATTTATTCATGTACATGTGTGCGCTGTCTTCAGACACAAAATAGGAAGCAGTCAGATCTATTATAGATGGTTGTGAGCCACTATGTAGTTGCTGGGAATTGAACTCAGGACCTCTGGAAAAGCAGTCTATGCTCTTAACCACTGAGCCGTCTCTCTAGGCCACTCTTTGTTTGTTATTTGAGATTAGGTTATATGTATCCCAGTCTGGTCTCAAAATTGGTAGAGCTGAAGCTGGCTTTGAACTCCTGATCCTCCTGCCTCTACCTGCCTGTGCTACCACGCCCAGCAAAATGAGTCCTCTCAAATGTGGTTGCTGGGAGGAGGCATCTTGGCAGGACTTAGCACAACCTTGCAAGGATGCAGGTCTGCACACGTCGTTCCTCCATGTTACCAAGGCTGTGGACCAGTGTTCAAGGGAGCAAGCACCGGGAAATTTACTGAGACATTTTTTTTTTCTGTAGGAAAGGGGGAGGGGGGCAGTTGGGAAACCGCCTGTCTCCGCAAACTAGAGGACAAAATGAACTCTATCGGCTGCTGGCAGTGCTCTGTTCTGCCACGAGCATGAACAAACAGGATCTTCGTGTCTCAGCACGGGTAATTGCAAACACCTAGGTTTGTTAAAGAACAGGTTGGAGAAGGGTGGACAGCGTGGTTCCGTGGATGTAGAGTTTCAAAACGAAACTATGAAGTGTATAGACATGGATGGAGAGGTGGTTTGGGGGTTAAGAACAGCTGGTACCCATGCAGAGGACCCACACTCAGGCCTCAGCTCTTATGCTGGATGGCTCACAACTATCTGTAAGGCCAGATCCAGAGCATCTGAGGTCTCTCTCTCTCTCTCTCTCTCTCTCTCTGCCTGTCTCTACCTCCCAAGTGCTGAGATTAAAGCATTCACCCACTATGCCTGCTTCTCTCTCTCTTGTTTTTTTGTTTTTTGTTTGTTTGTTTTTTTTTTTTTTTTTTGATTTTTCGAGACAGGGTTTCTCTGTAGCTTTTGGTTCCTGTCCTGGAACTAGCTCTTCCAGACCAGGCTGGCCTCAAACTCACAGAGATCCACCTGTCTCTGCCTCCCAAGTGCTGAGATTAAAGGCAAGCGCCACCACCGCCCGGCTTTTCTCTCTCTCTTTAAACTAATAAAGTGGCCAGGTGGTGGTGGCGCACGCCTTTAATCCCAGCACTAGTTAGTCAGGACAATCAGACTGAGGACTCAGGTGAAAAGGTCAGAGTCTAGAGAGGTGAGCCAGATGGAACCAAGATGAGAGAGGACAGGTAAAGTCGTGAGCGATGTGGCAATAATACATTAATAAAAAGGGGTTAATTTTTTCTTTTCTTTTCCTTTTTTTTTTTTTTTTTTGGTATCTCTTTGTAGCTTCGGAGCCTGTCCTGGAACTCGCTCTGTAGAACAGGTTAGTCTTTTTTTTTTTTTAATTATTTATTTATTTATTATGTATACAATATTCTTCCTGCGTGTATGCCTGAAGGCCAGAAGAGGGCACCAGACCTCATTACAGATGGTTGTGAGCTACCATGTGGTTGCTGGGAATTGAACTCAGGATCTTTGGAAGAGCAGGCAATGCTCCTAACCACTGAGCCATCTCTCCAGCCCCCAGGTTAGTCTTTTTTTTTTTTGTTTTTTTTTTTGGGTTTTTTTGTTTTGTTTTGTTTTGTTTTGTTTTTCGAGACATGCTTTCTCTGTGGTTTTGGAGCCTGTCCTGGAACTAGCTCTTGTAGACCAGGCTGGTCTCGAACTCACAGAGATCCGCCTGCCTCTTTCTCCCTAGTGCTAGGCTGCCCAGCAATAATAGGTTAATTTTAATAGTCAGAGCTAGTTAGCAATAAGCCTGAGCTATTGACAGAGCATTTATATCCATATATAAGCCTTTGTGTATTTATTTGAGAATGGGCAGTCGTGACAGGATAACATCCATTTACTCTAAAATTTTAAAAATAATAATAATAAAACCTTTACAATAGGCGTGTGTTTATAATATACAGAAAAGGAACGGCAATGTACTGTAGGGGTGATGAACACTGACAAGAGAACAGTGCTCACCTCTGTGAAACGAAGGAAAAAAGCATCCAGGGTTCTAGCTATTCTACAAAACTTTATTTGTTTGTCGTATGTATGTATGCATGCAATGTGTGTATGGGTACCCCTGAAGTTCAGAAGAGAACTTGAGACCCTTTGGAAATGGAGTTACAGGTGATTGTGGGCCACCAGATGTGGGTGCTGGGATCTGAACTCAGGTCCTCTGAAAGAGCTCTCTCTTAACCACTGAACCATCTCCCCTTTATTTTTTAAGGGCTGTTGTGGTAGCCATGTATAGTTGCAGTTCAAGTATTCAAAGGGTGATGCAAGAGAATGACCATGAGTTCAAAGCCAGTCTGTGTTACGGAGCAGACTTCAATAAAGATAAGACTGTCTCAGATAGACAGATACATAAGTCAAGCATGCTTATAATCTTTTTTGCTGTTGTTGTCGTCGTCATTTTTGGTTTCTGTTTTTTTTTTTCAAGTCAGGGTTTCTTAGCGTAGCTTTGGAGCCTGTCCTAGAACTCAATTTGCAGACCAGGCTGGCCTTGAACTAAAAGAGATCCGCCTACCTCTGCCTCTAGAGTGCTAGGATGAAAGGCTGCATGTTTATAATATTAGCACTTGGGAGGTAGAGGTAGGAAGATCAGGAGATCAATGTCATCCTTGATATTCTTAACAGAAAACTTAGGTCAGCCTGGACTACATGTGATTTGTCCTCAAACAAAACAGAAAAGCAAACAGCATTTTGGAAGTGAAGGCAGGAGGATTGGGAATTCAAGGATAGCCTCTTCTAAAAAAAGAGTCTTAGGCCACCCTGGGCTACATGAGACCCTTATCATCCCGAAAGAAAGATAATTTAAAAAGGCAGGGAGCCGGTTCAGCAGGTAACAGGCACCATGCCACCCTGGCGATCTGAGTTCAAGCCTTGGAAACACGTAAAGGAGAAAACTGACTTCTGCAAGTTGTCTTCTGACCTCCACCTGTGTGTCTGCACACATCATAAACACACACAGTCCAATAATAGACAGAAAAATACAAGCATCCATTGTCTCCTAGTGGTGCAGGCTGGTTCAGGACCATAGCTAGAGAGCTGTGGGAAGAGGGTCGTACTGAGAAGACGTGCTGCTTGCTGAGGCCATTTGCGGGAGGGGGGGGAGTGGGGGGGACGACACAGGAAAGAGAGGGACTCAAGGGCATTAGAGGCCAGAAATAGTTACTCTGTTTAGCAGCGCACCTGTATAGGTGGTGGAGGCTGCTGATGAGAAAGTACTATGTTTATATAAGTGTGCTTGCCTCTGTGTGTGCGCATGTGCTTCCATGGGCTCATTTATGACCACATGGATGTTGGTTAGCATTCCGTTAACATAAACTAGTGTCATCTGAGAGAAGAGAGTGTGGTAGTTTGAGTGTAATTGGCCCCACACTCCCATAAACCCATAATCTCATAGGGAATGACACTATGAGGAGGTGTGGCTTTGCTGGAGTGGGTGTGGCTTTGCTGGAGTGGGTATGGCCTTGTTGGAGGAAGTGGGGGTACGGGCTTTGAGGTTTCCTATGCTCAGGATACCACTGAGGGTCTGTCTCGGTTGACTTCCTGTTACTGTGAGCCAAGATGTAACCAGCACATCTGCCTGCACACCCGCCATGTTCCCCACCATGATGATAATGGACCGAACCTCTGAAACTGTAAACCATCACTTCAATTAAATGTTTTCTTTCGCCAGGTGGTGGTGGTACCTGCCTTTAATCCCAGCACTTGGGAAGCCGAGGCAGGCGGGTCTCTGTGAGTCCAAGGCCAACCTGGGCTACAGAGCAAGTTCCAGGACAGCCAGGGCTATTACATAGAAAAAACTGTGTCTCAAAAAACAAACAAACAAAAAAATTTTCTTTGTAAGAGTTGCTGTCGTCATGGCGTCTCTTCGCAGCAATAAAAATCTTAGCTAAGGCAGGGAATCTCAGTTGAGAAAATGCCTCCATAAAAATCCAGCTTCATGCAAACCTGTAGGGCATTTTCTTAGTGATTGATGGGGGAGGGCCCAGCCCCTTGCAGGTGGTGCCATCCCTGGGCTGGTGGGTCCTAGGTTCTATAAGAAAGCAGGCTGGGCAAGCCATGTGGAGCAGACCAGTAAGCAGAGCCTCTCTGTGGCCTCTGCATCAGCTCCTGCCTCCAGGTTCCTGCCCTGTATGAGTTCCTGATCTGTCCTCCTTGGATAAGAAACAGTGATGTAGATGTGTGAGTCCAGTAAACCCTTTTCCCCCAGGTTGGTTTGTCCATGCAATTTCACTACAGAAGAGCCCCGGGTGACAGGCTACGGGAAGGAAGGAAAACAGGGCAAAGGGGAAGGAAAGGCCACAGCTGGGATTGAGGGCTGCAGGGCCCATGTGACACAGAGCAAATAATTTTAGGCCTGGGGGAGATGGTTCTTTCCTCCCCCAGATCTAGAAACTGACAGGAATGCAGTCCAGGGTTTGGGGAGATACCAAATCTGTTCAGGACTTGGTAATTTGTGTGCAATTGGCTCCCACAAACTCATAGGGAGTGGCACTGTTAGGAGGTGTGGCTTTGTTGGGCGTGGGAAGTGTATCACTGTGGGAGCAGGCAGTATCTCCGTCAACTTTCTGCTGCCTGCAAGTTGTAACATCAGGTCTGCCATGCTCCCCGCCATGATAATGGACTGAGCCTCTGAGACTGTAAGGGAGCCACCCCAATTAAATGTTTTCTTTATAAGAGTTGCCAGGCAGAGCCAGGCATTGGTGGTGCATGCCTTTAATCCCAGCACTCGGGAGTCAGAAACAGGCAGATCTCTGTGAGTTCGAGGCCAGCCTGGTCTACAAGAGCTAGTTCCAGGACAGGCTCTAAAGCTACAGAGAAACCCTGTCTCGAAAAATAAGTAAGTAAATTAATTAATTAATTAAATTAAAAGACAGGCTGTGGTAGTGTACACCTTTTGTTATGGTTTAAGTAAAATGCTGTTGATGTGGGAAAGTCATATATCAATCTGTTGATTTCATTTGTTAATAAAGAAACTGCCTTGGCCCATTTGATAGGCCGGCCCTTAGGTGGGTGGAGTAGACAGAACAGAACGCTGGGAATAAGGGATGTGAGCTCAGTCACCATGCCTCTCCTCTCCAAGATGGATGCAGGTTAAGATCCTTCCCGGTAAACCATGTGGTGCTACACAGATTATTAGAAATGGGTTAAGCAAGATATGAGAGTTAGCCAAGAAGAGGCTAGATATAATGGACCAAGCAGTGTTTAAAAGAATACAGTTTTCATGTTATTATTTTGGGGCATAAGCTAGCCAGGCGGCCGGGAGCCCAGTGGCAGGAACGCAGCCTGCAGCTCCATCTACATGCTGTGGTTCCCTGAGTGGTGGCAGCGGACCAGGAGACCATGCTGCAGGTCCCCAAGTGGCAGCAGGCAGCAGGTTACAAGACCACGCGTGGGCCACAAAGGCAGCTGGGTCCCTAGCAGGGAACCCCCAGATTGGCCCGCAGGCCATGAGGGCCAGCAGGTCCTAGGCACAGAGTCGTATGGTGGGTGAGAGATTGAGATGGGTAGGCACACCATGCAGAGGAAGTGGGTATTTAGTGGGTTATGGAGGGGTAAGGGAAAAGGGGAGATGGGGGTAGAGGAGAGGAGCCAGGGCAGCAGCTACCTCTTTGGGAGAAAGAAAGTTCAGGCCGAAGCAGAAGATCTGCCTGCCTTGGGAGTGGGGAGCTTGTCTCTTTAAGGAACAGGACAGACCATTACACCTTTAATCCCTGCACTCGGGAGGCAGAGGCAGGTGGATCTCTGAGTTCGAGGCCAGTGTTGTCTACAGAGCGAGTCCCAGGACAGACTTCAGAGCTCCTTTAGCCAATAGCCATTGAGATACCAGCCCACTGGGGTGTGGTCTCTTTCTCTTTAAAAAGCAGCAGCAGCCCTCCACTCTCTCTCTTGCTCCAGCTACTAGACTCCTTTCCTGGCTGTTGTGTAGGACGGTATTCTGTAAATTTTTCCCCTCAAATAAATAGCCCTTTGAATCCAAACTGGTGTGGATTGTTTTACACTTTATCTGGCGCCCAACTTTTGGTTTTAGAACCAGGTCCTGCTTGTTGGGGTTTTCTGTCCTCCCACCAGGTCTCACAGCCAGCAGGCCCCAAAGAAAATCACACAGAGGACTGTATTAATGAAAAACTGATTAGCCCAATAGCTCAGGCTTCTTATTAGCTCTTGGTAGCTTTATTAACCCATTATTCTTATCTATGTTAGCCACATGGCTCAGTACCTTCTTCAGTGATCTGAGCAGGACTCGGAGGAATGGGCTTCCTCCTTTCCAGAATTCTCCTGTTCTCCTGTTCTCATCACCCTGCCTCTACTTCCTGTCTGGTTGACCCACCTATACTTCCTGCCTGGCCAATCAGCATTTATTTAAAACATGATTGACAGAATACAGACAATTCTTCTGCACCACAGATCTTTTTTTGACCTGGGGAAACCCACCTCTAACTTGAGCCACATGTTCTGCTACAGCCTAATAAGGACATGGAAGACAGAACGGAAGCGTTTGCTCTTTGCCCGCTTGCTCTCTTCTCACTAGCAAGTCCATTCCTTCACTGACATTAGAGCCTACTGTACAGGATTCCAGTGGATACTGGGCTGAGATGTCCAGTCTCATGAACTGAGTTTTGGACTTTCTAATGACAGTCAGCCAGTCAGATTAGCTGGACCACAGCCTATAAATCATTCTAATAAATCCTTTCTCTCTCTCTCTCTCTCTCTCTCTCTCTCTCTCTCTCTCTCTCTCTCTTTCTCTCAATTTGTTCTGTAAGTTCTATTACTCTAGAGAACCCTAACTAATACAACAGGTCTTACACTGACATAGTGGTAATACTTGTATATCCCAGCATTCAGGAAGTAGAGGACCCCAGGTAGCACATGCCTTTAACTCCAGCACTCTGAAGGTAGAGGCAGGTGGATCTGTGAGCTCAAGGCCAGCCAGCATGGACTACTTAGTGACTTCTCAGATAGCTAGGGCTACATAGACCCTGTCTCAAGAGGAGGAGGTAGACGAAGGCTCAGCAATTCAAAGTCATCTATGGCTAAATAGTCTTCAAGCAATAAAATGAAAAAGAGGCCAGAGTTGATGACACTGGCCTGAAATCATGGTACTTTGGAGGCTGTTCAGTGGAAACTGACAGATGACATAGAAGAGTGGAGCTGGGGTGCTGGGGCACGTCTTTAATCCCAGCACTCGGGAGGCTGAGGCAGCCTGGTCTACAGAGCGAGTTCCAAGACAGCTAGGCTACACAAAGAAACTCTGCCTCAAAAAAACAAACAAATAAATAAATATAAAAATAAAATATAATTATGAGAATGAGTGTGTGCATCTAGGAAGGAGCAGAGGGTTTATCCCATGAGTCTTAAACTAGCTTGGGAGGAAATTTACACAACCCATTAGGCCATCTCTCTAGCACATAGTAACGTGTTTGTTGTTGTTTCCATAGCAATGGTGTTAGGGGAACTCAGTGGGCTTGGAGGACACAGAGAATCACCCAGCCTTCTGGACCCCAGGGCAGTACTGCTAGTGCGTGATTCTGCACAGGACTCAAACAGAGGACAATGGTGTGCCCACGGCTGCAGTCCCTCTTCCTGCCATATGAGCTTAATTCATGGGAGCTCAGGAAGGGGACCAAGGCAACTGTTTTCCTCCTTACGGAGTCAGACTCCAGGCAAACAGGGAACACTGCAAAAAGCCTGTCCCAGTACTGGGGAGAGGGGGAAACAGTTCCCTAAATCAGAGGGGCCTGGACTCTGAGAGGGGAGGCTAAGGTCTCACAACAGGTTAAAGTATATCTTTGGGATATCTGGGCTTGAACTGCCCAGACAAAGGTTGAGCAGGGTGTGGCCACCGCAGAGAAAGCAGGGGTAGAATTTCCCCGGGTGAGGACATCTCTGAGAGAAGTATGGAAGATGGGGATGCAGATGCTAGGGCAGGAGGCCTGGCAGGGTTTCTGCGGATGAGGGGTTACCGTGTATGCCAGGCCACACCCCACCCCCGCCAAGATACCTCAACATTCATGTTTTCAATAAAACTTACAGTGGACTATTGTTTGGAACTAAGGAACCAAGAAACATGGCTGAAAAAGCAAAAAGAGGGGCCTGGTGTTATGGGGATTTTCCTGTAATCCCAGTATTTAGGCAGAAGTGAGAAGGTCATTTTAAGTTTAAGGCCAACCTGCTCTATGCGGGGAGTTCCAGACCAGCCAAGCCTGCATAGCAAGATGCTGTCTGGGACTGGTAAAGATGCTAAAAGCCAAGCCAGATGGACTAAGTTGGATCCCCAAGACCCACACAGCGGGAAGAAAGAAAATATCCCCAACAGGTTGTCCTCTGACCTCCATATCTGCATATGGCATACACATTCACATTCACACAAAAAAAAATAAGACTTTTTTTGTTTTGTTGTTTTTTGAGAGAGAGTTTCTCTGTAGTCTGTCCTGGAATTAGCTCTTGTAGACCAGGCTGGCCTTGAACTCACAGAGATCCTCCTACCTCTGCCTCCCAAATGCTTGGATTAAAGGCATGTGCCATCACCGCCCAGTTTTTTATTTTGTTTTGAGACAGGGTTTCTCTGATAGTTCTTTTTTTTTTTTTTTTTTTTTTTTTTTGGTTTTTCAAGACACGGTTTCTCTGTGGTTTTGGAGCCTGTCCTGGAACTAGCTCTTGTAGACCAGGCTGGTCTCGAACTCACAGAGATCCGCCTGCCTCTGCCTCCCGAGTGCTGGGATTAAAGGCGTGTGCCACCACCGCCCGGCTTCTCTGATAGTTCTTGAATGTGCTCTGTAGACCAGGTTGGCCTCAAATTCAGAAATCCTCTGAGTTCTAGGGATAAAAGACATGTATTTACTATTGCCCAGGTAAGACAAATTTTTTTTTATGATTTATTATATATACAATGTTCTGCCTGTGTGTATGCCTGCAGGCCAGAAGAAGGCGCCAGATCTCACTGCCAATGGTTGTGAGCCACCATGTGGTTGCTGGGAATTGACCTCAGGACCTCCGCAAGAGCAGCCGGTGCTCTAACCTCTGAGCCATCTCTCCAGCCCCCCTCATGGAATTCTTAAGGGGATTCGACAGCATGCTGGCCCCTGCCTAACAACTATTTTTTTAGGAAAAAAGAAAGAAAAAGAAACCTAAGTAAATGAAGCACACAAAAGTCAAAAGAAGGAAAGTGCTTGAGAGACAGCTCAATAGTGGTTCCTGCTCTTCCCGAGAACCCAGGCTCAGTTCCTACCACCCACGTGAGGCAGCATACAACTGACTCTGGCTCCAAAGGATCCTACACCCTCCCTGGCCTCCTCAGGCACCTGCACCCTTGTGGCTTACATTCACACAAAACACACAAACCTACAAATTAAAAACAAACAAAAAAACGAGACCAGGGAGCCAGATGGCTCAGCTGTTAATAACACTGGATACAGCTGCCTTTAATGCCAGCACTCAGGAGGCAGAGGCAGGGGGATTTCTATGAGTTTAAGGCCAGCCTGATCTACAGAGCGAGTTCCAGGACAGCCAGGGCTATTTCACAGAGAAACCCTATCTGGAAAAATAAAAACAAAAGAACAATGGATGTTCTTTCAGAGGGTCCAGGTTCAATTCCCAGCACCTACATGGCAACTCATTACTGGAACTCTAGTTCCAGGTAATCCGACACCCTCACACAGACATGCATGCAGGTAAAACCCTAATGCACATAAAATAAAATTCAAAACAAACAAGGTGGTGCACACCTTTAGTTACAATGCTTGGTGGCAGAAGGTAGAACTTGCTGTGTAGATCAGGCTGGCCTGGAACTCACTGTCTCCGATGGCTACCACACCCTCTCAGCATGCTTTCTCTGGTACCGTGGTGGCTACTTCTCTGCTGCTCTAATAAAGTAGCTTGGCCAAGATAATTTATAGAAGGAAGGATTTGAAGCTGGGTGGTGGTGGCACATGCCTTTAATCCTAGCACTCAGGAGGCAGAGGCAGGCAAATCTCTGTGAGTTCAAGACCAGCCTGGTCTACAAGGAGAAACCTTGTCTTAAAAAACAAAAAAAGGGGGGCTGAAGAGATGGCACAGCGGTTAAGAGCACTGTCTGCTCTTCCAAAGGTCCTGAGTTCAATTCCCGGCAAGGTGCCCTCTTCTGGCCTGCAAGCATACATGCAGACAGAGTATTATTATACATAATAAATAAATATTTTTTTAAAAAAGCAAAAAAAAAAAGGAAGGGTTTGTTTAGACTTAAGAGTTCATCATGGTGGGGAAACATGATGGCATGGTGACTGGAAAAGAAAACTGTGAGGGCTGGAGAGATGGCTCAGTGGTTAAGAGCATTGCCTGCTCTTCCAAAGGACCCGAGTTCGATTCCCAGCAACCACATGGTGGCTCACAACCATCTGTAAAGAACAACCATCTGTAAAGAGGTCTGGCGCCCTCTTCTGGCCTTCAGGCATACACACGGACAGAAAATTGTATACATAATAAATAAATAAAATATAAAAAAGAAAAAAAGAAAACTGAGAGTTCTCATCCTCAACCTAAAGCAGAAAGCAGATTGAGAGCATGAAGTGGTGTGTGTGTGTGTGTGTGTGTGTGTGTTGTGTGTGTGCACGCAAATTTGAATGAACATGGCCTCCATAGGCTCTTACCTTTGAATGCTTGGTCTCCAGTTGGTGGAACTGTTTGGGAAGGATTAAGAGGTGTGTCCTTGATGGAGGTGAGTAACTAGGGGCGGCCTTTGAGTCCATGCCGGTCCCAGCTAGCACTCTCTGCCTTGTGCTTGCTGAGCAGACATAAGCTCTTAGCGACTGTGCCAGCAGCTTCCACACCTGCCTTTCATCAAACTCCTCACCATGCTGGTCTCTAACCCTTTGCAGCTGTGAGCTCCAAATGAAACATTTTTTTTTATAAATTTCCTTTATCATGGTGGTTTTTAAAAATCATCATTATTACTGTTATTATTATTATTATTAGTGCATTGATGTTTTCCCTGCGTGTATGTCTCTGTGAGGGTATAGGATCCCCTGGAATTGTGATTACAGGCAGTTGTGAACTACCATGTGAGTGCTGGGAATTGAACTCAGATTCTTTTTTGGAAGAGCAGCCGGTGCCCTTAACCACTGAGTCATCTCTCTAATCCTGGTCATGGTGTTTTATCACAGCAATAAACAATAATAATAATAATATGGGACAAGACTACAAATACCCAAAGCCAGCCCACAGTGGCATCCTTGCTCCTGCAAAGCCCCACTTCCAAAGCTCTTACAACCTTCCCAAACTACACCACAAACTGGGGCCAAGTGTTCAAATATCTGAGTTAATAGATAGGGGGTATAAGAGGCAGGCAAATCTCTGATTTCAAGGCCAGCCTGGTCTACAAGAACTAGTTCCAGGACAGGCACCAAAGCTACACAGAGAAACGCAGGCTCGAAAAACAAAGCAAAAATAGATAGGGGCTATATCCCCAGACCACCACAGGTATTGTGGATGCCCTTACTTTTTCTCTAACATCCCTCCTTACCACCCTGCTCATCTGCCGTATGGTTGATGGCCCTCCATGTTAACCTTAATCTTTCCTTCTCTTCTTTAGGCAGTTACAGGCTGTAAATGCCTGTCTAACTTAGGACTTTTCTTTTAAGCCCTAAAGAAATTGTTCCTAGGTTCTGTTTTATTTATTTTTTTGAAAAAGATCTAGCCAGGCGGTGGTGACTCACGCCTTTAATCCCAACACTCGGGAGGCAGAGGCATGTGAATCTCTGAGTTTCAGGCCAGCCTGCTCTACAAAGCTGGTTCAGGACGGTTAGGACTGTTTCACAGAGAAACCCTGTCTCGAAAATCTAAATGAATAAATAAATAAATATAAATAAATAAATAAATAAGGCAGAATCAGGGAATAAATGCCAAGTACAATGAGTTTAAGTGTTAACAGCATCGAGGGAAAAGATTTCCCCCAATACAAGTGTTGCAGTTCTGAGGGGAAAGGTATCCTGGCATCTGGAGCCAAGGAATGCCACAAAGTCACACTGCACAACAAACCTCACAGAAGAGCTTCATTGGGAGAGACACAAGAGGGTGGCTCCCTCTGCTCAGGGGAAAAGCAGCCAAGAACTGGGTGGGAGGCAGGCTTGTGCAGGGTCTCTTGAGGGAGGAGTTTTCCAGGATGGATATTTCCTGCGTGGGGATTGGTGGGGTTTCAAGCCCTGCACTCAGGGCAGGCTCAGGGATTGGTGGATTTTCAAGCTCAGGAGGAGAGCTTGGACATTTTACTCTACACTAAGGGTTTCAAGAGAGCTCCTTTGCCTTCCAGTCCAGAGCTGGTCGCAGAGGTTCCACACAGCAAAGGCTGTTAGGGGAGGGGGAAGGAAAGGGGCAATTGGAACACTCAGTCAGGGTCAACTAGTCTAGGTCTGCTCTTGTGGCTCTCTGAGGACAAAGCTGTACACAGTGAAACCCTTTCTTTTTTTTCTTTAAGATTTTATTTATTATGTATACAGTGTTCTGCCTGCATGTATGCTTGCAGACCAGAAGAAGGCACCAGATCTCATTATAGACAGTTGTGAGCCACCATGTGGCTGCTGGGAATTGAAGTTAATACCTCTGGAACAGCAGTCAGTGCTCTTAACCTCTGAGCCATCTCTCCAGCCCAAGACCCTGTCTTTTAAAAAAGGGAGGTGGGGGCTGGAGAGATGGCTCAGTGGTTAAGAGCACTGCCTGCTCTTCCAAAGGTCCTGGCCCACCTCCTAGCACTTGGGAGGCAGAGACAGGTGGATCTCTGTGAATTTGAGGCCAACCTGGTCCACAGAGCGAGTTCCAAGCCAGCCAGAGTTTGCATACTGAAACCCTTTCTCAAAAAATCAAAATAAAATGAGTACTGAGTGTGTATCTCAATTAGCAGAGTTCTAGTTTTGCACACACAGATTCCTGGGGTTGATGCCGAACACCACATGAAAACAGAAAAAGTAATGTACACCTGTGATCCCAGCACGGAGGAGACAAATAGCCAGTGAATTCCACACAGCCAGAACAACGGAGAGAGACCTTAAAACAAACAAGTAAAACCAAAATTGCCCGCTAAGCATTCACACACTGTATTCGATGGTAGCATATTAAATTTTAGAGCAAAGGTCAGGGGCATTATTCGTTACTGACTGTGGGTATTTCAAAAGAACAATCTTTGGCTAACACTCAGAAGTGACAGAAATAGACTATTGTGTCAGTCCCCGATTAAAATGGAAAAGTTGAAGGTTTCCCAAAAGGAAACAAGAGGAGGCAAGGAGTCTAGACTGACCACTCAGAAGTGTGTGTGCATGCACACGAGGCCGAGCATCGGTGGGTGGGGGCTTTGCGTGGACAGTGTCCATGTCTGGGTGTGCTAAGTGGGCTCTTTAGTAACCCAGCTGCTCGTGATGTGTGACTAGGAGGTTTTTCCCCGTGGACAAGTGCACAGTCAGGGACTACATCCGGCAGCTGCCTCCCGTGACTCTGCCTGTGCCCAAACAGAGAGTGTCATCCCCATGCATTGCCAGGCAACGCAGTGTGTCTGGGCGTGTCCCCTGATGCTCTCTCCAGTTCAGCAGTCCATACGCTGCCAGCTCTGCCGGTGTCCCTAGCTGCTGATGTCCTCGTGAGATAGCTCGCTCTCTCAGTCACTCCTCCCGTTCTCTCCTTTTCCCGCTTTTCCTGTACTAAGGATGGAAGCCAAGGTCTTGTGCAGGCTAGGCAAGCACACTACCACTGAACCACGCCCCTAGCCTGTGAGAGCTCGTGTCTCCTAATCTTAGGATGCAGGGTTTGGGTTCAGTCACACTGCTTCCTCTGGAGGCTGTCAGTAGAACTGGAAGTTTCCATTTGACCTCCAGCGAGGCCTCCCTGAACTTGAGAGTTGAACTGTGGAGGACCCTAGTCAGTCTCTGCTCTGCCTGCAACTGACTTTAGAGAAAAGAATTTATCCTCACAGGGACCTCTGGGTGAGGGAGAACAGTCCAACTCTTCTTTTGAATTTGCCTGAGGTTTTTCTTTGCTTCGACACTATAGGTGATTTTTGTCCTGTTTTTAGTACTTTGAAAACTTTGGACAATGAAAGCACCATCTGAAATCGTCAGAAAGCTCTCCAGTTCTCTCGGAGTTTTGTTCTCTGTTGATTTGTTGTTGTTTATTTATGTGTACCTTTATTTATTAAGTATATTTGCTTGCGGTGCACAAGGAAACCAGAAGAGGGCGTCGTATCCCCTGGAACTGGAGTTAGATAATTGTGAGCTGTCGTGTGGGTGCTAAGATTCGAACCTAAGTGCCCCAGGAGGAGCAGCAAGTGCCCCTAATCACTGAACCACCTCTCCAGACCAACATTTTGATTGCAAGGTCAGCCTTGGCTACATAGCCAGTTTGGGGCCAGAATGGACCACACGAGATCCTATCTCAAATAAATAATTTGGAGGTACAGTTCAGTGTTGACGAATATGTCGTAGGTTCGATATTCGGCGATGAGAAAACAAAAAAACTGGCGTCCAGCAAGATGGCTCAGCCAGTTAAGGGATAAAGGCGCCTACTTACCATCATGCCTGCCCACGTGGAAGTTCGATCCCTGGGACTGACATGGTGTAAGGAGAGAAAAGCGCGCTGTGGCACTCACATTTTTAAAAATATTTTTTTCTCAACTTTAACGCTCAGATACGAAAACGGGTTCAGGTAAAGGGACCTGTTTTGGGTTTCAGGCATCTCCCCGGGCTGCGCTTCGGGCTCGGGTGGATCCCTCCTGGTCCCTCCTAGCAGGGCGGCGCTGTGGGGAAATTCCAGCCAGGAGCTCCTCCACCGCGGCGAGACCTCATTTCCAAGGGAGGAAACCAGCTCCGGGGCGGCCACCAGCGCCGCCTCCTTCCAGACCAGGCGGCCTGAGCTGCAGCCACGCCCGGGCTCCCAGGATAAATTTAGCTCTTCTATTCCGGTCTCTGCCCTGCCCTCGCCCTGGAGCCAACCAGTGGAAGTAGAAAGGATTGGAACAGGGAAGAGATCACAAACTGAAACCCCCATCATCTTCCCATGCTTCCAAGCCCGACTTCATTGCGTACACTCTTCTCACTTTAGGCGGACATTTGCAGGAAGTCAGTCATTAACAAAATGCAATGGGAGTCGGGCCCCTTCACTGTACGGGGGAAACCCAAAGAAGAAAAGCACGAAGTTTCACGTCTAGAATTCCGGCACTGGGGAGACTTAAGTCGGAAGGAAGGACGGTAGCAAGGACACGGCCAGCCTGGCCTCCACGGGGAGAACGTCTCAGAAACTGCAAACCAAAGTGGGTGTGGTACCATGCACGCCCGGGAGAGTACAGAACTGCCTCCTACACTCAGTGTTTCCTAGGGACCGGCCTCTGCCAGGTCCAATGCGGATCAGCCCACACCTCTCCAGGCCTGCCTAGGCAGTTTCGATTCAATGTCGTCATTGTGTCCCTACTCCTCTTCCCCATCTCTCATTGAAGATTGGACCTAGAGCCTAAAGTAAGCTAGGCAAGCTATATCCCCAGTCTGGATCCAGAATATGTTATGATAAACCCCTTCTCGCCTGAGTTCCCCTCCCCCATCTAAAAAGCCATTTCACTGTTGGACTGTGGATGAAGCTCAATGGTTTGCATGCGGCCTTAAGTTTGGACAACTTTTCTTTCTCTCTTCCTTTCCTATTCTTTCTTTCTTTCTTTTTTTTTTTATTACAAGTTTTCTCTGTATAGCCACTGCTGTCCTGGAACTAGTCCTTAGTAGACTAGTCTGGTCTGGCCTTGAACCTGGGACCAGCCGGCCTCTACCTCCAGAGCGCTGAGATTAAAGGCGCCACACCACCCTGCAGGACAATTCCTTTTCAATAGACTGGTTGGTGGGTGTCAAAAAGAAGAGGCAGTAGAGGAGGAAAATACAGTTACAAAAAGGAGGAAACCATTCCTAAGTACATAAGAGTAATTTGCAAAGTCAACATTGATGAATAAATTGAGCTGGGCAGTGGTGACAGGGAGACAGAGGCAGGCAGATCTCTATGAGGTCGAATCCAGCCTGGTCTACAGAGCGAGGTCCAGGACAGGCTCCAGAGTTACAGAGAAACCCTCTCTTGAAAAACCTAACACACACACACACACACACAAACAAAAAACAAAAAGAAACTGGAGATAGTTTAATCTGGTGCTAAGTGTGTGTGGCCAGGGTCCAGGAACAGATATTAAGGTCCCATCCAAGGACCGTGTTTCATTGCCATTGTAAGATAAGGTGCGAGAGAACCTTGGGGGGCCCCATGGCAGGAGGAGTGAGGTGGGGAAACAGAATGCACTGTGCAAAGAGAGCTTGAATGTAGAGTTTATTTAAGAAGAGGGTATGGGGGGAGGAGGAAGGGAGAGGAGAAGGAAGGAGAGGGAGGGAGGGGGAGAGAGAGAGAGAGAGAGAGAGAGAGAGAGAGAGAGAGATCGGGAGTGGGCAGAGCTTCTCTGAAAGGGGCCTTTGCAGTGACCATAGGTCCCCGGACTGGCTAGAATACTCCTTGGGCTCATCCTGTCAGGTGACAGAGCAGGCCAGCATAATCCTAACAGTTCTAACATTTTCTTGGTGAATTTATAGTAACAGAACAAAAGAAAGTCATACACGGGAGAACTTCAAAAATACTTTGGAAGAGGTGCTGGAGATCCGTGGTTAAGAGCACTGTTGTCCATGCTGAGGACCCAGGTTCAATTCCCAGCACCCACATAGATGCCTACATTGTAAGGAAGTCCCAAGACCAAGTCCTCAGCATAAGATTTATTTGCTCCAGAGGGACAAAGGGCAGGAAATAACAAAGACAGGAGATGAGGAAGAAAGGGAAGGGAGGGGAAGGGAGAGGGGGAGAAGGGGTTTTTGTCCTGGACAGGGGCACAAAGGCCTGCTTCTGGAGAGGGAGGAGACAAGCTGGCACACAGGAAAACAGTGGTTTATAAAGGTAGAAGAAGAACCCCCTGTTAGGGTGAGGTGTTTAATTTTAATTGGGCATGTTAATTAGGTGAGCCAAAGGGGGCTTCTGATGGCTGGACTTCAATCATAGCTGGACCCTGGTAGGCAGCCTCAGGAGGAGAAAGTGGCCAGATAAGGGAATAGACCTGGGGGTTAGCTTTAGGAATGTAAACTTTTTTTTTTAAGATTTTTTTTAAGGGGGCTGGAGAGATGGCTCAGTGGTTAAGAGCATTGCCTGCTCTTCCAAAGGTCCTGAGTTCAATTCCCAGCAACCACATGGTGGCTCACAACCATCTGTAATGAGGTCTGGCGCCCTCTTCTGGCCTGCAGACATACACGCAGACAGAATATTGTATACATAATAAATAAATAAAATGTTAAAAAAAGATTTTTTAATTTATGCCTTTAATCCCAGCACTCAGGAGGCAGAGGCAGGCGGATCTCTGTGAGTTCGAGACCAGCCTGGTCTACAAGAGCTAGTTCCAGGACAGGCTCCAAAACCAGAGAGAAACCCTGTCTCGAAAAACAAAAACAAATCCCAGCACTCGGAAGGCAGAGGCAGGTGGATCTCTGTGAGTTCGAGACCAGCCTGGTCTACAAGAGCTAGTTCCAGGACAGGCTCCAAAACCACAGAGAAACCCTGTCTCGAAAAACCAAAAAAAAAAAAAAAAAAGAAAAACAAAAACAAAAAAAATATTTTTAAATTTATTATGTGTACAGTGTTCTGCCTGCATGTATACCTGCACTGCAGGCCAGAAGAGGGCACCGGATCTCATTACAGATGGCTGTGAGCCACCATGTGGTTGCTGGGAATAGAACTGAGGACTTAACCTGTGAGCCATCTCTCCAGCCTAGGAATGTAATCTAAACTTTTTTCTAGTTAAACCACAGGGAATGGGGGAGAAGGGCAAGGCCTGCCAGAGCCTTGTTTGCCATGCTGGAGCTGGCTAGAGTCCCTTCCTACAACTGTTGGTAACTCCAGTTTCAGGGAATCTAATGCCCTAACTTCCTTAGGCACCCATGTGGTGCACATCTGAGTAGACAAAACACATAAAATAAATAAACCTGGCTGGATGTTAGTGGTGCAGGCCTTTAATTCCAGCACTCGGGAGGCAGAGGCAGGCAGATCTCTGTGAGTTCGAGGTCAGCCTGGTCTTCAGAGCAAGTTCCAGAACAGGATCCAAAAACAAACAAATAAATCTAGAAATTAAAAAAAAAATACATTGGTGGAAACATCAGGTTGGTAGTTGGTGTCAGATCCAAAATTAACAAAAGGCGGGCTGGAGAGATGGCTCAGAGGTTAAGAGCATTGCCTGCTCTTCCAAAGGTCCTGAGTTCAATTCCCAGCAACCACATGGTGGCTCACAACCATCTGTAATGGGGTCTGGTGCCCTCTTCTGGCCTGCAGGCATACACACAGACAGAATATTGTATATATAATAAATATATGAATTTAAAAAAAAAAAACAAAAACAAAAAAACAAAAGGCTAACAGTGGCGGTTACTAGCATACCAGACCACACGCTGGCCCCAGGCTCTCTCAGCTTCACAAGTCCCTGCTGGCATCCTGGCTCTTCTCACCCCACCCCTTCCCTAAACTTTTCCTGTTCTTGGGCTTCTCTTTCCCCCAGCTCCTCGCTCCTCTGTAACCCTGCCATTTCAGCCATGCGCCTTCTTGGCTCCCGACTCTCTCGTAGTCCTCTTCGACCCCCTTTTCTCTTGGCCCTCTCTCTTCATCTCTCCTCCCCTCTCCTCCCCATGGTCCTTAAATATGATTGGACTGGAGAGATGGCTCAGCAGTTAAAAGCATCACCTGTTCTTCCAGAGGACCTGGGTTTGATTCCCAGCTCACTGTTTGGTTGGAAGAAAGACCCCAGCCCCCTGACATCCCTATATCCAAGGAGTCTGGGGTGTTTAGGTGGAAGTGTCACCCCAGCCCCTGGCATCCATTTCAAGCCCCCTCCCCTGGGAGTTGCCTTGGTCCTGACTCCACCTCCAGGAAAGCCCACCAAGTGGTGTCCCCTCCCCAGGGAGGATCAGGACCACTCCCCCAGGCGATTTAGGCTGCTCCCCGGGCTCCCCCACCCCCTGACCCCCTCACCCCTTCTCGTCCCCCGCCAGAATGAACTTGTGGAGGTTTTGCATGGTCTCCCCTTCTCTCTTCCTTGCTATCCCGAGGCACTGCATTAATTGTGGGCATCGGCATCTTTTATTCGGTCTAATTTGGTCTGATTGGAATTATTTGTGTCGGTGGAGATGCTCGTCTTTTTTTTTTTTTTTTTTTTTTTTTTTTTTTTTTTTGGTTTTTCGAGACAGGGTTTCTCTGTGGCTTTGGAGCCTGTCCCGGACCTAGCTCTTGTAGACCAGGCTGGCCTCGAACTCGCAGAGATCCGCCTGCCTCTGCCTCCCGAGTGCTGGGATTACAGGTGTGCGCCACCACCACCCGGCGAGATGCTCGTTTTAAGAAATATTCCTAACATTCACGACCATCTGTAATTCAAATTCTAGGGGATCTGACAAGGAATTCAAACCTTTTGATCTCTCCCACCTTATAATACTTTTATAAAAATGTTTTAAGCTCCTCCCAGGTAAAATGTTTGCTTACATAAAGGTCTTTTGAATTACTTGTCTACACACTTTTTTGTTCTGTTTTATTTTTGAAACAGGGTTACTTTGGAGCCTATATTGGAACTAGCTCTTGTACACCAGGCTGGCCTCGAACTCACAGAGATTGGCCTGCCTCCGCTGCCAGAGTGCTACCACCACCTGGCTTGTTTTTGTTTTGTTTTGTTGTTTTGGGGTTTTTTGTTTTTAGGGGGGCAGGAGGTTGTTTTGTTGCTTTTCAAGACAAGGTTTCTTTGTGTAGCCCTGGCTGTCCTGGAACTTACTCTGTAGAACAGGCTGGTTTACAAGCTTACAAATTAAATTCTCTCAGCCTTTGCCTCACAAATGCTGGGATTAAAGGTGTGTACCACCACTGCAAAGCTCTTTCTCTGTTCTATATACCTTTCTTCTTACTATGTGGCTTGCTGTGTAGCTGGGTGGCTGGATCTTAATGTCTTCTCTCCTTCTTGATCCTCCTCTTCCCTTCTTCTTCTGTGTATTCTCTCTGCCTGCCAGCCCCGCCTATCCTTTCTCCTGCCCAGCTATTGGCCTTTCAGCTCTTTATTAGGCCAATCAGGTGTTTTAGATAGGCAAAGCAACACAGCTTTACAGAGTTAAACAAAGGCAACATAAAAGAATACAACACATCTTTGCATCACTAGACAAATATCCCACAGCGTAAACACATGTGACACATCTTAAAACAATCTTCCCCAACATGTGTGCAACTGCTCGCTGGCCCTCTGCAAACACCTGATTTGACTTTGTCAAGGTTCTCTCCTTGCTTTTAAAAAGACCACACACCCTCGGCAGGCCTCCAGAAAACTCCCCTCCCGTCTTTATCCAACAGCCATTTCACGACCTTTGCACTTTCTTCCTAACTGTCCTTACTTGAGGAACCGCCCTCTGTTGGTTCATGCTACAAGTAATTTTCTGCTCCTAGGAGAGGTCTTAGGGTAACAAGCCAAGGGGTGGCACTGTAGGCACTCCACTCTGCGTGATTCATTAATCCTCAGGCCACCCGTATATTATGGAGGAGGAAACTAAGGAAGTTAATTGGTTTGTCTAAATAGATCACTGGTGGGGGGGTGGGGGGGCTAAGGCAGGAGGTTGAGAACCTACAAAGCTTCCCTGCTGGGTGTGGTGGCACACATGCCCTTAATGGCTGTACTTGGGAGGCAGAGACTGACAAATCTTTGTGAGTTTGAGGCTGGTCTGGTCTACCAAGTGAGTTCCAGGTCAGCCAGGGCTACAAAATGAGACCAGCCTCAAAATTAAATAAAGTGTTTTATTTACTTATTTATTTTGTTTATTTATTTTTCAGAGAGGGCCTCACTATGTAGCTCTGGCTGTTATTTATTTATTTTGTTTATTTTTCAGAGAGGGCCTCACTATGTAGCTCTGGCTGGTCTGGAACTCAGTCTGTAGACCAGGCTGGCCTCAGACACATAGATATCTGCCTGCCTCTGTTTCCTGAATGATGGGATTAAAGGCATGTTCCACTATTCCTGGTTTATGAAAAATTTTAAAAGAAAAAGCAACAACAAAACAGTTTTCCTAAGTCCAGGCAGGTCACAGTTAAGCCTGCACCTTGTCCCTAAGTCCATGCGTGCTATGCCCATGGAATGTCCACTTCACGGCACTCATAGAAACTCCTAATTTTGTTCCGTCTCCTTTCCAGAGTGGGCTTGTTGACTTCTCTGCTCTGGACCTCCAGATGGTTTCTGGTAAGGCGCCTTCCGGGACAGCTCTGTCTGCCATAACCCCCTCCCAAGGACTCAGCCCCACCTCTTTCTAACTGGGTGGTCTGGGTGGATAGGTCTTTGAAGCTATCTGGAATGGCACAGAAAGAGAATTTAACTTCCTTGGGCTTTGCTAAATGGAAGAACAAACATAAACGGCCACTGTTAGCACATGTCAGGGTTAGAAACGGAGGGCGCGTGTGTTCTCCAGCCCGACTGATGAACAGCCATCAGATTATTAAGGGCTATATCAAATTTCAGCCAAGCTTTTTCTTAGACCTCAGAATTTTCACAGACTCTAGGCTGTGTGTAGCCTGTGTTGGCTTCAAACACTCCATTCTCACCCTCTAAAGTGCTAGAATCATAAGTTTGTACTAACACACACACACATATAGCTCAGGGTGACTTTGAATTTATTATGTCCTTGAGATGGCTTGGAACTCTTAATTTTCCTACTCAGATAGGATTAAAACCTTTATGCCACTATGCCTTTTTTTTTTTTAATTTTAATTTTTTTTTTTTTTTTTGATTTTCGAGACAGGGTTTCTCCGCAGCTTTTGGTTCCTGTCCTGGAACTTGCTTTGTAGACCAGGCTTGCCTTGAATTTACAGAGATTCGCCTGTCTCTGCCTCCCAAGTACGGATTGTTGTGAGCCGCCATGCGGTGCTGGGAATTGAACTCAGGTCCTCTGGAAGAGCATCCAGTTCTCTTAACCTCTGAGCTATCTCTCCAGCCCATCCTTTTTGGTTTTTTGATTGTTGAGACAAGGTTTCTCTGTCTCTGTTTCTGGGGCCATCCTAGAACTAGCTCTTGTAGACCAGGTTAGGTTGGCCTCAAACTCACAAAGATCCACCTGCCTCTGCCTCCAGAGAGCTGGGAACTAAAGGTGTGAGCCACCAACGCTCAGCGATCCAAGGACTTTAAGGTAATGTTAATCCCACAGGTTGAGAATAAGACCATGACAATTTTTGAACTAAATTTGAAGCAAACATTATTAACTGACCAGGATGATGGACACTGGCAAGGTAAGGTTCATACTTAAGATACCCAGAAAATGGCCTCACATTTTATTAGCCCAGTGCACATAAAGGCAGGCAGAGGCAGGCAGATCTCTGTGAGTTCAAGGCCAGCCTGGTCTACAAGAGCTAGTTCCAAGATAGCTAGGACTGTTACACAGAGAAACCCTGTCTGGAGGGTGGGAGAGGGAGAGGCCAACCCCACAGAGCTACCTATTTACCGTCTTCATCCAATCTGGGACAAGTATACATCCTGACATACTTTCTGCCTACCTGCTGTTATGGTTTAGATTAAAAAAACAAACAAACAAACAAAAAAAAAAAAACCAAAACCAAACAATGCGGTTCCTGATGGCCAGTGTGTGTGTGTGTAGGGGGGTGGCAACAGGGTCCCACTACCTGAAGCCTCTGTGGGTCTCAGGCAGGTGGGAGGCGGCGGGTAACAGACCTTGTGACCTTGTGGCGGGGCAGCCAGTCCCATGAGGAGCAGGTGAGAGACAGAGATGGATAGACGGCATGCAGAGTGAGTTTGGATATAGTTTATTTAGTACAAAGGAAGGGGGTGGGAAGGAGAGGAGAGGAGACCATAGCCACCTCTTGTGGGGGGGGCCAGAAAACAGAAGTTACCTCTTCTGGAGAGAGGAAAAGAGAGAGCACAGAATAGAGGAGGTGGGGATATCTGCTTCTTTAGGAGGAAGGGGAGGAGTTGGAAGAAGTTGGGGCTTGTCTCTTAAAGGGACATGGTACACAGGTGATAGACCAGGTCAGCAGTTGCTTCACACTTAGGTGTGATCAAGCTTATCCCGTGAAGTTGGGGCGACCAACCTTGTTTACCGAAGTGAAAACCCTAGGCTTGTTCTCTTACAGGAACAACAGCCCCCAGCATTCCAGGAAGCTCTCTGTTTTTGGGCAAGCCTGGCTTATAGGTTAGAGGCAGTTCTGTTTTACAGCTTCTTAAACAGAGTCATGTAAACCTAAAACATAGCTTTAGCTGCACACTCAAGAGCAGTCTTACTTTATATAATTGCTACTAAGTGCAAAATCCAGCCTTGGGTCAAATTTTATGCTAAGTTGTTCAACGAGAAGGGAGACAAGGGCCGTGCTAACGCTAATGATCATTCTGAGAGCCCAGAGCTGCCGAAGGTTGGGAGGTGTAAGATCTGGGTGAGGAGGTAAATGAACGCTTTCACTATTTTTCTACTTTTTAAATTTTTTTCTTTCTTTCTTTCTCTGTTTTTCTTTTGAGCAAGATCTCAATTCTGTAGTCCAGGCTGGCTTTGAACTCCCAGCCATCCCTCTGCCTCAGTCTCACAAAGGGTGGGATTACAGGAGCAAGCCATCATAGCCTACTCGCACTGTATTTATTTCTGTGTATGTGTGGGTAGTGTATTTGGAGGTACGTGTGTGCACACTCATGTCAGGTGTGTGCTGGGGTTTTTGTTTGTTTCTGAGACATGGAGGGTTTCTCTGTGGAGCTCCAGATATCCTGGAATTCACTCCGTAGACCAGGCTGACCTTTAAACTCATGCCTGCCTCTCTCTCCCAAGTGCTGAGATTAAAGGTGTGTACCACCACTGCCCAGCTATGCATTTTTTTTTTGAGACAAGCTTCTCACTGACCCTAGATCTCACGGGCTGCCCAGCGAGCTCCAAGGATTAGCAATGTCCACATGCCACTTCCTACCACTTGCCTCTGCCCCCAGCTGTATTAGAAATATGTATCTTAAATGCCCAGTGGGTTTTCTTTTTTTGGGGGGGGGGGTGCAGGGTTTCTCTCTCTCTCTCTCTCTCTCTCTCTCTCTCTCTCTCTCTCTCTCTCTCTCTCTCTCTCTCTCTTTTGAGACAGGGTTTCTCTGTAGCTTTGGAGCCTGTCCTGGAACTAGCTCTTGTAGACCAGGCTGGCCTCGAACTTAAAGAGATCCACCTGTCTCTGCCTCCACCCCTTCCCAACCGAGTGCTGGGATTAAAGGCTTGTGCCACCACTGCTCGGCTGACAAGGTTTCTCTGTGTAGCTTTGGAGCCTGTCCTGGAACCCTGGAACTCGCTCTGTAAATAAGGGTAGCCTCGAACTCAGAAATCCGCCTGCCTCCTGAGTGCTGGGATTAAAGGCGAGCGCCACCGTTATCCTGCTCCCTCAGTGTTCTTGACCATTACCAAGGGAAGCAATCTGAAAGACAAGAGGCCCCTAGGACAGTTTTGGATTGCAGAGACTCAAGGTCAGTCTTAAAGTGAAATGACCCAGGATTTCTGGGCGAAGAGCCCAGCCAGCCACCTTTGAATGCTTTTGTCACTCAAGGGCCCGGAGGCCTAGGGGAGAGCACCCATCCATGAAGACTCAGGCAGGCTTCCTTCCAGCCAGGGCAAAGTGTCCAGGTCAGCTAGGCCAGTCCTCGGTCTTGCTCTGTCTGCTCCAAGGAACCACATCGTGCACAATAGGGTTGGCCTACCGTAAACTGCTAAGATCCCAGGACTGAAGCCTGCCCTCCTCCAGGCCACACTTTCAGTGTGTTTAACTCAGTGTTAACTGGGTAAAAACAAGTCAAGGCCCTTGTTAAAATACAAACTGTGGTTCAGTGGGATTGGAAAGGGGGCAGAGACTATGTTACTTTTTAAAAAAGAATATCTGGGGCTGGAGAGATGGCTCAGAGGTTAAGAGCACTGGCTGCTCTTCCAATAGGTCCTGAGTTCAACTCCCAGCAACCACATGGTGGCTCACAATCATCTGTAATGAGATCTGGTGCCCTCTTCTGGTGTGCAGACATCCATGCAGACAGAATTCTGTATACATTATAAATAAATAAATAAAATCTTAAAAAAAAAAAGAATATCTGTCTTGCGTGCATGTGCGCTCACATGTATGTGTGTGTGCATGCAGAACACACATGCAGAAGATAAGCAAACAACCTCAGATATTGTCCCTTGCCTTATACCTTGTTTAAAGCAAAGTGCTTTGGGGGCTGGAGAGATGGCTCAGTGGTTAAGAGTACTGACTGCTCTTCTAGAGGCCTTGGGTTTGAGTCGCAACACCCACATGGTAGCTTACAACTGTCTGCAATGCCCAGTTCCAAGGGGCTTGACACTGTCTTCTGATCTGTTTGGACATCAGTCAAGTATGTGGTGCACATATATACATGCACACAAACACGCATGCACATAAAATAATAAAGCAGGTACCTCCTGCTTGTCATGTTCTGTGTACTCCAGGCCTGGTGATTCTCCAGCTCCTGGGAATTCTCCTGCCTCTGCTTCCCATCTTGCTACAGAGTTCTGGGTTTACAGACCTGTCTAGCAATTGTACTTAGCTTTTACGTGGTTCCAGGGATCTGAATCCAGGCTTGGCTAAGGTATCTGTACTCCTCGAGCCATCTCTCCTTGCCCACAGAGAGGCCATTTCTAACTAGCCGGGGCCCAAAGACCTCATTAGGCAGTTTGTGCCTAGAATATGCAATTAAGAGCTCATAATCCCCCAGAGAACAAACGTGATTTTCTAGTCTTCCGTTCCCACCTCCTCTCTCTGGGGTACTAGAAGGCCATCCAGGAGTGTTGGTATCCATTAAACCTGGACTTTTTCCTAAAAAAAAAAAAAAAAAAAGAGCTCATAATCTGTTCCTTCAAATTGACCTGTCAGGGGTTGGGGATTTAGCTCAGTGGTAGAGCGCTTGCCTAGCATGCACAAGGCCCTGGGTTCGGTCCTCAGCTTCAGAAAAAAAAAAATTGACCTGTCAATGGCCATCAAAATGTGGCTACCCAGTAAGCCAGTGTCACCCAGACCTGTAATCCTAGCACATACGAGGAAGAAGCAGAAGCATTTAAAGTTCTAGGCCAGCTAGACTTGGGCTATGTGGTAAAATCTGGTCTCAAAAAATATTTACAAAACAAGGCCTGGGGAAGGAGAGCTGTTCTAGTCAAGTGCTGGGTCAGCACGAATGAGGACCCGAGTTTGAATCTCCGGCACCCATGGAAAAGCACACGCCTGTGTTCCTACCGCTGGGGACACAGAGACAGGAGAGTCTTAGCCAGTCAGTCGAGCTGAGAAAGGTAAACCTCAGGATCAGCGTGGGGTCCTACCTCCAAAGTTAAGATGACAGAGGAACCTGACCTCTGACCTCCACATGCACCAGTCATACCCAAAACACATACAGATGGATCCAACACACATTCTCCCTCCCTCCCTCCCTCCCTCCCTCCCTCCCTCCCTCCCTCCCTCCCTCCCTCCCTCCCTCTCTCTCTCTCTCTCTCTCTCTCTCTCTCTCTCTCTCTCTCTCTCTCTCTCAGCAAGGAAACGTTCTTACGGCTAAGTACAGGACCCGAATTTAGTTTTCAGGACCACATGATGGAACAGAAGGAGAGAACTAACACTTGCAAGTTGTCCTCTGAGCTCCCTATGCTAGAGGCCTGGAACTGTCGTGTCGGCGAGCAGGAGCATGTACACACACACACACACACACACACACACACACACACACACACACACACACAGTTTAAGCCTGTCAGTGGGAGGCAGAGGCAGGTGGATCTCTAAGTCAACCTGATCTGGAGAGCAAGTGTAAGTTTCAGGATGGCCAGGGTTATACAGAGAAACCCTATCTTGGAAGAAAAAATGCAAAAAACAACAACGAAGTATAACCAACAAAACGTAGCTGCCAGGGGAAACCGGCTCACCCAATCCCTTAAACTCCTCTGGTCACTACAGCTAAGAGGGACAGGGCGTGGTCAAGGGCTCACTAGCTGCTGACGTAAACCTCCTCTACCCCCCACCCTCAAAGTGAGCCTTTTCATCCCAGCCAGGAACTACAGAGGGTCCTGGCGGAGTAGGTGGCCCAGAATGCCCTGCCAGCCCTCCCTCCTCTCCCCTCCCCGCTAAAGAAGTGCCTCAGCTGCTAGACAAGCCTGAATTTCCCAACCTGCCCATAAAACCAGTTTCCCCAGGTCCTTGCAATACAGTTTCTATTCATTGGGTATGCCTCCCCCATCTAGTTGAGCTACAATCTGGCTTAAAAAAAAAAAAAACCAACAACAACAAAAATTCTCTTTGTTAAGGGAGCCCTCCTTTCTCCTGTACTGGGATAAGGAAGACAAACTTAACATTAGATATGGCATAAAGATAAATGTTAATAAACAAAAATATCATAAGTCAGGGCTGGGAATTAGCAAGGTTGTAAGCATTTACCTAGCACACATAAAGTCCCCAGGTTTGATCCCTAGCACCAGATAAATCAGGTCCGGTGGTGAAGGCCTGTGATCCCAGCACTTAGAGGTAGGAGGGTCAGAATTTAAAAATCAGCCTCCAACACACAGTGAGTTCAAGGCCAGTGTCGGCTACAAGACACTCTGTCTCAGCACTCTGGAAGCAGAGGTGGATCTCTGTAAATTTGGGGCCAGACTGGTTTAAAAAGTGAGTTCCAGAACAGCCAGAGTTGTAGGTAAAGATGGGCAGATCTCTGCCATCCTGGTCTATGCCAGCTCAAACAGAGCTATATATAGTGAGATCCTGGGTTTTTTTGTTTTGTTTTGTTTTTTTGTTTTGTTTTTGTTGTTGTTTGTGGGGGAGGATTCAAACAACTTATTTATTTATTTAATTTTTTGTTTTTTTTTTTCGAGACAGGGTTTCTCTGTGGTTTTTTTGGAGCCTGTCCTGGAACTAGCTCTTATAGACCAGGCTGGTCTCGAACTCACAGAGATCCGCCTGCCTCTGCCTCCCAAGTGCTGGGATTAAAAAACAACTTATTTATTAAGACCTGCAATGTAATACAGATTACAGACTGAGTCCCAGTGGAGTGGGTGGGGTAGGAAGGCTTTCTTCAATCCCTCTATCACAAGCTGCTGATATTCTCTAAGGAGGGGACGCAATGACTTTTTTTGTTGTTTGTTTGTTTTTGTTTTTTTTTTTTTTGAGACAAGGTTTCTCTGTGTAGCAGTCCGGGTTGTCCTGGAACTAGCTCTTGTAGATTAGGCTGGCCACGAACAAACTCACACAGAGATCTACCTGCCTCTGCCTCCCGAGTGCTGGGATTAAAGGCCTGCACCGCCACTACCTGGTCACAATGACTTTTAGGACATTGTCCTAACTGCCCAGAATAAACTAACTGCTTCCAGATAGTAAATCCCTGCAGCTGACCAGATCCTCATCCCTGACCCTCTCAGAGCTGGTTAGCATCCACAGGACCATCAGAGTTTACCCACAGAATCAAAACGTGCCACAGTTTGCATATGCAACAAGACAGAGTCCCTAAGGTGGCCATGTCTTTTGGGGGCTGCCTGGCTGTACTGTTTTTATTTTTCCACTTATTTATTCGCTTACTTATTTAGTTTGCTTATTCTTGTGTGTGTTGCTTGTTTGTTTGTTGATTCTTGTGTGTGTTGCTACAGCATACCCAGGAAGTCAGCGGATAACGGTGTACTAAACCTCTTCTCCCACTACGTGGAACTCAAGATTGGTGGCAAGTGTGTCCATCTCCTTAGGCCTTTTTATTTTATTTTATTTTATTTTTTGGTTTTTCGAGACAGGGTTTCTCTGTGGCTTTGGAGCCTGTCCTGGAACTAGCTCTGTAGACCAGGCTGGTCTCGAACTCACAGAGATCCGCCTGCCTCTGCCTCCCGAGTGCTGGGATTAAAGGCATGCACCACCACAGGCCTTTTTCTTTTGTTGGAACATGCTACATAGACTGAGCTGACTTTGAACTCATCACAATCTGCCTGCTTCTGTCTCTTGAGTGCTGGGACACTGGAGTGCCTTATGACAGTATTCTATTTTGAATCAAGCCGTCACCACATATGCCTGGCTGGCCTGGAACTCGGAGACCTGACTCTGCTTCCCGAATATTTGGATTAACGTCAGAAGTCACCATAACAGCTAATTTTATCTTTTAAAGATTTGCTATTTATGCACATGGGTGTTTTGCCTGTGTATGTATGGGCACTTTCTCCCTAGTGCCCATGGAGATTGAACATAAGGCAGCTTCGGATCCCCTGAAGTAACAGATGGTTGTGAGTCACCCTGTGGGTGCTGGGAATTTAACTCGGGTCCTCTGCATAGCAACAAGTGCTCTTAACCACTGAGCAATCTTTGTTTTTTCCTTTTAAAATTATTTCTGTAACAAAGGGTCGATTGACCCCGAACTCCTGACCCTCTTGCCTGCACTGCCAGAAAGAACGCGTACAGGTTGTATGGTTAAAACACTTTTAAAAATGGCTTGTCAGCCCTTCAATGTCTCTTTAATAGAAAAAAAATATTTTTCCCTCAAAGGCACTCGGAATCTGAAGCACTCTGCAAAGGGCTGGGTTAATTTGGTAATCGCGATGCCATTGCTTCGTCCATGGAAAACTCTCATAGCTCGGTGAAGGCACGTTAGGGTTAAACTACCATCTTGGAAATTAGGGGGACTGCGAGGGGGAGAGAAGTAGGAAAAGGAGAGCACGGGCTGCCCGGCGGGCGAACGCGTCCCTACAGGCAGGAAAGCGCGCCCAGTAGAGCCATTAGGGCGCCCGAGAGAAGATGGATGGCTCCCAGCCTGCCAGCCAGCGCGCTCCGCTCCGCGCCTGCGCCCTGCACCCTGCGCCCCCGATGCGTTCCGCGAGGCCGTTAGAACGGGAAAGGAGGGGAGAGGAAGGGAAGGGAGCGGAGGGAGGGGCCAGGCTCGCGGTTCCGGTGAGCCCGGCTCCCAAGCCGCGAATCCGCTCCAGATCGCTGACGACCTGAAGCCGCTCCACAGACTGCGGCCGCGTTCCGTGCTTTCCCGTTAGCCCTTTGTGTCCCAGCGCGCCACTGGGAACGCGGGAACGCGCGCTGAGCTGGGCGCCTGCGCAAAGGAGAGCACGCCCCAAACGGGCGCCTGCGCAGAGGGAGGGGGCATGATGCCCGCACGCCTGCGCAGAAACAGGCGCGCCCCGCCCGTAGTTAAGAATGGGCGCCCCTCTTCTCTCTGCCCCGCCCCTGCCCGCCATTTCGTGCTCCGGCGCCTTTCTTGGGCCGATGTGCGCGGCCTCCGTGTGATGGACGCCCGGAAGCCGGTACAACCAAGTCCGTAGTGCTGAGGCTGCGCGGGCTGCAGATTCTGCCGCTGCGCGCGGCGCCCGAGAACGGGGGGAGGTGGGCACCTGTGTCGCCTCGGCATGGGCCCGCGGGCCAGCCTCCGTGTGCACGGCCTGGTGCGTGCGGAACCCTGGCGCGTGCCCTTCCCGTGTGTCCGAGTACAGTAGCCTGCGCTCTACTCACCTGCACACACTGTCGTCTTTGCCCTCTTCGGAGTGTAGGAACTCATGGTTTTCTACTGTGTGCGTTAGTTTGGAGGACGTGTTTGACCTAAGTGTGTTTACAATTGTGTTTGCACCTCCTGGCTGTTGATATCTGAGTGCGGGGCTGTTTGCGAGGCTGGGGAGCTGACTAGTCTCACCAAGACAAACCCTGCCTCCGTATTGCGTGTCTGGAAAAACCTCCCATTTGTAACACAGAATCTATCGTTCCTAACGAGTTTATATGCAAAACCTAACCACCTGTCTCCCATATCCTGTGCTAGTCTATGTAGTTATTTGAGACTGGGTCTCTACAGAACCCTGACTGGCCTCTAATTCAGAGACCACCTGCCTGTGTCTTACCAGTGCAGGAGTTAAGGGTGTGTGTCGCCACTCCTGTCTGACATTTTCTTTATATTTAAGTTTCTCTTACAAGGGGCATACAGTGACTTGGAGAGTGGCCCATGGGTAAATAGGCAAATAAAGGTGTCATAATGTCCCTGTGAAGGAGGTGGGCTCCCTTATAAGGTCAAAAAGTGTCCTTGAGGAGGAGGATGTAATTGAGACTGGTGTCCCTGGCCTCACCGTGCCATCCAGGCAGGAAAGAATCCATGGGAGTCCCGGCAGAAGGAACAGTAACGGAGAGGAGGTTGTGTGGAGAAAGGATACCTGTGGCATCCCAAGAAAAGCCTCTGGAGGTCAACGGAGATTGAGTTTATCCCAGACCAGCATCCCTCTGGAGGAGCAATGGCTCTGGGGTTCTGGAGATGCGGCTTTCTCTGTAGTCTGTTCTGGATTACAGCCCCCGTACTACTTTTAGGGAGCCATGTTCTCTCTGAAAAATAAGCTCATAGGTAGCTCTGTGATCCTCCTGTCTCCACTTCCCAATCGCTGACTTATGCCACACCCAGGAAATAGTCCAAAATATACCTAACAATAGCTAGCCTAAGAAGAGAACTGGAAGCTGGGCAGTGGTGGTGCACCCCTTTAATCCCAGAACTCTGGAGGCAGAGGCAGGTGAATGATCTTTGTGAGTCCGAGGCCAGCCTGGTCTACAAGAGTTAGTTCCAGGACAGGCTCCAAAACTACAGAGAAACCCTGTCTTGAAAAACAAAACAACAAAGCAAACAGTTCCTGAACTCGAAGGTGGTATGGTGGGTGCCTGTAGTCTTGGCTATCCTGAAGGCTGATGGACCCTGTGAGCCCAGGATCTGAGACCTGCAGGAGTCACTTCCTAGATGGGCTTGGAAACGTGTCTCTTTAATTCTAACTCTAGAGAAGCAGAGGCAGGTAGATCTCTGCAAGTTCCAGGACAGCTGAAGCAATGTAGAAACATTCTGTATCCAAAAAAAAAAAAAAAAAATCTGTTTTCCTCTCAAATATGCATCTTACATAACTGGTTTGGTTTGGCTGTTCTGGAACTCAATGTGTAGACCAGGCTGGCCTTGAACTCGAGAGATCTGCCTGCTTCTGCCACCGCAGTGGCGTTTAAAGTAGGGGGTTTAAAGGTGTGTGCTGCCATGCCTGTCTGTCTTTTCACGTAACGTGTAATTGAGAACCTTCACAGAGGGCTGGAGAGATGGCTCAGAGGTTAAGAGCACGGACTGCTCTTCGGAGGTCCTGAGTTCAATTCCCAGCAACCACATGGTGGCTCACAGCCATCTGTAATGAGATCTGGTGCCCTCTTCTGGCTTGCAGGCAGACATGGAGGCTGAACACTGTGTACATAATAAATAAATAAATCTTTAAAAAAAAAAAAAAAAGAGAGAACCTTCACAGATATCCCCAGCATATCCTGGACCCCAGGGACGATGGCACCACTGAAAGCTGTGTCAGTCACTTCCCCTGAAATGCAGTCTCCTTAATTTAGATTGTTTTATATGTTCGTATGTTTTGCTTGCATATAGGTATGTGCACCACTTGCACGCCTAGTGCTTGTGGAGGCTTGAAGAAGGCATCAGATCCCTTGGGACTGGAGATACAGATGTTTGTGGGTGCTGGGCATCCCGATTTGGGTCCTCTGTACAAGTAACTGTACAGACGAGGCCTAAACTGCTGAGACTTCTCCATCCCTGATTCCCCCTTTCCTTTTTTTTAAAATTACGTTTATTTATTGTGTGTCCACGTAGAATTAACCAGGGCGTGTGTAGGTGTAGGTTCTCCATTTGTCTGGTGAGGCTAAGAGAGCCATCTCACCTATTGAAGGATGCTTTCCTGTTACCAAGGTGCTTTGGTTTGTAGGGTTTTTTGTTTGTTTTGTTTTCTCGAGACAGGGTTTCTCTGTAGCTTTGGAGCCTGTCGTGGAACTAGCTCTTATAGACCAGGCTGGCCTCGAACTCACAGAGATCTGCCTGCTTCTGCCTCCCAAGATTAAAGGCGCGGCACCACCACTGCCGCCTGGCCTGTTTGTTTGTTTTGTCCTTTTCCAAATCACCCTGTAGCCTAATTGTTTACGAATTTGCCATATAACTTGCCTTGAACTCTCACCAATTCTCCTGCCTTAGCCTTCTTAGTGCTGGGGTCTCAGGTGTAAGCCAGCTCACCAGTCTGAGAAAACATGCCCCAAGGGCTGTGTTCTGAGACAGGATTTCACGGTTTTCCACACAGGCTAAAGTGATCAATCACGTCTCAGAACCTGCTGAGAGTGCAGGTCTCTGTTTCTGTACTGGCCTTTGACATCCTGAATTAAAACCTGCAGGGGTGGGCTGGGTGTACCCCTTTAATCACTGCACTTGGGAGACAGGCGGGCGGATCTCTTGAGGCCAGTATGGTCTACAGAGCTAGTTCCAGGACAACCAGACCTACACAGAGAATCCCTGTCTCAACAAAACCAAAAGATAAAAAATATCAGCATCCCAGAAGCAGAAAGAAGCAAGCAGATCTGAGTTCTTCCCCAGCATGGTCCACATAGTGAGTTCCAGGCCAGCTGAGTCTATATATTGAGAAAACAAAAATATGGAGGGGGGGAGTGTGGATGTTTGGCATGTTCCTTCCCCATAAAGAGAGTGCCTTAGTCTCAGACGGGTCTTTTCACAGTTGCCCAGGTCTGGGCATACGCCACAGCTGTATTGTGGGGTAGAGAAATTGACCATGTTCACAGGGCACCAGGTGGGAGCCTTCATGTGGTAATAGTGAAGGGAGTTACCACAGCTGTCTGAGCGGTTGGTCTCAGCACAGCTGGGCAGCTCTGGGAGGAGAGCATTATCAGTCTACCAGCCTTCCAGTTGGCGGTGGTCCCCATGTCACTCAGGCATGGCATCAAGTAGGTTTTGCCACTGTTTTAATCTACCAGGGGTGGGGGGTGGGCACAGGCTGGGCCCCAGAAAGCCAAGTATGAGGCCTGACTCATGAGTCCAGTGGGAAGGTCGGTTGAGATGACACACACCTTTAATGTCAGCACTTGGGAGACAGGCAGGTGGATCTCAGTGAGTCTGAGTTCATCCTGGTCTACATGGTATTTCAAAAAATTAAAAAGGCGGGGAGGGAAATGGGAGGTGGTGGCGGGGAGGAGGCAGAAATCTTTAATAAATAAATTAATTTAAAAAAATAAAATAAAATTGTTGCAGTGTAAAAAAAATTAAAAAGGCCATATAGTAAATAAACAAATAAAAGACTGCATAGTATTTCAAAATAAAAGACAAATGGGAAGTAGGTTAGGTGGTCTCATTCCCCTCTCCCTGCCTCAGGTCACAAAATTAGGGTTCATGCTTTCCTTAAAAGCCTAGGTTATGTTACCTTCTGTGGGCCCCTACAGCAGTGAAGGCCTCCCTAGTTCCCCCAGCTGCTGCCTGGGACTGGGGTCCATGCCCAGGAAATCCCTGACAGGAGTTTCTCTGGACCCTAAAAGTGAACCACAGAGACCTAGAAGGTGCCACCATGGCTGCTTCTAACTTCCACATGTAAAGAAGAAAGGGTCCCTGCCGTGAGACTGTTTACTGGAAAATGAATGCTGCCTTGTGCCTGCAGACTTCCTGAGGGTTCTGCAGCATTGTTTTGAGAGAGTGAGTGAGTGTGTGTGTGTGTGTGTAAATAATTTAATGGAAAACTCCGGAAGGAAGGCAGCCTGACGGAGACTGGCCTCACCCACCAGAAGGCAGCTTATGAAGTGTTTCACTGCGCTGTAGCTAGGAGTGTATGCACCCGTCAGAATCCTGAGAAATAAACCATTGCTCTGGGCTCTGCCTCTGGAGGCTGCGGTGATTGGACGGAGGGTTTCCTCAGGGGACAGTCTTCCAAGTCACCCTTTAGATAACTGCCCTGGGGTGGCTGCTGGGGGATCCTTGGCCCTTCGACCAGACATCTTATTTCCAAGCAGTTTGCCATGCATGAGAACTGGGAGGGGGCGGGGGGGGGGTCCGAGGGTGGCTCTACAAAAGAAGCAACTGGAGGACCACCAGGCTGGCTTCTGTTCCTGCCTCCTGGCCTTGCAGAGGCTGGGCTGACCTCCCTACCCAGGCATCTGGGTGACTCCCTCCTTGGTCCAGCCTCCTTAGCCGGGAGGGAGTAGTCAACCCACTGCCCAGAGCTGCTAGCCAAGGACACAAACATTTCCTTTTGTGGTGCCTTGGAGAGCCAGGGCTGCGCCCAGGGGCCTGAGAAGGACTATAAGCAAGCACCCTGGATGGTTGTAGTGACCTTGGCTCACAGGAACTGTGGCCCTGCCCATCAGGCCCTATCTGCAGATAAAGGCCCAGCCTTTCTTTTTTGTTTCTTAGAGCCCTCACAGGTGGCCCCAGGAGGAAGTGACCCCTGCTTGGCTGTGACCCCAATTTCTCCCTATGTTGGTGGGAGTGTTCTGAGGCTGTAGGTCAGCCAGACATCATGGAGGGGGAAACCCGGGAATGGGCTGCCAGGCCCCCTTGCCCTTTCAGCCCAGGACAGAATCTTCCTTTTCAAAAGCCTTGGGTGCTATTTTTGGCCACTGAGGGGATACAGGGTGACTCTCTAGTGGGCAGACCTGGGATAGGAAGTTGGGGGCTGCCTGAGTGGAAAGTGTGGTTGTTTCTGTTCCAGGTTTGCTGCAGCTCCAGCCCTCAGCTGTGTCACACCAAAGTCCAAGGCTGGCAGGACTGCCGTCCTACAGGAAGGGACTGCCAACTGCAGGCTCCCTGTACCTGCTCTGGGTACAGGAGGGTGGGTGCCGAGGCAGCCCAGAGCCTAGTACCCCACCCTGCTACTGTGATCTTGCTCATCTTGAGATCTGCCATCTCGGGTCCTGGTATTTACTGTGTCCTCCCCGACCGGCTGCTCAAGGCCAGTGTCTCACTGGTCAGTATAGCATTTCAGCACGGTGTAACAATTTCACAAGTTACTGAGGGATTTTTTTTTTTCCTGGTTTGGAACTCCCGTTTCGATCAGACTGGCCTTGAACTCACAAAGGTCCACCTGCCTCACCTTCCATCCTCAGTGCTGGGACTAAAGTCTTGCTCAGCCTAGCCTGTCCTTTAAGATTTTTTTAAAATGTTTATTTATTTATTTATTTATTTATTATACAATATTCTGTCTGCATGCATGCCTGCAGGCCAGAAGACAGCACCAGATCTCATTATAGATGGTTGTGAGCCACCACGTGGTTGCTGGGAATTGAACTCAGGACCTTTGGAAGAGCAGGCAATGCTCTTAACCGCTGAGCCATCTCTCCAGCCCCTAAGATTTTTTTTAAAAAAATATTTGTTTATTATGTATACAATATTCTTTCTACGTGTATGCCTGCAGGCCAGAAGAGGGCACCAGATCTCATTACAGATGGTTGTGAGCCACCATGTATGTGATTGCCTGGAATTGAACTCAGGACCTTTGGAAGAGCAGGCAATGCTCTTAACTACTGAGTCATCTCTCCAGCCCCTAAAATTTTTATTTATCATCTGACAGTGGTGGGGCACATCTTTAATCCCAGCATTTGGGAGGCAGAGGCAGGAGGAACAGCTTGTTCTACAGAGTAAGCTGCTATGTGGGTACTGGGAATTGAACCCTGGGCCTCTGGAAGAACAGCCAGTGCTCTTAACTGGCTCTCCAACCCCAAGAAACGCTGTATTGAAAAATAAAAACAACTAAGAGAGACTTACATAGATATAATCTACATGGGAAGTAGAAAATATAAAAAGATAAGATTTCCTGAGTAAATTGGGAGCATAGGGACCTTTGGGGAGGATTGAAGGAGGGAGGGGAGAGGCAGGAAGGGGAGCAGAGAAAAATGTAGAGCTCAATAATATCAATAGAAAGCAAAAAAATAACAACAACAACAAAAAAAAAACTTCATTTATTTGAGACTGGGTCCCATGTACCCCAGCCTAGCCTGGCCTCATATTTACCGTATAGTTGAGGCTGAGTTTGAACTTAGGATCCTCTTGTGTCTACCTCTCAAGAGCTGAGATTACAGATGTTTCAGGTGTTTGACACCATGCCTAATGTTTCGGGCTTCAGACATATAGACTGTTGCATGCTGGGTAAGCAAGCACTCTGTTGGTTGGGCTACATCTCCAGCCTGGTATAATTATTGGTACAGAATCCATGGCCTTGAACATGCTAGGCAAGAAGGAAGCAGTATCCCTTATTTTATGTGCACTGGTATGAAGGTGTCAGATCCCTTGGAACTAGATCTTCAGACAGTTGTGAGCTGCCATGTGGGTGCTGGGAACTGAACCCGGGTCCTCTGGAGGAGCAGTCAGTGCTCTTAACCACTGAGCCATCTCTCCAGCCCCTGGCCCGAGCCCTTTTAAAGCAGGGCTTTCAGGAGCAGCTCCTCTCCTGAGCATCTCCACCTGGTTAGATAGGAGGGAGTATTGTTTGAAACTGCAGCAGAAACATGATCCAGGTCCAGGAAGCCTTTGCAGTCCATCCTGTCAGGCTGGTACCTAATCAGGGCTCTGGCTGGCCCTCCCCACCAACACCCCAGGGGTTCAGGGATTCCCATCCCTTCTGCTTCCCCTAGACACTTCTGCTTCTCACACTGAGAAGTCACCTACTGCCTGAGCTTTCCCTGGCTTTGCCCAGCTAGTTTTATCCAAATCTGTGAGAATGGACAAGACCAGCAGATTGGAATCCTCACATTTGTGGGGCCCTGTGTTAGGTCTCAAATTGGGGTGCCTATTTTACATACAAAAGTGGACCTGGCCTCCAGGTTCCCCCAGTACGTCTCAGTAACTGTCTCAGTAACTGTGAGTTCAAGGCCAGCCTGGTCTGCAAGAGCTGGTTCCAGGAGAGCTAGGGCTGTTATACAGAGAATCCCTGACTCAGGGAAAAAAAAATGATAGTCAGGGGCTGGAGAGATGGCTCAGAGGTTAAGAGCATTGCCTGTTCTTCCAAAGGTCCTGAGTTCAATTCCCAGCAACCACATGGTGACTCACAACCATCTGTAATGAGGTCTGGTGTCCTCTTCTGGCCTGCAGGCATACACACAGACAGAATATTGTATACATAATAAATAAATATTAAAAAAAATGGTAGTCAGTCAACTTTGTTCAAGGTATAGCAACTGTACCAGTGAACAGACTACAGTTTCAGAATTTCCCCTTACATTTTGAGATAGAGTCTCACTATGTAGACCTGACCTGAAACTCAGAGATATGGCTGCCTTGCTGTTTTAAGGCTGGGATTAAAGATGGCCACTATGCCTGAACTAATTTTTTTTTAAGATTTAAAACTTTTATGTGCATGTATGCCTGCAGTTATGTTTGTGTCCTGTGTGCATTCCCGGTGCTCACATCCCCTGGAACTGGATAGTTTTAAGTTACCATGTGGGTACTGGGAATTGAACGTGGGTCCTCTGCAAAATCAAGTGGTTTGTTTTGTTTGTTTGGTTGGTTGGTTTTGGTTTCTTGAGACAGAGTTTCTCTGTGTAACATTACTGGCTGTCCTGGAACTTGCTTTGTAGACCAGGCTAGCCTTGAACTCACTGAGATCCACCTGTTTCTGCCTCCCAAATGCTGGGATTAAAGACGTGCACCACCACTGCCTGACCAAAATCAAGTGTTCTTAACCACTAATCTATTAATCTGTTTCTTCAATACCCTAAATATTTTTTTTAAAGAGATGACATGAGCCTTTAATCAGCATATGGGAGGTGAAACAACAAGTGGATCTTCACGAATCTGAGACTGTCCCAGTCAGCCAGGACTGCATAGTAAGACTTTGCCTAAAAAAAAAAAAAAAAAAAAAAGGGTAGCCCCAAAAGTAGCCTGGCAGTGGTGGTGCAAACCTTTACTCCTAGCACTCGGGAGGCAGAGATAGGCCAACCTGGTCTATAAAGTGAGTTCCAAGACAGCCAAAGATATACAGAAAAACCCTGTCTTGAAAAATGTTTTTATGAATCTCCTTTCACTATGGGGTTCAAGAATCAAACAACATTTATTTTTATTTATTTTTTTTGTGAGGGGGGCGGGTGTTAAGACAGGGTTTTTCTGTGTAACAGCCCTGACTGTCCTGGAATTCACTTTGTAGACCAGGCTGGCCTCGAACTCACAAGAGATCTGCCTGTCTCTGCCTCCAGAGTGCTAGGATTAAAGGTGTGCTCCACCACTCCCTAGCTGGCAGGATAGACCATCTCGCTACCTCCTAGGATTTTTTTGTTTGTTTGTTTGTTTTTGAGACAGGGTTTCTCTGTGGCTTTGGAGCCTGTCCTGGAACTAGCTCTGTAGACCAGGCTGGTCTCGAACTCACAGAGATCCGCCTGCCTCTGCCTCCCGAGTGCTGGGATTAAAGGCGTGCACCACCATCGCCCGGCCCAGGATTTTCTTTCTACACTGGAGAACAGCTTCTGACAACTCTTGGAGAAGGGGGATAAAGAATTGGGTGTGCAACATGGCTGCACATGCCTTTCATGAAGTGGTATTGAATATTCGCTCTGGGCGAACCCCTACCAACTTCACCATGAAACCACCTGTGATGCTTTCTGGACCACTTCGTCCTTCATCAGCTGTCACAAGAGGCTGTGGTATATCTTCTAAGCAAGAGTCAAGCTTCAAGACCAAAAACAAAGTTTTCGGTGTGTCCTGAGCAACACAGAAGTGAAGTGGGCGAACTCTGCCCTGTGCTCCCCACAGCCTGCACCCTGAGGCTTCATTCTCAGTACTGCATTGTGGTTGTCTTGGCCATAGGTACAGCTACAACTTTAACTGACAGTCTCTTTAATTTTTTGCTTTCCTTGTAAGACATTACTTTTAGTGTATATGTATTTATTTATGTTTTTATTTTGCATGCATTGGTGTTTGGTCTTCATGTGTGTCTGTATGTGGTAGTTAGATCCATTAGAATTTGGATTACAGACTTTTGTAAGAAGCTGCTTGTTCATTTCCTGGCCACCCAGACTCCCGAAATAAATCACTGCTTGGCCTATTAGCTCTAACTTCTTATTGGCTAGCTTTTACATCTTAATTTAACCCATTTCCATTATTTTATATTTTATTACGAGTTTTGTGGCCTACCGGCAAGGTTCCACAATATCTGTCTCTGTGGGTGGCTCCATGGCTTCTCCTAATTCTGCCTTCTTTCTCCCAGCATTCAGTTTAGTTTTCCCGCCTAACTAAGTTCTGCCCTGCTATAGGTCCAAAGCAGTTTTTTTTATTCATTAATGGTAATCACAGCATACAGAGGGGAATCCCACATCAACAGACAATTGTAAACTGCCATGTGGGTGTTGGGAATTTAACCAGTTTAAGAGCATTGACCACTGGAAGAGTGGTCAATGCTCTTAATCACTGAGTAGTCTCTCCAGCCCGTGTATATGTATTTTTAAATTTATTTATTCTTATTTTTATATACATAGGTGTTTTGCCATGGGTGTTGGGTCCCCTGGAACTGGAGTTACAGACAGTTGTTAGCTGGGAATTGAACTCAAGTCTTCTGGAAGAACAGTCAGTGCTCTTAACCACTGGGCCATATCTCCAGTCCCTGTGTATATGTATTTTTGAGTTTATGTGCACCATGTGCGTGCAGGTGCTCTCAAAGGTCAGAGGGCATAGGAGACCCTGGAAATGGAGTTATAGGAGGTTTTGAATCACTTCTGTAGGAACAAGAAACTGAACCTAGGTCTTCTAAGAGAGCAGTAAGTGCTCTCTGAATCACCTCTCCAGCCCTTGTCTATGTAGCCCTGACTAAGCTGGCCTTGAACTTGGGCACCCAGAGGATTAAAGGAGTAGCCCAGGTTGACCTCAGACTTAATTGTAGTGGAGGATGGCTGTGAACCAGGACACTCCGGCTTCAATCTCCTGGGTGCTGGAATTCTAGGTATTTGGTAGCACCCTGTGAACATTCAGTCTCAACTAAAGCTGTCTGGGTCATCTCTGAGGCCTAGAATGAGAAATGAGCAGCCCCAGGCTTTTCTGTGTGGATGCTTTAAAGGTGCTAAGACTAGTTGAGGGCAAAGAAAGCCAGGGTGTGTTCTTTCCTAACCTCCTCAGCAAGCAAGACCTAGCTTAAGGGTTCTTCCCACCTCCTAAACTGTGACCCTTAATTGGATAATCGTTAGGTACCTGACCTTGGTTGCTGGAGGCCCCTTAGGGTACCAGGGCTCTCAGAGCAGCGATTGTCCTCCCACCAAATTGCAGGGGTGTGGTGTAGTGTGAACGCATGGCTCCAGGTCAGTATTGACTGACTCTTGAAAGCGATTGGGAGCCATCACACCTGGCCTGGAACTCTTGTTTCCCCTGCAGTTAGGAGTTCGATTCTTATGTCTCACTCTTGCTCAGAGCTTGTAGTTCAGACCCTAAAGCTTTCTTGAACAGACTCAAGAGCCCCACAGGATAACTTGAATTTGCAGGCCAGGAAGACTGTCAGGGACCTGTGACCTCTGGCCAGAGAAGCTGAACTTCCCTGGAAAACCAGAGCCTCAGGCAGGGTCCTAGTGGGGGGTGTGGAGATGGGGGCTGGGGAGAGCAGAACATCACCAACTGAAACCTACAAGTCAGTCCAGGGCAGTGAAGAAGGCTTTGAAGAGAGGCCCCATGAGGACAGCATTCCTGGTCTCTAAGCTCCCGCCAGCGCCCCTTTGGACCAAAGTCTGCTCTGGGGAAGGATGACTGGTTCATTCCAGTTCTGCGAACACTCCGACTCAGTCCCCACACCGATGGCCACCTGTGTTACCTAAAGCAGAGCCCACAGCTAGATCATAGGTGTCACTTCCATACCCTGGTCCCTAGCTCTGGACACAAGTTCCCTCTGCTCTCTTTGTATTTGTCACGTCCCCCCTCCCACCCTGGCTTCTGTGCTCAGGGAACTAACTACATGCAGTTCAGAGGACATGTTTCTTTCCTGACTCCCCAACACCTGCGCTCCCAAGAGGCAGGCCACCTGGATTCTGAAAGGGCCCCACGTGAACTCCCAAGGTCGAGTTCAGGCTCTGGTGGGTCCTAGCTGTCTGGGTGACCTCAGGCGCTCACTGCGCTGAGGGGTCCCAGGTTTGACAGTGTGTAGCTTTTCCCCTTCTGAAAGGGCGGACAGGTGGACTGAGCTGGGCTGGGTGGGACCGGCAAGTTGAGAGCTTGGGTGTGAAATGCAAATGTAGCCTCGTATGTAAATCAGTGAGTTCCTTTTCCGACAACGTCCAGCCACACCCACATGTCCAAACAAGTGCCCAATGACACCAGAGTTTCCTCCTACAGTAGTGGGCTGGGCACCTGGAGAGGCACTGACCTTCAGGGAGCGGGTCTACTTTTTGAGTTCAGGCTGATTCCCTGCTGACTGAAGTTCACACGGTCCCATCCTGGCAGTCTCCCAGAGCCTGAGAGAAATGCTTTTAGTCTGGGGTGGAGCTAACTGGCACCTTCGCTAATGGGAACGTTACAGATTCAGGCAGGGTAGTTAAAGGCTAGGTCTACAGGCTCCCCCCGCCTCCGGAAATATCCTGGAGTAGTAGGGCCCTAAACCTAGGACTCTGTGTCAAAGATGCCGGACTGGGTGACACCAGTACCATGGCGGCCGGGCTGGCAAGCAGCTGGGCCACTAAGGCCCTGGGGAGCCCCAGATGTCTTCTCTTTCAGCTCACTGCTTCCTAAAGGGTTAGTAGGAAGACCGAGGGTGGGGCTGGGGGCTGAGGAGGAGCAAGGGGCTCCCCTGGGGTTTACTGTGGTGCAACCAGGGATGCCATCTGCTCCCCCTACCCCCACTCTCCCACCCCTGCTTTAGAGGCAAACTGGGCCAGAGGAGGGCCTCCCCAGTGCCAGCCAGCCCCACCACCTTTGTTCCGTGCTTGCAGAGGTAGCGCCTTACCAAGCTGATTGAGGAAGAGATGGCTTCAGGGCTCCTGTGCAGAGGAACCTCAGCAGAAATATGGGAGTGTGTATGAGCAGGTGGATCAGGCTCCATGGCAGATGGGAAGAAGGGGGACCCGAGCTCCCTCTGCCTGTTAGAAGGAACCCAAGACATTGCATCCCTGTATCTATCACTCCTGGGTCTACGCCCGCAGTTTTCAGAACCCCAGGGGAGAAGGCTGTTTGTCACAGACCCCTCCCAGCAGGGCTCCTGCCCTCCACCATCCCCACTTCAAGGGCAACTGACTCCAACCCCCAGACCGTCTGCCTGTTGTCAGTCGGCAGCCGTCCGGATCCCTCTTTTGTTGAGTAATAGGAGGTGCCTCCCTCTGTCTCAGCGCCTTTCCTCAGCCACCCTCCTGAAGGGGACAGCCACCCCCCCCTGAGGGGACATCCAGCCGCAACACAAGCTCTACTTCTTGCTCTCCATTTTTGGAACACCTAGGCCTTTTGTCTTTTCTTTTTTATGGTGTTTGGAACAGAATCCAGAACCTTGTACATGCTAGGCAAGCCCTCTACAGATCTTTAGACTGGGTGTCTCTCTCTCTCTTTCTCTCTCCCTTTCTCTCTCTCTCAGTGTGCATCGGTGCTTTGCCTGCATGTATGTCTCTATGAGGGTGTTGGATACCCTGGAACTAGAACTACACACAGTTGTGAGCTGCCATGTGGGTGCTAGGGATTGAACCCCGGGTCCTCTGGAAGAGTAGCCAGTGCTCTTAACAGCTGAACCATCTATCCATTTCTCCAGCCCTTGTTTTTTGTTTTTGTTTTTTTGTGTGTGTGTCGGTTTTATTTTGTGTGCGTGTGTGGTTTGTTTGTTTGATTTGTTTTGTTTTTCAAGACAGGTTTTCTCTATGTAACAGCCCTAGCTGTCCTGGAACTTGCCCTGTAGACCAGGCTGGACTGAAATTCACATAGATCCACCTGTTTCTGCCTCCCTTTTAATCCGCTGGGATTAAAGGTGAGCACCACCACTGCCTGGCCCAGCCCTGGTTTCTTGAGCCAGGGTCTCGTGTGTTCCAAGCTGACCTCATACTCACTCTGTAGCTGAGGATGCCTTTAAATTTAGGGTTTTCCTGCCACCACTCCCGAGTGCTGAGATGGTAGGCCTGTTCTACCATGCCCGGGTTGACGTGCTAGAGGATCAAACCCAGACCCAGTGAGCTTTATCCCCAGGTCTCTACCCTTTTCCTTGAGACAGGAGCTAGTGGTTCCTCCACCCATCTTAGTGGCAGTACAAGGCCAAAGAGCCAGGGTTGAACCCCCGAGCTTCATAGGGCTTCAGGAAGCCAGGGGACCCACTCTCAGGTCTCAGTGAGTTACTCTTCCTGAGCAGCAGGTGAACACATGTGGAAATGCTTGGTGCATGTTCTTCCTGATGCCATGGACCCTAAGAAAGTCAGCCTCCCCAGCCCTAGTCCACCCTAGGTATCTTTGTTCAGAATCAAGTGTCCTAAGGGTGGGGGCTGGCAACATATAGGCTCCTGTTTCTATATACCCCATCCCACTCCCCTGGCTGAAGGGGACAGAGGGCTCCCCCAGGTGGCCACATATGCCAAGGATGGAAGCTGGAGAGAATTTCACCCCCCTGTGTACCTCCTCAGAATAAGTGTTTGGTTTGGATATTAGGAAACCAGGTCTGTGTCTTTGGTGTATGCATGAAGTAGATAAGGCAGCAGCTCGGGCTGTTCATTATTCACAGACTAGGGAAGCTGCTGCCAGTCCCTAAAGATGCAAGGATTGGTCTCGTATGTGGCCATGGTCACAAGACACAGACATGGGGTGGAAATAGAGCCCAGTGAGAAACTAAATACTCCAGAATGGCCATACTCAACCTAAGGTTTTTATCCTTCATTTTTATTTCCTGTTTCATTTATCTATATATCTATATCTTTTGGATATATTAGACCCAGAGCCTCACACATAGGCTAGCATACTCACAGATATCCACCTGCCTCTGCTTCCTGAGTGCTGGGACTAAAGGTGTGTGCCACTCCTGACACACACACACACACACACACACACACACACACACACACAAAACAGGCCTTGAATTTGCGATACTCCTGCCTCAGATTTCCAAGTAGCTAGGATTACTGGCCTGCACCACCAGGCTGGGCTCTTTCTTTTCTTTTTTAAAAAATAGGGTCTCATGCTGTGGCCTAGGCTGACTTGGCCTGGAATTCACTTTATAGCCCAGGCTGGCCTTGGATTCAAGATTCTACTACCCCAAGGGGCTGGAGAGATGGCTCAGAGGTTAAGAGCATTGCCTGCTCTTCCAAAGATCCTGAGTTCAATTCCCAGCAACCACATGGTGGCTCACAACCATCTGTAATGGGGTCTGGTGCCCTCTTCTGGCCTGCAGGCATACACACAGACATAATATTATATACATAATAAATAAATAAATATTTTTAAAAAAGATTCTACTACCCCAGCCTCCCAAGTGCTGAGACTATAGCATCTGCCAGGACACCTGGCTCCACCTCCAGGAGGTATGTGCTCTGATTTCCCCCATCTAGCAATTGAGGCAACCGACTAAAAGCGGTTGAATTCCTTGTCTGAATCACACCACTCTTGGAATCTGGTCACCCTCCCTTACCTTCATGGCAGCCTACAGTCAACCACAGGAAGACAGAATAACAGAAGACTGGGCAAATGTTTAAACTCATAACTAAGGACATGGGACTTGAACTCCTTACCCTGAGAGCATGCCCAGCAGGTGGTCAGGAAGAGCAGACTGTAAACCATGACAGGCCAGTCACACCAACCCAGTAACCACATTCTGTATGAGGGAAAGGGAGATATCAGCCCCCCCGCCAGACACCACCAGCAGGATGTGCGCAAGATTTCGGACTTCGGAGTCAGCCCTTCTAGACCCCAGAGACCTAGAACCAGTGACAGTTGGATCTGTTCCAATGACAGGCTTGCAGACTGAGCCTCAGCGTTCTCAGACCCGGGTTCCTGGTAACAGTCTCACAGGCTGGGGACAGACACATGAATGCAGGCTGGATCACACATAGCTCCACCCACATGAACATCTTTCGGAAGGCAGAATCTGCTGCTGCCATCTGTTCTGTGCAGACACAGTTGAAAACTTGGCCTCCTGAGCACGGGGAGCAGTTCACACAAGTACATACGGGCATGAGCGTGTGCACGCGTGCTCACACACACGCACGGCAAAAGGGATCTCTGTGAGAAGGAGCTGAAAAGCTCTGCTCCTCCACGTTCCTGGAGGGACACAGCTGTGGGATCCCCCTCCTCTTGAGTTACAGTTTGCAATGGGTAGCTTCCTACTTTCCCTAGCCCTGAAGCTCTCTTCTGCCACCTCCTTCTGAAGACTGCTAAGGCCTGGAATGCTCGTGATGACCACCAGGGGGCGGGTGAGCACTGGAAAATTCGTTCAACCCAGCCTCCTGTCATAAAGCTCACTGCACCAGGCCATTTCTAAATATGCACTAATCTCAAGTTTGTAACAGGCGCTGGGACCCAGAAGGAAGGCGGAAGAGGGGACCGGCCGGGAAAAGATGGCTCGGAGACCGAAGGAAACATACACCTACAGATTAGAGGGACTGAGAGATTTGTGGACTGATTTTTTTCCCCTAAATCAGGATTTCTCTGTGTAACTTTGGAGCCTGTCCTGGTACTCACTCTGTAGCCCAAGCTGGTCTTGAATTCACAGAGATCCCACCTGCCTCTGCCTCCTGAGTGCTGGGATTAAAGGCGTGCGCCTCCAGCGCCCGGCAAACTTTTGGTTTTCCAACAGTTTTCTGTAGTCATTCAGTGCCCCGCACACCTTTAATCCCAGCACTCGGGAGGCAGAGGCAGAGGCAGAGGCAGAAGGATCTCTGTGAGTTCGAAGCCAGCCTGGTCTACCAGAGCTAGTTTCAGGACAGGCTCCAAAACTACAGAGAAACCCTGTCTGAAAAAAAAAAAAGATCTAGTCTCACTTTATCCGGGCTACAACGTGGGTCAGGCCGTGGAGCAGGACTGTTCCAATAGCACAACAGCAATCACGGTGGTACCTGAGAGAAAACAGATTTGAGAAGTTTAGGGAGGCAAATTACAGGGCCTGGGGGGGTTTCTGCCAGAGCCTGGAGCAGGGAAGAAGAGGGCTGGGCATGGGGTAGGGGCATGAAGCATGCAGCCTCCAGGCCTGTCCTCAGGTTACCTGGGAGAGGAGCCAAACACCCCCAGGGTTAAAGTCGTCCCAGTTTCCTTGGCCCCACCTAACCCAGACAGCTTGAAAACGGTGTGAGAACAGGAATCCCAACTCTGACTTCTTTCTGTTGGGGTTGAGGGCTCAAGGCTTCATGGGACTTGGCTGAAGACTTACTGGCTTCTCTGATAAGGCCTGGCACCCCCTCCCTCTGGGATGGGTCAGGCTGTGAGGCCCAGACTGGGTGGCTGCTGGGCTCTGGCTCCTAGCATGCACTGGGCTCTGATAACGTACTTCATTCTTGAATACATGCAGGCTTTTCTTTCACAGAGCTTCCTCCTCAGGATCCCACTTAGTTTTCCCAGCAGCCTGGAACACAACCCCGCATTATCTGTCTCACAGGGGCGGGAGGGGACACACACATCCTTAAGAGGCTTGCCTGCGGTCACATGGGCACACACATCGTATGCATAGGGTAACCCTCCCTTGGGGTTTACAAGTTCCTTTTTTTATACAAATATTTACACACATACTCCCACCAGAGACCATGTGGAGATCAGAGGACAATTTCTGAGTCATTTGTCTCATTTCACTGTGGGATCTAACTAACAAGTTGGGCAGTCTCCCTGCCTTCTTCAAGGATTTTTGTTAGAGTACCTCCCCCACTGACCTCCACCCCTGCACCGTCAGGCCCTCGGTGGCCAGCCAGCTGCGGAGGAAGGACCTGTCTGTAGTGGTTATGATCCCTGCGCAAGGCTGGAATCTAGAGGACTGGTTCAGTCACCAGCCCTGCAAGGAACCCCAACCCGAATTCAGCATGAGTTTCCTACGGAGGGTGGGGGGTGGGAAGGAGTACTTGGAGACAGGGGAACCAGCAGGATGGGGCCCCGGGGCTCTTGAAGGGTGGGGGTGGAGTGCGACGTGCCTGGGCAGACGAAGTGGGGACAAAGAGGGCCCCAGCACACCTGGCGGCCCGCAGCCCGCGCCCGCCAACCCAGATTCAAAGTAGAGCGGAGGCTGTGATTGGTGGCCCGGCCCTGAGCCCCACCCCTCTTACCTCTTAAAGCATCTGGGAAAGGGGAACCTTGTTGAGAAAGGTCCCCCAGCACGTTTTTAACTACCGTGCTGTGGCTTGGCTAGTAATGAGCCCAGTTCGAGCCATCTCATGCATCAAACCTGGACGGGCTTCTGGGATAGAGCCCCATCCCTGTTCTTGGGGCTGCAAGGCTCTGGCCATCCAGTGAGATTTCCCTGACTTGACTTTCGGACCGTGGCCTCCTCCACTTCCTCGTCCTCCCCTGGCCCCCACTCCTTAAGTGATCCCTGTTCTCTGGCCCTTCTCCCAGTCCAGTCACCACCCTCGGGACAGCTCCCTGGGATCTGGCCCCTTTTTACACGTGCCCCCTTGCACTGAAGTGGACGTCAAGCCTCCCTAAGGGGGCGGTGCCTGGGGCCCCCTACACAAGCCCAGTTGCCTCCCTCGCACAGCTGGGCAGAGGGCGGGGGAGCTCAGTGCATTGCTCTCCAGGCTCCGCAGGGAGGCAGACCCAACGCCTGGGCAGACGCCCTCCTGGGTGCAGATGGCTGCCTGCTGAGCAGGTCCGCACAGGGGCTGGAGGGCTGGGGGGCGGGGAGGAATTGCTGGGGGCTCAGAATTTGGCCTTGAGGGGCGGGGCTGGGGCCGAGGCCGCAACCAATCGTGGCTCGGCCCGGACTCCCTTTCCAGCCGCCAATCACCGCTCGGTCAGCCCCTCCCGCCCGCCGCGTCCTTTGTTCCCGCTGGCCAGGTGGCCGCCGCGGGTCTCAGGCCCTACGACTTCCGCCCGCGCGGACCAGGCCATGTGCACGCGTGTGCAGGGCCCGCTAGGGGGCGTCCTGGCATCGCCGTCAGACGGCCAGCTCGTGGCCTTGCACACTCAGGCTCATCTGCCCCGAGTGGCTCTGGAGGGTCGGGACAAAGCGCTCCGGAGGAGGACTTTGGCTTGGGGTGGTGGGCACGGCACGGAGGAGCACGGGACCTGGGCAGAGGTCCAGCTCCAGCTCTGGCTCCACCTTTCCTTCCTCGTCCTCCCAACGGCGCTGCCTGTGCTGCGGGGTTTCCCCTGATAAACAGCTTTCATATCCACTTGCCTGCGATCTCCTGGCTGACTGTGGGGTGTTTCCCGTGACGGTCCTGGAAGTCGCAGGTGCCTCGATCCCCTTTTGTTCGAGAGTCTGGGGTATCCCTAATAGTGAGCCCTTCAGGTACCCTGACATAGGGGTCCCAACTCATGGCAGGGCCCACCCAAAGTGGCAGCTCCTAGGGTTGCCAAACCTCAATCCCAACTCACTCACCAACAAAGACCTGGCAGGCCTTTCTTAGTTCCCCCTGAGACTGAGCAGAGTTACGCTCACTGGCTGAATTGGAGCCACAGTTTTCTCATCTGCAAAATGGAATCAATTACAGTGTTGTCAACTTCGTTCTTTTTGTTTGTTTGTTTTGCTTTGTTTTGTTTTGTTTTTTGGAGATAGGGTTTCTCTGTGTAGCTCTGGCTCAGTAACCAGGCTGGACTCGAATTCAGAGATCTGCCTGCCTCTGCTTCCCAAGTGCTGGAATAAAACGTGTGCCTCTACATCTACTTTGGAGTCGGTCACATTTGGGTTCAGCTCCTGTTCATCCAGCACCAGCACCTGAGCAAACTTGTTGAAGCCTTTACCAGGGGTCTAGGGTCTAGCCGGGTGATCTCATTCTGTGCCCTAACAGCAGTGTTGGACAGTGAGGACAGTCAAGACAACTGAGTCAGGGCAGCAGACCGGCTCTGTAAGCAGGTGTAAGGGTGGGTGTGGCCTGCTTCTTGCCTATGCCTACCTTATGATTTGGCTTTGGTTCCTGGCCCTCTCTGGTTCTTATGGTGTCCCAGATGGGTTGATAGCACCAAACTGGAGGAGAACTTAAGACCAAGAATGCCAGGGGCTATCTCCCCTCCCTCTCAAGAATTCCCCAGGGCTCCAGCTTCTAAATCACCTGGGGGGGGGCATTGGGGGAGTCAGTGGGAAGCATTTCAGGGAGGGTGGAGAGGCTGACAAGAGGCCAGCTGCTGTTTGTACACAGTTGATGATGAGTGAAGGGGTGGGGGAAGGGACAGGGCGACTGCCGGCGTGGCTGGGGCCTCTGCCAGCTCAAGTGGCTGTCCAGGGCATGACTGTTCCTCTGCTAGCCCCCCTGCTCTGGCCTCTACTCTTGCCCAGTGCATAAATCTGCCCAGAACAGAGTGCTGGAAGCCTTAAGGAGCTTTGGAGAGCAAAATGGACAACCTTGGACAGGAAGGGAGAGGTTCCCAGAAGAAAGGCCCAGAAAAGTCTTTTGTCAGGGCCTTGACTAGGAGCAAAGGGGCAGAAGCAGAGCTGAGGAGGTCAGGAGACTCCTGCTAACACCTAAGCTGACAGCAATGCCAGGAAGGCCCCAGGGTGACCGTTGGTGAGGACATAGATAAACAAGCAAAGGAAGGCCAGAGGGCCTGGGAAATGAGGAATAGGAATTTGTCAATGGCTGCCCACACATGGATGGCCCTGCAAGGCCCTGTCTTGGAGCCCTGCTCTGAGCCAGTGTTCAGGGTCTGCCTGTCTTGGTGGTCTCATGCCCACAGCCACTGCCATGTGGGCTGGAGGGCACAGCAGACAGGCTGAGTGTACCATGAGTATGCGCTCCTGCAGCCGATGTGTGTGCACAAGCGTGTGCATTCCTGCTGTCACACATGCTGGCTTGGCAAAGCCCTTTGGAGCTAGGAGCTGCTGGTGCCAGGAGGGGCGACTGGCAACTCCCTACGAGTCCCCTTCCACCACTGCCTGTTCCCCTGGATCCTGAAGCTCTGAGCCAGCACCTGCTCCAGGAGAGAGGCAGCAAGCAGTACTCCAGGGGTTCAGGCTTCTGTCCTCATCCCTAAGAAGCCAAAGCTGAGCTTTGTGGGTAGCAGGAGTGAGGACACCCCACTGGGAGGAACAGGAATCCTAGCAGAGCACAGCACATTGGGTGTAGACAGGGGCAGAAGGGAGCCCAGGGATGGCGGGGTGCGGGGTGGGGTGGGGAACTAAGGCAGGAGAAAGAGAAGGGCAGGAGATGTAACTCAGTAGTTAGAATGCTTGCCTAGCATGCACAAAGTCCTGCGCTGGATCCCAGCACCGCATAAACTGTCCTTGGTGGTGCATGCCTGTCATCTCAGCATCAAGAAGCAAAGACGAAGGCTAGGAATTCAAGCAACACATTAAGTTTTAGGGCCAGCTTGGGCTACATGACACCCAAATAAATACATAAATAGAAAGAGTGGTTCGTAGAGGAGGAGGACAGGGAAGTGGAGGTAACATGAGGTTAGACAACTGAGGGGCCTTGAAAAGCTCCACGAGTGGGCAGTTTACCCTGGAGTCAGTAGGAGCCGTTAAAGATGCTGAACTGCGCCCGAGCGAATGGGAAGGGCGGTAGGTTGATTCCCTGTGTCCTCAGTTTGTGGGGAGGTTTGGATAGGGTAACAAGGACACTGTCGTTGGCATGGACACCTTTGTTTACTCCCCTTCCTGGGCTGGGGGGACAGCGATGAGCACACCCTGGCTCCAGGTGGTGGAGGGAGGGCTGTGGTCTGAGCAAGTGTGAAGGGGCAAGAATGAGGGTGTCAGAGCCGGAGCGGGCCACCTTAAGAACCTCCCAGTTGGGCGGGGCCGGGAGCTGACATTCTATTCGCTCAGAAAAACCACACTGTACTTTCCCCCTATGCAGGTGTGTGCAGACATGGCCCTTCTTGGCTGAGTTAGAATGGATGTATATGCAGAGACCCCTTCCCTGGGCTCATTTCTTTGAGTAGGGCCCTTCAAGGGCACTGGGCCCTAGGTTGGAGATTACCATGAAGAGCCTGAGGCTTGAGCCAAAGAAGAGGCCGGTCTGGTGCCACCCGGTGAGAGCACCAGGCTGGCCCAGGCCCAGGGCCTTTCTCAGGCCAACCTCCCAAGTCTACAGAGGAAGCATTGATGGCCTGAGAGTCACCCAGAGGCTGTTGCAGCTGGCATGGAATGATCAGCGCTGGGCCTTGGATGATCCCCCAGGCTATCAGTGGGAAGGTTGCAGGACTTAGGTGTATTTATCTGGGGTCAGCACTAACCTCCTGGCATTTCAGGATTTAGGGGTTTGTGTATAGCAGGGTACCGGATAGGAACATGAATCCTAGTGGCATATGCCTGTATTTATTTATTTAATGTGCATTGGTGTTCTGCCTACAGGAATGAGGGTGGCAGACAGCTGTGAGCTGCCATATGGGTGCTAGGAATCGGTCCTCTGGAAGAGCAGTCAGTGCTCTTAACCACTGAGTCATCTCTCCAGCCCCATGCCTGTCATTATTGCACAGGAAGCTGAGGCAGGAGGATTGAGAATTTGAGGTCACCCTGAGCTACTTAGAGAGTAGCCCTGTCTCAAAAGGCAAATGGAGTTCAAATAACGAGGAGAATAAAGCCCTCTTCCTTAGAGCCCTGCGTACACCCCCAAGATGGAGATCCCATACTTCCCACCTCTGAACCTGTCCCCCAAGATCACAGTCCTCCAACTTTCTGTTTTCTATGCACTGATCCCAGGGGCCCCTACTTCCTTGCTCCACTTGCCTGCTGTTCCAGAGCTTTTCTGTTCCTCAAGTCTCAGCTCAGGCTGGCTTGCCCTGAGGAGATATTCTGGGTTCTTGCAGGTAGCCTTAGGACCCATGGCCTCCAATAGCATTATGAAGCTAGATGGCGGCTATGTATAGTGAGGCATGGGCTCTGGGGCAAGGGCTGGGTGATAGGCCACTAGCTTTCTCCTTCTTTCTTTCTTTTAAATTTTAGTTTTTAAATTTTTAAATTTTTTTTTTTGAGACAGGGTTTCTTTGTGTAGCTTTTGGAGCCTGTCCTAAAACTTATCTGTAGACCAGGCTGGCCTCAAACTCAAAGATCCACCTGACCCTGCCTCCCATGTGCTGGGATTAAAAGGCATGTCCCACCACACCCAACTTCCTCCCTTTTTTCCACAAGACCCTGAAAGGGCTGGAGAGATGGCTCAGTGGTTAAGAGCATTGCCCGCTCTTCCACAGGTCCTGAGTTCAATTCCCAGCAACCACATGGTGGCTCACAAGACCCTGAAAGAACTTGAGAATGTCATGAACAATGTTAGCTCTCCCTGTCTGCCTTCACTGCCTGTCCTGCAACCTCCCCAGCAAGCCCTGGAAGCTCTAGTCATGCCCAGCCCAGGACCAACCCAAGTGGATGGACAGATGTGGGCATGGACACCTATACTTACAGAGATGTGTACTCACACAGATAGACCATGCATATAACACATGCACACTCAGAAAAGAACAGGTGCAGACTCATATACAAACAATAGCCGGGTGATGGTGGTGCATGCCTTTAATCCCAGTACTCGGTAGGCAGAGGCAGGTGTGTTTCTGTGAGTTCGAGGTCAGCCTGGTCTACAGAGTGAGTTCCAGGACAGCCAGGGCTACACAATAAAACCCTGCCTCAAACAAACAAACAAAAGAACATATAAGCAGTAAATACATTGCACACACTGCATGCGTACATGGTCAAATACAGATGCAGGCATGCTCTTGCCTACCATACACACCACAGAGGCATCCCCACATCTATCTGCAGACAAAGAGCCAGCCACAGGCAGGCTTACCCTCCCAGACACACGCAGGGACTCACTGCAGAGCACCCAGCCAACCCTTTCTCTCTGAAAAGGCATGACCACTTAGGTCCTAAACTGCCACTTCCTCCCTCCGAGAGCACTCTGATCGGCAGAGGGCGCTCAAGTCCCCTTCCTACCAGGCCCAGCCACAGCTGGGAGAGCACGTGGTTGCCACCTGCCCTCCCAAGCCAGTTCCCCTTTGTTCCCCAGGTCCCAGGAGGAGGCAACCATGCCCGAGTACTGCCTAGCCAGGGCTGTCCTGGCTCTGCTCGGTAACTCAGCTTAGCTAAGCTCAGGAAATGAACCTGGGGGTTGAGTGGAAGAGACCCAGAAGCCACCACCATAATGATGAGCTAGCTACCTATCACCCACTACATATTCCCAGCAGGACCACAGAGCCCCAGAAGTTTGGGGGCTGCTCTCCTGTTAAAGGCTGAGGAAACTGTTCTTGTCTTTCAGGTGCCCTGGAGGGCCATGAGGCACCCTGGCCTGGGTCCCCAGTAGATAGAAGTTGGGGCTATCTTTCGTGCACTTCCTGTGAGTTGACTCCTTCTCTGGTGAAGGATTTGGGGCAGGTGTGGAACCCAGCAGAAACTCACAACATGGGGCCACTAAACCCCAGTGTGTGAAAGAGGTCAGTGAAGACCCGTGTTAGAAATGCCACACCTCTGACATCACCAGCAAGCCTGTATCAGACAGGGCCTGGATAGACACTGGACTTTGTTTGGCCAACTGATTTGTTTCTTTGGGGCTTCACTTTCTAGTCTCCGGAGGGCCCAGTCCTCCAAACACCCCGTGTTCAAAGTTCCTCTTCCTCCTCCCACCAGGGGACCCCACATCCCCTTGTAGCTGTCTTGTCCCAATCAAGACCTTTGTAGTCCAGGATGTAGTCAATTACAGAGAGAGTTCCCTTTCTCACAAGGTCCTTTTGCCTCTCCAAGAGCCGACCGTGAGATGGCCAGGTCTGTCGAGGGGAGCTGCTAGCTTCCCATCCAGCCTCTTGCCCACTGGTCAGCTGTGTGTGGGATTCAGCAGGGTAGGGCAGCTGCCAGCTGCTGTCTTTATTAGTTGCCCAGCCCCTCTCCAAGTGAATTAGCTGGTCCTCAGGGAGCACAGGATGAAGGCCTGCAGGCTCCTGGCACTGCCAGTGATTCATTCACCACAGCCTCTGCCAGAGGCCAGTCACGTCCCCACCGCTAGCCCACTGGCCTGTCTGGCACTAGGCAGCAGATGCTGGTGCCCAGAACAGCTCTAGCCGCCATCTACCTGCCCCCAGCAGTCTGTCAATCAAGTGACTTGGCTCCATCTGCCAGTCCCTCCCACACGCCCATCACACTCACATCTGCCTGGCCCAACCTGCAGCTTCCATCCCTTAGCCCCTTCAGTCTTTCGGCATTTGGAGGGGCCAAGGAAGGCTGTCTATGTTCTTTCTTCCTTCTGGATCTTCCTGCCCTGGGACCCACTAACTGACCTTGATGAAAAACAGGGCTGTCGGGAGGCAGAGGCAGGTGGATCTCTGTGAGTTCGAGACCAGCCTGGTCTACAGAGCTAGTTCCAGGACAGGCTCCAAAGCCACAGAGAAACCCTGTCTCGAAAAAAAAAAAAACAACAAAAAAACAGGGCTGCTCCTGGGACCTGGCCCCTGGTCCTGCCATCCTCCAGCAAGGTAACTTCTTAATTCCTGATGCTAAACACTTAAGAGCTCATCATACACCCTAAAGCAACCCCCTTCCTCGTTTTCTTCCTTCCTTCCTTCCTTTTCTTTCTTCCTTTCTTTTGTTTTTTTTTTTAAATTTTTTTTTTAAATCTGTATATGCATTGATGTTTTGCCTGTGTGTATGTCTATGTGAGGGTCTCAGGTCACCTGGAACTGGAGTTATAGACAGTTGTGAGCTGCCATGTGGGTGCTGGGAATTAAACCCAGGTCCTCTGGAAGAACAGTCAGTGCCCTTAACCCCTGAGCCACCTCTCCAGCTCCCTTTCCTTTTGTTTTTTTGAGACAGAGTTTCTCTGTGTAGCTTTGGAGCCCGACCTGGAACTCGCACTATAGACCAGGCTGACCCCGAACTCACAGAGATCTGCCTGTCTCTGCCTCCCAGGTGTTGGGATTAAAGGTGTGTGCCACCACCACCCGGCCTCCCAGCCCTCATTTTTATTTACTTGGTAGAAGGCGAGTGTTCCGTTAGAAGGTGGTGATGAAAGCGTGAATGAATGAATGAATGAATACCCGTACCACCTCAGCAGCTGGCATCCCTTCATCAGTTTATACAAGTACATCATAACATTTTCAGCTAAAAGGCTGGCCCCTGCACCCACAGAGTGGAAAGCACCCACTCTGAGTCTGCAGACCTGAATTCTAAACATGGGCCCTTGTCCAAAAGCTGTTGGACTTGATCCCCTTCCCCAGCTGGCTCTGGGATACCTTTCTGATGCAGGGAACAGGACATGGAGATACCACCCCAGTAGAAGCAGGGTTCTTTGGGGGGGGGGGAGGCTACACATGTGTGCAATTTCCCCTGCATTGTTCTATAATCCTTGATGTGTTGTTCTGTAATTGGTCTCAAATGGCTCCTCCGTAATACACGGCATCTGTAGCTCTGCTTAGCTCCTTCCTGTTCTGGTCCCACCTTTACAGAGAGGGAAGGAGAGGGCTAGAGAAGCGGCTCAGAGCGGGAAGAGTGCTTTCGGTACCGCTGTGAGGGACCGGGGTTTGAGTCTCGGCAAATACATAAAAGGCTGGGTGTGGCCTCTCACAGCCTGTAACTCCAGCTTTAGTGAGAGACCTTGTCTCAAGGGAGTGGGGTGGAGGGAGAGAAGAGTAGAATGTGTCCTCTTTCGGCCCCCGCATGTGTGCACGCGCACACACACACACACACACACACACACACCAGCATCCTGCTATTGAGTTGCACCCTCAGCCCTTTCTCTCCTTTTCATTTTGAGAGTCTGTAAATCTCTTCAGTTACCCACGCTAGCAGCCTTGAACTTACTCTGTAGCTAGAGCAGACCTTCGCCTTCTATTCTTTCTGCCTCCACCTCCCAAGCAGCTGGGTTCTGAGATTACACATGGGTACCACTAGGCCTGGACTTAACTTTTATTTTTTTGAAAACTTCCGGGTTCAAGTGGTTCTCCTATCTCCTGGATAGGGGCTACAGGCACAATGGTATTTGTGCCTGGATATCATCTTTCTTCTTCTTCTTCTTCTTCTTCTTCTTCTTCTTCTTCTTCTTCTTCTTCTTCTTCTTCTTCTTCTCCTCCTCCTCCTCCTCCTCCTCCTCCTCCTCTTCCTCCTCTTCCTCCTCCTCCTCCTCCTCCTCCTCCTCCTCCTCTTCTTCTTCTTCTTCTTCAACTTTTCAAAATAACCATGTGTGTATATAGGCAGACTCCCTGTCTCGGGCCTCACTCACACAGTAGGGACGCGAGCGAGCTAGCCTGAAGGATCACACTGTGAACAGAGGGCACACCAGGGACTGAGCTGTGACTAAGTCATTGGAGGGGGCTTCCAAGAGGACGTATCCTTCACAAAGTGACCTCAGAGTTGAGGCACTGCTCTGAGCAGCACCGTTCATCTCTGGGGCTCAAGGGTCCGGGGTTTCTGGTAAATTGAGCTTAAACGTTCCTCTGTGCCCTTTCTCTGAGGATTCAGATGTTTTGGCGCCAGAGGCTTCTGGGCCTCCATACCCTGCCCCGACTTTGCAGCTTCCCGATTCCTAGTAACCCTTGTTACCTCTCTTTAGCTCCTTCTCTTGCTTCACTCTACCAATGGGACAAAGTCATGCACCTCCCTGGTTCTCCAAATGCTGACCAAACAGATAACTGTGGGTAACTTTGAGGCTCTCAGAATAAAGAGTAAAGGGACTGGCGAGATGGCTCAGCCGTTAAGAGCACTGCCTGCTCTTCCATAGGTTCTGAGTTCAGTTCCCAACAACCATGGCTCACAACCATCTGTAATGAGAGCTGGTGCCCTCTTCTGGCCTACTTGCTGGCAAAACATTGTATAATAAACAAATAAATAGGCAAATAAAATCTTTATTTACTTTAGAGCAAAAAAAAAAAAAAGTCTGACTGTGGCGGTGCACGCCTTTAATCCCAGCACTGGAGGCAGAGGCAGGAGGATCTCTGTGAGTTCAAGGCCAACCTGGTCTACAGAGTGAGTTCCAGGACAGCTAAGGCTACACAAAGAAACCCTGTCTTGAAAAATCGAAACCAAAAAAAAAAAAAAAGTAAAAAGTAAATTTGTTGGTGGATACCTTTAATCCCAGCACCACCCAGGAGGCAGAGGCAAGGGGATCTCTGTGAGTTCCTAGACACCAATCTGGTAGTGAGAATATGTTAGAAGAGGCCTCGGAGTGTAACTTAGACCTGTGCACTCTGGATTATGTGCTTGTCTAACAATGCCACAGCTCAGACTGTGGTGGGAACCAGAAGGCAGCCTGCTCCAGAGACAAGATGGGGAGCCGGTGTGGCCCCCGTGTGCCTACCCTGTCTGAGCTTTCTGAGCTCACAGTGGCCCTGCTCCTCACCTCTAGAACATGACACTCTTGCTCTTGGTGACTGTCTGGGCAAATCCCTTCAACTACAGGGAGCCCAGAGGTGAGCAAGTCAGGGTTGGGGCCCCCAACTCTATTTCCCAGGGTTATGGGTTGTAACACTTGGCTCTCCTCCCATCTTCCTGGCTAGTGACTTGGCCACTCCAGGCTTCATCTCCAGCAGGCAGACCTTGGACCCCGAGGTACTTCACACATGCAGCAAAGCCGGCTGTGTACACAAGAAAGATGGAAATTTGCTGGGCAGTGGTGGTGCATGCCTTCTCTCCTGGCACTTGTGAGGCAGAGGTAGGTGGATCTCTGTGAGTTTGATGCCAGCCTGGTCTACACAGCGAGTTCCAGGGGAGCCAAGGCTATACCGAGAAACCCTGTCTTGAAAAACAAACAAACAAAACCCAGAGAGATGTAAATTTGAGAACAGAAGTGGGGTTAGCACCTGTGAGTGCACACAGGAAACATTCCTAGAGAGTGTGTTTTGGTTGGGAGTTTGGGGAGAAAGCTCAGGAGGCCGACATGTCCAGCGTCTGGTGAGGCCTGGCTCAGGGCCCAGAGATGATTAACGACTCTGAGGAGGGGACCTAGGCAGGGCTAAGAAGCACCAGGGCAGAGCAAAATGACCTCAGAGTTACTAGTACCAACCACAGGGCCACAGTTTCTTGAAAAGCCATAGACATAGGCTGGGTGTTACGTAGCATGCCTGTAACCCCAGTACTTAGAAGGCAGAGGCAGGACTGCCATGTGTTCAAGACCAGCCTGGCTAACAGAATGAGCCCCTATCTCAACAAAACAAAACAAGCAAAACCCCCAAATAAACAGAAACAAAAGAAGCAACAGTCCTGAGACTCGAATGTCAAGAAGGTCATTGCAGTCCTTAGTTACCCAGATGTGACCCAGATGTGACAGGGCATCCAGAGAAGCCAGGTGTTCTCCAGGATGTTCTATAGAGCAGTTTTGCTCCCTCCATCTTGTCTGTGCTCATGTTCACCTGGGCCCAGCTGCTGTACCCACCTTCAGAGGCTCAGGGGCACACAAAGGCTGTAGGCTTCAAGGGCAGCTGGGCTTCAAAGTGGTGTTGTGTGTGTGTGGTATGTGCGTGTATCTTCTCTGTGTTGCACTGGGAATGTATGAGCCTAACCAGGGTCTACATCCTACTCCGGGGAGCCTGTTCTAGAAGCAAAGGGTACTGGGCTAAGTAATAAGTTACCGTGTGTTAGTTCAGGAGAGAGTGAGGCCTCTAGTAGCCGTGGTGAGGGGCACGTGTGCAGGGCAGAAGACAGCTTTTAGGAGTCTGTTTTCTTCTTCCACCGTGGGTTCCAGGAACTGAACCCAGGTCGTCGTGCTTGCATTTTTGCTCGCTGAGCCATTTGCCAGCATTTATTATTTATTTATTTATTTGTTTGTTTGTTTATTTTTCAGTGAGGTTTTATATATTCCATGTCGGCTGTGAACCTGAACTTGATATGGAGCTGAAGATGACGGCCTTGAAGTGCTCATCCTCCAGCCTCTGCCTCCCAGCTTCAGGTTCTCTGAAGGGGTTGCCTAGGTCTTGCCATAGAACATTCAGTCTGATAGCCCCAGAAAATGGCCAGGGAGACAGTCGGATGGATGCCTCCGTACTGCAAGCTTCTGTGACTTGTTGGCAGTTCAAGGATTATTTATTTATTTATTTTTTTGGTTTTTCGAGACAGGGTTTCTCTGTGGCTTTTGGAGCCTATCCTGGAACTAGCTCTGTAGACCAGGCTGGTCTCGAACTCACAGAGACCCGCCTGCCTCTGCCTCCCGAGTGCTGGGATTAAAGGCGTGCGCCACCACCGCCCGGCTCAAGGATTATTTTTTAAAGTCGGAGATCCTTCACTGGTCCAGGCTTCATTATGTGGATAGATTAACTGGCCTCAAACTCTCAGAAATCCTTCTTCTGCCTATGCCTCCTGAGCCAGCACAGCTGGATCCAGGGACATTGCTTTTATCTGAGCCAAACAGCATCTATTTGGTATAAATGACTTGTATGGGGGGAAGGAAGGGGGTTGTCGAGGAGTGGATTTTTTTTTTTTGTGTGTGTGTGTGTTCTCACTCTGGACTGACCTGGAATGTACTATGTAGTCTAGTCTGGCCTCACAATTTTGACAACCCTTGTGCCTCAGTCTCCCAAGTGCTGGGATTACAGGCCTGAGCCAACATGCCTGGCTCCTGATTTTTTACTAACTCTTAAATAATGAACTTTATGGTCTCTTGGAAAGTCCCCCAGAGGGTAAGAGAATTGTAACCAGGAAGTGGGGGCTAGGGACAAGGCTCAGTGATAGAATGCTTACTTAGCATGCAGCAACTCTGGGTTGAGGACACACATGCGCACACACGTTTACCGAAGTCTGTGGGGGTGGGGAGAAAAGGGAACTAGAGAGAAGATGGGGTAGGACAGAAGGAAAAAAGGGTTAGGGGTCCCAAACTGCATGCACTCAGGCAGGGAATGTTGGGAAGGTCACTGAGGATGGGACAGCCAGTTTGGGGTGCTAGCTGGCTGAAGGACATGGGAAGAAGGACATCTTCACCCTTACCAGTGCTCACTGACAGCCACATTTTCTTGTCTCTCACATGGGAACACCTCCCCAGATTGGTGTGAAGCCAGAACGTGATAATCTGTGAGGAACTCCTCAGGTATAAAGGGCTCCAATTTGGTTACTATCCACTTCCATTAACTTAGGCTAGACTCTAAATTTATAAACAGATTTAAAGGACAACAAAGAGAAAAACCTTAGAGAGGTTTTCTGAGGAAGACGGGGTAGGACATGTGTGTGTAGCGGGGGTAAGACCTGCCAACCTTGGGGTGTCCCAGGGCCTTGAGCTGCACCTCAAGGCTGGGTTTCTCACATAGGACACTGAAATGCAATTAACTGGTCCTAAGACCCAGAGGGTCTCTGAAGAAAAAAGAGAAAGGGCTGGCTTCAGTGTGCCTCAGACTTTTGTTTGTTCGGTTGTTTTGAGACAGGCTCTCTCTTCCTACTCCTGGCTGTCCTGGAGCTTGCTGTGTGGGTCAGAATGGTCCCCTGCTCCTGCCCACCAAGTGCTGATATTAAAGGGGTGAGCCACCATACAGAGAGCAGCTTTCCTCTGGAGAACTTGTGGTATATGCTACCCACTGTTTCCTGATGCCATAGATGTCCTGAGGGACCATCTGTGCACATTTGTTTCTTAGTAAGCTTCCTTTTCAATCCTCTTTCCTTTTTGAGACAGAATGTGATAGCCCAGGCTGGCCTAGCACTCGCTATGTAGCCTAGGCTAGCTTTGAACTTGTGATCCTATGCCCTCTTTATCCTGAGTGATGACATAATATGTATGTGCCAACAATCCTGGATACTAGACTGTTTCTGGTATGCTTTTGGTGACAATGACAAAGCATCCTTACTTTGTATATCACTTGGTTCCTCCATGAGAATCTTTTGTCTCAGGTGGGGTCTTCTTACCCCTCATCTCCTGAGGACTATCTGCTGAGGGTAATGTTTTGGTTTGTGAGAACAAAATTTACCAAGCAATCGACAAAACCAGGAGATCCCATCTTTGGTAGGCAGGAGGAACGGGAACGAGGGCACTTCCTTGATCTTGGCAGGGCTGCTTTTGATAGAGGAACTCCCTTGCTGTAAGAGTTGAGGGTTGAGCTGGGCGGTGGTGGCACACCACCCAGCACTTGGGAGGCAGAGGCAGGCAGATCTCTGTGAGTTCGAGGCCAGCCTGGTCTACAAAGGGAGTTCTAGGACAGGCTCCAAGCTACAGAGAAACCCTGTCTCGAAAAACCGAAAAAAAAAAGAGTTGAGGGTTGAGTCAGGTGCGTGCCTGCCTTTAATGCTAGCACACAGGAGGCAGAGGCAGGCAGATCTCTGTGAGTTCAAGGACAGCCTGGTCTACAGAGTAAATTTCAGGACAGCCAGAGCTACACAGAGAAACCTCGTCTTAAACAAACAAACAAACAAACAAAAAACACAAGAGTTAAGGGCTGTGTCTGCATCTCCAGGTAACACAAAGCTCTGGAGCCAGGTTGCCAAGGATTCAAATCCCAGCTCTGCCACTTACTGACCAGATGGCTTTGAGCAATCCCTGTGCCTTGGTTTCCCTCTCCTAAGGTGAAAATTGAAAAGGATAAATGTCTGATGAGATGGCTCAGCAGATGGGAAGGGCTGAGTTTGCCACCTGGGATCCACATAGTGGAAAGAGAATTGAAAATATTTTCTGACTTTTCTTTTTTTATTTGTTTTTTTTTTTTTTTTGTTTTTTGAGACAGGGTTTCTCTGTGGCTTTGGAGCCTGTCCTGGAACTAACTCTGTAGACCAGGCTGGCCTCGAACTCACAGAGATTCGCCTGCCTCTGCCTCCCGAGACTTTTCTTTTTTTAAACTGTTGTTTTCTAAGACTCTTTTTTAAAAAATTTATTTATTATGTATATAATGTTCTGGGCACCAGATCTCATTATAGATGGGTGTGAGCCATCATGTGGTTGCTGGGAATTGAGCTCAGGACCTCCAGAACAGCAGTCAGTTCTATTAACCTCTGAGCCTTTTCTCTAGCCCGACTTTTATTTTCATGTTCTCTCTCTCTCTCTCTCTCTCTCTCTCTCTCTCTCTCTCTCTCACACACACACACACACACACACACACACACAGACTCACAAATAACTCAGTGGAGAGCTGAGAAGAACCCATTGCTCCAGTAACCTTTTCTCTTTTACTCTTTTGTTTTCAAGACAGGGTTTCTCTGTTTAGCCTTGGCTATCCTGAAACTCACTCTGTAGACCAGGCTGGCCTTGAACTCACAGAGATCCACCTGCCTCTGCATCCTGAGTACTGGGATTAAAGGCATGAGCCACCACCCTCTGGTTTAAGAAAAAAATTTTAAACGTGTGGGGAGTTCAGCTGGATACTTGCCCCAGGTATCAGGACTACCAAGGGTCGGGGGACATGCTATCCTCCCACAGTTGACCCATTTTCCATGCCTTTGACAGGACACAGCTAGACCGTGTAGCACCATGGAAAGACACGCATGTGTCTCCTGGGCTGCCCGACCTTCCTCTTGCTCTCTCCCTCACAATGCACCCTGCCTTCAGGTTTGGTTAAGCCTTTTGCCGTGTGCACCAGGGAAGTACTCCTGGTCACTCAGGCCTGCTCTGGTCTCTTGTGTTTTCAGAGCTGGTGTCAGCCACAGTCCCAGTCATTTAGAAGTCAGTGTGGGGGACATGGTGACCTGCACTCAGGGCACCAGGCTCTGTTTCTTGCTCTTCCATTCCCTCCCCGCACCCAGCTCTTCCTCTCTCCTGCCCTCCCCTTGTTGCTGTGTTGCCCAGGCTGGCCTTGAACTTGTGGCGACCCTCCTCCTGTCTCCACAGTGCTAAGATTATAGATGGTGTGACATCACACTTATTAGGCTCCCATTCTCTGACCAGACACTCTTTCCCATGTACCCTGATACATAGGTTCACTGCAGAATTATAGGGTAGCTTTTTCCTAATTTTCTCTTTTATCTTATTTATTGTGTGTTCAAACAACGCACGTGCAATCAGAGGACACTTCACAGGCATCAGTTTTCCTTCTACCACACAGGTCCCAGGGACCAGACTTAACTCCTTTGGTTTGGTAACAAGAGCCTTACCTGCTAAGCCATCTTAAAGGCCACATTTTTTTCCTCCTATGGTTTTTCTCTTTTCTTTTCTTTCTTTCTTTTTTTTTTGAGACAGGGTTTCTCATTAGTTTTTTTTTTTTTTTTTTTTTTTTTTTTGGGTTCCTGTCCTGGAACTAGCTCTTGTAGACCAGGCTGGCCTCAAACTCACAGAGATCCGCCTGCCTTTGCCTCCCGAGTGCTGGGATTAAAGGCGTGCGCCACCATCGCCCGGCTGGTTTTTTTCTCTTTTCTTTTTTTTTTTTTTTTTTTTAAATATTTATTTATTATGTATACAATATTCTGTCTGCACGTGTGCCTGAAGGCCAGAAGAGGGCACCAGACCTCATTACAGATGGTTGTGAGCCACCATGTGGTTGCTGGGAATTGAACTCAGGATCTTTGGAAGAGCAGGCAATGCTCTTAACCACTGAGCCATCTCTCCAGCCCCTTCTCTTTTCTTATACTGCTTCATAAGACAGGTCTCAGTGCCCTGGAAAAGAGTCTTACTAGAATCTCAAGCCCAACTCATTTTTTATTAGTTTTATTCAGAGTACTGTAACTCCCCCCTCCCCTTTTGAAACAGTCCCATCCTATAGCCCAGGCTGTCCTGGAATACTAGAATTCACTTTGTAGTTCATGCTGGCATAGAAATATTGGTCATCCTCCCACCATAGCCTCTCGAGTGCTAGAAATATAGGCATGAGCTACAGTGCTAGGCTAGAGGTTCTTGTGCTGAGGGCAGCCCTCGGTATTTAACCCAGGCTTTAGGCATGCTAGAGAGATGTTCTTACCATGGAGCTACATCTTCAGTATGAACAACCATATCCTCTGTTTTTGGGGGTATGTTCACAGGTGTATAAGTGCACGGGTGGGTATGGAGGTCAGAGGTCGATAGCCACTGTAGGAGGTAGGGTCTCTGGCTGGTCTAGCTAGCAGCTTGCTTCAGGCATTCCATCTCTGCCTCTCTAGAGCTGGGACTTCAGGCAGGCAGCCACCCCATGTTTACATGGGTGATGGAAATCTAACTCTGGTCCTTAGGTTTGCACAAACATTTTATATACGGAACCCAATCCCCCAACCTCCAATCCCCCGACCACAAAATGACTGTTTCTTGTTGAAACTTTGCTGGAGTATGGGACAAAGTATCACACCAGGTGGGGAACACAAACAGATGGGTTCTCTGTCTCTGTCTCTGCCCAGGGAACTATGCCTACAGGTTGCTTAAGTGACTGCCAGTGGGTGTTCCGAGTCCCCTTTCATTTCAGCAGGGAACCAGGTGGCAAAGGGCAGAGAGCTGCTTGGAGTCTTGGTCAGTCAAGCCTGGAAATGAGTCCTCCAGTCCCCCTGCTGGCCCAGTATGGAGGCACAAGAAGGAGGCTGAGTTTTCCAAGGAATGGGAAGCATTAAGCAGTCTAAACTAGGGTTCTAAGATGAACCCCTACCCATCGCTCTCTGTGGTGTATTGTGTGTTTGTATACGTGCAAATGTGTTTGCAAGGAGGCTACAAGCGGACACTGGTGTCTTCTCTGATAACTCGCCATTTTATTTATGAGATAGGGTCTTTCGCTGAATTTGGAACTCACTGATTAGGCCAGACTGGCTGGTCAGTGAGCCCAAGGATCTGCTCATCTCTGTCTGGTACTGCCTTGCCCAGCTTCTATGGGTGCTGGGCATCTGAATCTTGACTCCCTATGCCTACAGAGTAGGCACTTTACTCAGAGAAAGGTTCTTGGTCCCTTTTTCTTTTAACATACCCCCCCCCTTTTTTCTTTTCCAGAGACAGAGTTTCTCTATAGCTTTGGAGTCTGTCTTGGAACTCGCTCTGTTAGGCCAGATTGGCCTTGAACTCACAGGGATCCTCCTGTCTCTGCCTCCCGAGTGCTGGAGTGCAGGGATTAAAAGTGTGCACCACCACCCTGCTCAGCCAAGTTTTTCCTCTTTTTTTTTTTTTTTTTTTTTTTTTTTTGAGGCAGGGTTTCTCTGCAGTTTTGAGGCCTGTCCTGGAACTAGCTCTTGAAGACCAGGCTGCTAGTTTTTCCGTTTTAAAACCAGGGTCTCACTATGTATTTCTGGATGACCTGCCACTTGTTAAGCAGTTCAGGCTGGCTTCAAACTCACAGAGATCCTCCTGCCTCTCTCCCGAGTGCTGCCATTAAAGGTGTGCACCACCATGCCTGGCTCATCCTTAAAATTTTAAATGAGGTTGATTTTTTAATACTTTGGGGATCTCAAAAAAATATCTTGGGGGGGCTGGAGAGATGGCTCGGCGGTTAAGAACATTGCCTGCTCTTCCAAAGGTCCTGAGTTCAATTCCCGGCAACCACATGGTGGCTCACAACCATCTGTAATGAGATCTGGTGCCCTCTTCTGGCCTGCAGGCATACACGTAGAAAGAATATTGTATACATAATAAATAAATAAATATTTCAAACAAAAAAAATTAAAAAAAATATCTTGGTGAAAGATTTTGTGCCTCAGAGCAGAGGGGTTCTATGAGCAGTCATCAGAGTCGGGACGCCACGCTGTTCTCTCCCTAGGAAGTAGGTCATATTCTTCTGTTTAGCCAAGTATGGATTATGAGAATTTTCCAGAAGCCATGTGCATGGGAAGTATCTGTCAGTGTTTTTGAGGTAACTGTACATATCACCTTAACAGGGTACCAAAACCAAAGAGAAAGCGGATGCAAGGGGCCAGCAAATGGTCATATTTCAGGGCCTAGTCACCCCAGCTTCTGAGAGAGCTTGAAGTAGCTGGGTGATGGCAGAACAACCTGGTTCAGATGTGAGGATAGCTCTTATCTTGTATTTTTCATGCATGTCACACACACTTCTTTTTTTTTTTTTTTTTCGAGACAGGGTTTCTCTGTGGCTTTGGAGCCTGTCCTGGAACTAGCTCTGTAGTCCAGGCTGGTCTCGAACTCACAGAGATCCGCCTGCCTCTGCCTCCCGAGTGCTGGGATTAAAGGCGTGCGCCACCATCGCCCAGCCACACACACTTCTATATAAAGGCACTGACCAGGCCTTGCCCTCCCTGGCCAGGTTTAAGTTCAGTGAGGCCCTGTCTGGTTTTGAGATGTTCCTAGAGAGACATTTACCTGACTCTTTTTCTCCCTGTGAAAATCACAGACCATGTCACAGACAGTCTGACTGTTCTGGAAAGCAGCCTGAGCCATTCCCATGCTGGGACCTGCTCAGAGGACTTGGCTGGTGCAGAAGCGTCTCATCTCCATGGCCCTAGCTCTTCTGTATGACTTCAATAGTCTCGTCTTGGGGCTTCTGCTATGCTCCCAAGTTGGGTGGTGTAGCAGGAAGGCAGAGTGTAGAGAGTCTCCGCTGAATTCAAGGTCCCACAGGGACGTCCTTTCTTGTCAGATGAAGTGGCTCACAGGACTTCGAAGGTGGTTACCCAGGTGTGTGCCAGCTCCTGCGCTCCTGCAGCCAGCATCTTCCTGTGCCATCCTGAGGTGAGGCTGGGCCCACCTACTCACCAACGTAACCAGAGCTTAAGAAAAAAAAAAACCACCCACAAGCTCAGCTATGCAAATAGGTATACTAGGCGCTGCCGCTGCGATTCAGGGAAGGTGGCCAGGAAAAGGCACAGGCAGGCACAGCATTCCTGGAGTCTCTGCAGGGGGCACGTGCAGAGGAAGTCTGGCAGGACAGCACTCTCGTACCTAGGGGTAATGGCTACTGCTCTGCAGTCACCTCTTCCAGCCAGCCTCCTTACCTCACTTGGCTCCCGCCGGCAGGCACCCAGGCTCGGCAGGCTCAGGCACTGGTTTTGAAAGCGGGCCTCAAATGTCAAAAGACATTCCCCACCCTGTCCCTGCTGGTTAGGAGCCTCCCAGGGTGGCCAGACCTGTGAGTACCAGGAGTGGGGCCTCTAGCCCAGCTCCCCAGGGAGGACAGTGAGGGCGGGCAAGCCCAGGCCTGCTAGAGAGAGCAGCCATGGGGAGGGGGGTGCTCTTACACAATCCTGCCGCTGGCAAGGCGGGAGGGTTGAAAGGCAGCTGGCAGCTCCCCAGGCCCTGATGCCTGAGCAAGGAAACCACAGCCTGAAACTCCAGGGGTTCTGAAGGGCGGGAAGGCGGGAGTTTTTGAGGCCTGTTCCACTGTGGCTACCTCCCAGACTCCATCATTCCTCGGAGGCCAAAGGCACTGCCAACCACGTTGGGCACTGAATGACAGGATTTAGAAACCCAGTGAAGACATCGTCCTCATTTGCCACTGAACACGAGAAAAATCTGCTGAGAATGTTGTTCCTTTTGCCGGAGTCCTGCAAACACCCTTAAACCAACACACTTACATACAGATGGCAGATGGGAGGCGGCATCCCGAGAGCATGTTTCCCTGAATGTGCTGGACCCTGTTCTCAGCTCTTTTTGAATATCGAGTTATTCAGGTCCCAATGGAAACTGTTATGCCACGTCTAGAGGTGAGGAGGTGGTCCACCTGATTTTACACAACCAGCAAACAGCAAGACTGGGGCTGAATCCAAGCAGTTTTAATCCAAATATACATTTTTTTTTTGAGACAGGGTTTCTCTGTAGCTTTGGTGCCTGTCCTGGAACTAGCTCTGTAGACCAGGCTGGCCTCGAACTCACAGAGATCCGTCAGCCTCTGTCTCCTGAGTGCTGGGATTAAAGGTGTGCGCCACCACTGCCTAGCTCTAAATACATTTTAGTTAAAAAAAATTACATGTATATGACTGGACATGGTGACACACTCCTTTAATCCCAGTAGGATGAGGCAGAGGCATGTGGATCTCTGAATTCAAGGCTAGCCTGGTCTACAGGGACAGGGTTACAAGAGAAACCTTGTCTTGAAAAATCAAACCAACCAAACAAAAACTTACATATATCTATTTATGTGAGGAGGGGAACACACACGTGAAGATCAGTGGGCATCTCATAGGAGTTAGTTTTCTCCTCCTACTAAGTGGACCCCAGAGATTGAGCTAAAGTCCTCAGGCTTGGTAACATCTTTATCCTGGGTACCATTTTGGCAGTCCCAAATCTGAGTCAGCTTCAAAATATGTACTTTATGTCATTTTCTGGGTATCAGAAATCAATTTCGAGATAATCCATAAGGAATGAATATGGTGGAAATGGCTTTGGAGAAAGCCTAGGCTGCAGGATATGCACCTCCAAGGCTAAATCGGTGAAAATAAATGAGTCAGGCCTGCTGGGGAATGTATAAAGCAACAAGAGGTGTGCCCAGGAAAATTCCCTAAAAGTGAACTTGCCCCAAGGCGATCTGGGCCACCTACACAGACCACTTTAAAGCAGGTCCGGAGCACCCCAGGTCTGTTTGAACTGACCTAGAGAAAGAAAGGTGGCTAGAGCTCCCTAGCTTGTTTTCAGAGCTTTGGGTAACACCACGGCCATGCCTTACCTCCTCTGGAGCAGCAAAGGCCCAAGATGCATGGATGAGTGGAAGTGTAGAGGAGGGAGAGGTGGAACAGCAGCGACAGGAAAGGAAAAGGCTTTATAGCCTCTCTAAGGGCAGCAGCTCTGGCCCAGAGGTGGCTTCTGTTCCGGGTCTTCTCAAGCATACTAGGACAGCCAGAGCTCTGACCATGTTCTATTGGCGACTCTAAGTCCCTTTCTAGAACCTCTGGGTTTGTTTTTCTGATTGCATGAGTCAAACACTCACTGTCATGAATACAGCAGGTGGTCGGTAAGCGTTTGAATTTAGGTGGCTTCTGGAATCTGATGCTTGAGCCTCCCTCTCTCCCTTCTAGTAAGGTCTGGGGCACATGATCAGATAAAGCAGTTCTTGGAGGGAAATTCATACTCCTCCAGCTTCTCACTGATTATCACCCCACCTCCCTCTGCTCCCCCAATCCAGAACCTGGTCTGCTCTTCAGCTGTGAACTCAGAAGCCACAAATGCTAAACCGTGGCAAAGGCCAAGGTCTTTGTGCATCTGGGGTTGTAGATGGAACAATACCCTGGAGAGTAACAGGAGCGTAATAGATAAGGCCCAGGCGGAAGGCGCTCTCCTGTCTCTGTTTACCGTGAAGCACAATCTCTCCATATTTCCTACAAAAGAGAGGACTTTGGCAGCTGCGGCGCCGAGGCCAGCTCAGTTTATGGAGCGTGGTTTCAGGTGCTCGCCACAGTAAAGGCAGCTGCCGGGCGGGGGTGGGGTAGAGTTCGGACTCGGGCTCAGCCTGTGGAACCTAGTGCGCTCAGGCAGCCAACTTGGGGAGATGCCCATCTTCAGCCATCGGTGTGCTCCCAGAAGAGCGAGACCCTGCGAGCCTACACCACTCTGTGGCGGAGAGGCTCCCGGGACAGGAGCGACCGCTGGACAACGGGAGCGGGCCCAAGGGCGGCGGCGAGGCATTCTCCTTAAAGGAAAAGTCGCTCGCTCGCCGAGGCCCAAAAGGCTAACGCGACTGGCACGTGGGCGCGGGGATGCGGGCCGGCCACGTGCGGCTGGCGGGGAGATCCCGGGTCCAGCTGCGGCAGAGCCTCGACCCCGCGCATTCCTCCGCTTGCCCGGAGCTCGGTAAAGGGGCCTCCGGGTGGGGATGGGCCGAAGCGCCCGAGGGAACCGACAAGGGCAATTCAGTCTCCTCGCCTCGACCTCAAAGCTCTGCGGAACTTGGCATCCCTCGCACTCCTGATTCCACACTCCGGGTTTTCCTCACGCCCTCTTCCACGGCCTCCCCGGGAGACAGACGGCAGGGCCGGCCAATGGCAGGACGCAAAGCGTCAACTTTGTGTTCGCCCGCCACTCTCAGCCAGTGGGCGCCGGTTTCTCCCAAGTCCCGCCTTCCGTGTCGGGCGCCCCCTTCTGGCCACACACGGTTGGACGCCGTCTGCCGCCATCTTGTGTGTGGCAAATGTCGCGTCTTGGAACCCGTTTACTGCCACTCCAGACTTTCTTCTCTCAGAACAAACTTATTAGTTCGACAGCCAACTGCGATGGCGATTAAAACGAAGCGACCTAGCGTTCTAAAATTGTTCGTGTGAGCTGGGTCGCCACGTCACGCCACGCTTGCAGTATCCATCGCCATCTTGAGTGTGGCATCCTTTTGGGTTTTCTTTGCTCCAAGCCCCGCGTGGTTCCTCGAGTGGCTCAAGTTTGAAGGAACCCCGCCAGGACTGTCCCCAATGGCCTAAGAGCCTAGTTTCCCGCAGTCGCGGCGTGTGCACATGCCCACGGGAGCCCCTAAAGTGTGAGGGAAGGGGGTACACTCGATGGTCAGAGGCCGTCGCGACGGCAGACGCGGGCCAGCGTCCCGAGGCGCGGACGCCGCTCTGCGCGTGAGGCCGACGGCCTGTCCCGCCCGAGGGCACAAAGTCGCACCGGACGTCCAGTCCCTCCACACATGGGTGTCTAAGTGTGTGCTTGGCGCGAGGCCCGCGCATCAGCCGGCCCTGGACGGCATCGAGCGAGGCGGCGGGAAAGGAGGACGGGGTGGGAGGCACGGGAGTCCCTGCGCTCGCCGCGCATCCACGCCCACTCGCACCGAAACAACTCTTGGTCGAAGGTGCGGGCCGCTCGTGGGCGCGGGAACCACGCGGGGCACCGCCCGGGGCAAGCGCCGCCCAGCACTCGCCTTCCCCTCCCCCTCGCGGGCAGCCCTCCTGCCCCCCCTCTTCCCTCCCCCTCCTTCCGAGCAGTCGCGAGGGAGGGGGCTGGGCGGGCGGCTTTGCCGCGCTTTGGTCGTCTGCGTCAGAAGCCTTAGCAAAACAGCTGCGGGAGCGCGCGGCCGGGAGCGCGCGCGCACGAGCCCCCCTCCGCGGCCTCGCCGAGACCTAACAAATTCTAGACTCTGAATGACGGTGCGGCGGGGGACTGCGCAGCGCGCGCCGCGCGGAGGCACTGCCGCTTTAAGCTCACTTGCCCATTGTTCGGAATCGGGCCAATGAGAAGACGCCCGCTCCCCGACCCCAGCCAATGGCGTGGGGCCTAGGGTGGTGGAGCACCGCCCACTAATCTATATTAAAGCTCCTGGCGCCGCGTGAGTCCCCCACTGGCTGCTCTGAAAAGCCATCTTTGCATTGTTCCCGGTGCTGCTCGGCGCTCGCTGCAGCCGCCTTCGCCGCCCGCCCGCCCGCCTCCTCCTCCTCCGCGGCGGACTCCGGCAGCTCTCTCGCCAGAGTCCTCGAACTCGATTCGTCTCGCCCTCGCTGCAGCGGATCACCGGCGTGCCCCACCATGTCAGACGCGGCCGTGGACACCAGCTCCGAGATCACCACCAAGGTGAGGCTGGACGCCGCCCGCCCCCTCGGGGTCCGCGCGCCGTCGCCCGTGCCGGGCTGGGCGCGTGGCGGCCGGCTCGAGCCGAGCCCTCCGTGACGGCTTCCCGGGGGGATCTGCCGCCCTGCAGGCGCGCGGGGGCCCCGGACACCCATTCTTTGTGTGCGGGGGAGGGGGCGCGACGCGGCGCGGGCGTTCGTGCCGCCGTCGGTCGGGAGCGGGCCGATGGCCCACGGGTCGACGCGGAACTTGGGGTGGGGGGAGGACCGGGATGGGCTAGGCTGCGGGCCCTCGAAACTTGGCGCCGCGCTGGAGCGGCGGCGGGGAGGAACGGGGCTGGGGGTCGCGGGGCCGCGGCCACGGGAAGAACTTTGAAACTCCGGCGCGTCGGAAGTGTGGGGGGCGCGTGTGCAGCGGCCGCGTTCCGCGCCGCTCTTTGTTCGGCGCCCGGGTTCGCGCCCTGCAGCGGGCGGCCCGGCGGCGGCTTATCCGGGGCGACCCGGGATGACGCGGCTGGGGCGGCGGCGCCGCGGGAGTCTTGGCCCTCGGCCCCGGGTGGTCGTGGGGTGGCCGTGGAGGGGGTTTGCTCTGGCGGACGGGGACCCCGCGCCGGTGGCGGACATCCCGCCCGTGGGGTGAGTGCGGGCCCGGGCGGCGAGCCCACGCGCCCGAGGGGGAGGAAACGGAAAGTGAAGCGGCCGCTCGGCGGAGCGGCTGGGGGCGCCCCCCGCCGTTAGCCTGCAGCGGCGGCCGGGAGCCCGCGCACACTCGCGCCCCTGGCCACGCTCGGCCAGGCGGTGTCTCCGCCCTCGGGACGAGCCTGGTGTTCAAACGCTCGGGTGTTCGCGCCCCGCGTCCTGCAGCGGCGGCTCGCGCCGGTCACCTTGGTGTCACTTGAAAGTGCCGCCCCCATCTTGGTCTCAGCGGGCGACCCCGTACCGAGGGGCCCCGAGCGCTCTCTGGAGCGGTGCCCGGCTGCCCCTGCAGACTGACCTCCCCCAGGCGGGCCCCGGCGGGAGTTTCTCTGAGGTGAATCCCCTCGAGGCTCGACGTGTCGCCCGGGGAAGTGCGCCCCCGACGCGCTCGAGGCTCGGAGCTGAGGAGCTCCCTGTCAGTGCCCGCTGGCCTCCCGCGGGACTTTGCGCGCCAAAACTAGGCGGAAGCCGCGTGTCGACCCTCGCTCGCGGCGGCGCCCACAGGGGGCATCACGTACGGGCGCTCCAGCATGGAGCCCGCGCTCGCCCGGACCGCGGGTCTCCAGAGCCCGGGGCGCACTCGCTGCCCCGGGCCACGTGCTCTTTGCGCGCGGTGCGTGCCGAGGCTCGCGCGCGTAGTTCGCTGAGTGAGAATTGTGCGCCTGCGCGTCGCTGCCACCCCGCCCCCACTCCCCCGGGCTTCGGCCGCCAGGGGGCGGGAGTGGGCGCCCCGGGGTCCTAGGCAGGTTTCTGGTGGGCGCGAACCCGCCGGCGCCCACAGGTGACCCATGCCGCGGTGCGGCCTAGCGGCGCCCTGTGCCTGCGGCCCGAGTGCGAGTTGGGTTCAGCCACGCGATTGGAAAAAGTTAGCAGCGGCGTGGGCTCTCGGCTGCAGTTTCCAGAGCCTGTTCATGACTTCCCGTGCCCACGGAGGCCGGGACGTCCGCCCGCCGTGCAGAGCACCGGCCGCTGTGACTTGACGCTTGGCCAGGGCTTGGCCGCAGCAGGCCCAGGCGCCTCCCGGTCCCCATCCGGATTCCCGTCCATCCCCGAGCGAGCGCTCCGCCATCAACAGGCTCCTCCCTCCACTACCTTATTTATTTATGGCACGGCACCCGGCCACCGCCTTCCAAGGAGGGTTTCTGAGGGGTGGAGCTCCCTCTAGCTGGAACGGGCGGCGAAGGGCGTGCAGGTGAGGGCGACACTTCCCAGGCTTGTCTGCCCGGCCTGTCGGGTTTGTGGCTGTGCCATATGGTGGCCGAGACGCTCGAGTCGGTGCTGAGTCTAGAAGATGGAAGTCCTAGGAGATTATCTGCTGCGACCGTCCTGACATTTCCCTAAGGGAGCCAGTGACTCCCGGCGTTAGCCATGGATCAGCCTTGCCCAGATCTCAGCACCTTGGCTGGCGCTGATTATTCCAAAGTCTAACGGGTTTCCTCTTCCTTCTGAAGGACTTGAAGGAGAAGAAGGAAGTTGTGGAGGAGGCAGAGAATGGAAGAGACGCACCTGCCAATGGCAATGCTGTGAGTGTCCCCCGCTGGGGCTTCTGTTCCCAGTTTGTGCTGCTCGTTTTCAGCCTAGTTCAGGGTGTGAATGGTGTTGGAGGCTCAGGCAGGTTAAACCTTGTCAAACCCCCCAAAGTTTGGGAGGCGTGTGGTTAGCTGTACGGTGGGCATTCATCTTGGCGAGGGGAGAGATGCACTAGACTTGAGGTGGCTCATGATTGGTGTCTTCTGTCAAGCAGAATGAGGAAAATGGGGAGCAGGAGGCCGACAATGAGGTAGATGAAGAAGAGGAAGAAGGTGGGGAGGAAGAGGAGGAGGAGGAAGAAGGTGACGGTGAGTAGTCTTGTTTTCTTAGGTTCCTTCCTTGGCCTTTGCTGAGAGGAGGGAGAGGTTGGTCCTGGGCAAGTGGACCACATCCAGCCATGGTGCCCACGGTGCATCCGCCTGTTGGACCTGGTGCTCCGCCCGCTGCTGTTGGGCAGTTCTGATTTAAGAGACTTGATCTGTTTTCTGGCCTGTCCACCTCGGCAGGTCTCACAGGCAGGTCAGGGCCAATGATGGCTGTAATTTGAGGACAGTGGTTTTATGTGGCCCTTAATCCATTCTCTCCAGGTGAGGAAGAGGATGGAGATGAAGATGAGGAAGCTGAGGCTCCTACGGGCAAGCGGGTAGCTGAAGACGATGAGGTAGGCCTTGGTTTGGGATGTGAGGTTGGTTCTAGCTGCCTTGGCCTACAGTGATGCGGAGGGACTTGTGTAAGGTGGGGAGGGGTCTAGGGGTCTTGCTGTCTGCAGCCGACCTGCAGTGACAGGGCTGTTTCCTGTGCAGGATGATGATGTTGACACCAAGAAGCAGAAGACTGACGAGGATGACTAGACAGCAAAGGAAAAGCTAAACTAAGGCCGCCGTGACCTGTTCACCCTCCACTTCCCGTCTCAGAATTTAAACGTGGTCACCTTCGAGTAGAGGAGCAGGCCCCGCCCGCCCACAGCGGGCAGTGCCACCCACAGATGACATGCGCTCTTCATCAACCCACCAAAACCACAACATGAATTTGCAACAGGGGAGGAAAAAAACCAAAACTTCCAAGGCCCTGCTTTTTTTCTTAAAAATACTTTAAAAGGAAAATTTGTTTGTATTTTTTATTTACATTTTATATTTTTGTACATATTGTTAGGGGTCAGCCATTTTTGATGATGACGGGTGACCAGACCAGCCTTCAGAGCGTTCTCTGTCCTACTTCTGACCTTACTTGTGGTGTGACCATGTTCATTATAATCTCAAAGGAGAAAAAAAACCTTGTAAAAAAAAACAAAAACGACAACAAAAAAACAATCTTATTCCGAGCATTCCAGTAACTTTTTTTGTGTATGTACCTAGCTGTACTATAAGTAGTTGGTTTGTATGAGATGGTTAAAAAGGCCAAAGATAAAAGGTTTCTTTTTTTTCTTCCTTTTTTTTGTCTATGAAGTTGCTGTTTATTTTTTTTGGCCTGTTTGATGTATGTGTGAAACAATGTCCAACAATAAACCGGAATTTTATTTTGCTGAGTTGTTCTAACAACGGTGTCTCAAGTCTCGTTTTTGTGTGTGCATCTAGTTCTTTGAGTCGTATTTCCTGTTCCCTGAACTTTATGCCTGCACCTGAGTTGCGTGCCACAGGCAGTTTACCACCTGTTTTCTGGGTAAGGTATAGTGCTGAGGTGAGGGACTGGAGTAGAACAGGTTAGGTGTGGGAGGCCTTGGTAAAGCTGTGGTTAAGAGCATATTGGGAGGTCCTTGGGTCAGTCAGTCCTTTCCTGCTGGGATGGTCACTGGGTGCCAGATGTGAACTGGAAAAATGTTCTGGATGTGGAGCCGTTGTTAGTCTGTGCCAAGTTCCTGGGCTGCTGTCCTTGTAATACACGGCGTAGTGGTTCCCCCTAGTGGTGGCTCATGGTACTTGCTAAGCCTTTAGGTTCTTAAGCATCTTAGGGAACTGGTGGTTTTCACTTTGCCCTTGAGCATGTAGAGGAAACCTGGCAATTTGTTTAGACTTGGATGACAAGGACATCTTGTAGGGAGGACTATGCCAGGTTGTGTACTTGGAATATGGAACTTGCCTTAGCTCACACAACTTCAAGGTGGGTAAAGGTTGAGCTGTAAGTATTTGGGAGAAGAGCTTTCCTGGTGTGCAGTGGGGACTGAGGGGGTGGGCACTGAATCCACCTTCAGGGACCTCAGGTGGTAGCTAGTTTGAGAAAAGTCTGGACTCGGACCTCTGTTCCCCAAAGATAACATCTAACTCCAGGAAGGGAAATGGGAGGTGGGGAGGAGGTGGAAATATTTAGTTAGACATTTCAACTCCAAGGATCCAGCTTCCAATGGGGGTTGTACCTTAAATACCCTCACCTGCATTTGCTCTTCAGGGACCCTCTCCATTTGCTCTAAGGAATCACCTGGTCAGGAAAAGTGTTCAGAAGAGCAAATTAGTCAAGTCAGGGCATTTAAAATTCCAGGCTGGGCGTGGTGGTTCACAACTTGGAGGTCAGCCTGGTGTCCAAAAGCAAGTTCCAGGACAGCCAGGGCTGTTAGGAAAATCCTGTCTCAAACCAAAGTTCTTTAGTGTGGATCCTGAACCCTAATAAGGACAAAGGAAACCGAGTCGGAGATAGGGAAATCTGGAGGTGAGAAAGCATTGCCCAGGAAGGGAAGAGTGGGAGGGTCAATCGTGCTGCAGGGAGAGATGGGTAGACGCAGGCAGCAGGATAGAGACCAAACTCACATCTGATCTTACGGTAGATGCCACTGCACGCTCCCCTTCCATCCCGGCCTTCAGCCCGAATGTTGGGGCCTTTTGGAGCCCTGGCCTCCAGCTGCTCTCCCCTGCTAGTGACCTTTACTTGGCCTTCTGATTTGTGCTACTGAAAGCTGTGTCCAACTCTGCTTCCTAAGCAGTGTTGCCTTGTCGTCCTTGACTGAGGATCAGGGAGGTTTTCACCTGCTGGCCCACCTGACTGTGGGGTATAAAAGCCTCCGTGGTGCTAGTCAATAAAGGGCTTCTTTACCAGTGACTCTGCTCCAGACACCACAATACAGGAGTAGTAACGTAATGTCACGTAGTATAGGCAGGCACTGCACCCAAACATATCCCAGATCCGAGACTGGGGCTTTGGTGAAACCCTGTGTACCCATTCTTCATTTCCATGCTGGTTCCCCCAGGGAAGAAACCCAACCTCATCCCAGGACAGTTGGGTCACTCTTGGGGTTTCACTAGACGCCAGTGCAGGAAGGGGAGGCCTGTAACGCAGGTGAAAGGCTATGTGCTCCACATGTTAACAGCTGTGCGTTGAGCTGGCAGCTGCTGAACCTGTTGAGGTTCAACACGTAGAACATACTGACCTGAGGGGAGCCAGTGAGTCTTGTTGGTGGGGGTCAATCTTCTGGAAAATAGGGACAGTAATGTGAAGCTTGAACCAAGGCCCACTCCCTGTTGACTTCCTAGTTCTCTAGTACACCCAGATGTACACTGAGCCTGCGTCCCATTCCAGCAGGTAAGTTCTCATTTCTCTAGAGATTAGTTCTGGGAACTGCCGCCCTTCCTAGAATATATACATACTTTTCCCTGGTCCCAAGTATAGCGCGCAGCGCGCACACACACACACACACAAGCCTGGGGACCTTTCCAAATGGTTCAGGGGCCGGGCGATGGTGGCGCACGCCTTTAATCCCAGCACTCGGGAGGCAGAGGCAGGCGGATCTCTGTGAGTTCGAGACCAGCCTGGTCTACAGAGCGAGTTCCAGGACAGGCTCCAAAGCTACAGAGAAACCCTGTCTCGAAAAAAAAAAAAAAAAACATCAAATGGTTCAGGGTCACTGCTGACCTCGCCGAAGCCTAGGAAAGTACTGGAAGATTCATGAACAACGGGCGCCCTCTGGTGGGTACATGGCTGCAGAGGCTCAAATGGTGTGAGGTCAAGAAAGAGCCCTTTCAAGGGGCCAGGTCCAGGGAGGTATCTTCCCTTCCGTTAGACTTGCCTCCCTCTCTCTTGCTGGAACCTTAGTCAATGAGGAGCCAGTGTCACTCCCATGCCACCACAACACAGCTCATGTCCTTTTTCTGGAGGGGAGATCCTAGGGCTTCCCAGAGACAGAGCTGAGGCCCTCCGGTGCTAGGGCATCCCCTGAGATACAAGGTCCTGGGCTGCCCTCAGGGACCAGCATTGCAGTTACATGCTCTGTTTTCAGTTGCTGCAGATGTGCACAGTGCCCTCCTGGGACCAGCGCAGCTCTGTCTGGATTGGATCTGTGTCCCTGCCTGCCTCGGGCTTCAGACCTCTCTGTGGTCCCCTCTCGGTGATTTTTGTTGACCGCACTGTATCCAGCTTTATTTGGGGCCTCTCTTAGTCTGGTCTGACAAACATACCCAGCAGCCGAGCCCTGATACACAAATACTTCAGTTTTGTAGCGTGGCCAGCTTGTTAGCATCACAAGGATAGAACCATCCAAGGAAGGGTGGAAAGAGCGGTCGCCTGAGAATTTCCTCGCTGGATACCTTAGCTCTGAACTTGGAGGAGTTATGGATGCCTAACTAGGGAAAGAGCGGAAAGGGATCAAGGCCATCTGGCCCACTGCGCTCATAGACTGGGTGAATGGGCTATAAGTGCAATGCTTGGAGAACATGCTGTCAGCTGGTACTTGGTGGTGTGAACGCCATGATGTTCTTAGCATGGGCAAGGGACTCAGCTTGGAGCATTCTTGCCCAGAGCCTCTCCATCAAAGTTGCTCCCATAGTGACGAGTACCAGCTGGTCACTTGAGACTCTTGTGTCCTCTATCCTTCCGGTGATAACCGCCTGAAAGAGAGTGTTTCCTTTTCCTCCTGGAGAATATTCTTCATATAACTCTCAGGCCAGTCTGAGGTAGAACTTGCTGGTCCTGGATGCACTGAGTGGCACATAACCCAAGATGTCCAATCAGAGGGAGCCCTAGATTTTTTTTTTATAATTTTTATTTATTATGTATATGGCGTTCTGCCTGCATGTATTCCTGCAGGCCAGAAGAGAGAGGGCACCAAATCTCATTACAGATGGTTGTGAGCTACCATGTGGTTGCTGTGAATTGAACTCAGGACCTTTGGGAGAACAAGCTAAGCTCTTAGCCACTGAGCCATCTTTCCAGCCCCTTGATTTTTTTTTAATTTAAAAGTTTTACATTATAGCTGGGCAGTGGTGGCACACATCTTTAAACCCAGCACTTAGGAGACAGGTAGATGGAACTCTGAGTTCAAGACCAGCCTGTTCTACGTATGGAGTTACAGGACAGCCGGAGTTACACAGAGAAACTCTGTCTTAAAACAAAAATTACATTCTATCTATTTATTTACTTGTTTTTCTTTTTTTTAAATGTTTATTTATTTATTATGTATACAATATTCTATCTGTGTGTATGTCTACAGGCCAGAAGAGGGCACCAGACCTCATTACAGATGGTTGTGAGCCACCATGTGGTTGCTGGGAATTGAACTCAGGACCTTTGGAAGAGCAGGCGATGCTCTTAACCACTGAGCCATCTCTCCAGCCCCCCTTATTTTTATTTTTCAAGTCAGGATTTCTCTGTGTAGCCCTGGCTGTCCTGGAACTAGCTCTGTAGAACAGGTTAGCCTTGAACTCACAGAGATGTGCCTGCCTCTGCCTCCTGTGTGAGTACTGTGATTAAAAGAATGAACCACCATCACCTGGACATCATATTTTTTAAAATTAAAATATTATTTTAGCCAGGCGATGGTGGCGCACGCCTGTAATCCCAGCACTTGGGAGGCAGAGGCAGGCGGATCTCTGTGAGTTCGAGACCAGCCTGGTCTACAGAGCTAGTTCCAGGACAGGCTCCAAAGCCACAGAGAAACCCTGTCTCGAAAAACCAAACCAAACCAAACCAAAAAAATATTATTTTATTATTTTTTTCCAAATATTTATTTATTCATTATGGATACAATATTCTGTGTGTATGTCTGCAGGCCAGAAGAGGGCACCAGACCTCATTACAGATGGTTGTGAGCCACAATGTGGTTGCTGGGAATTGAACTCAGGAACTTTGGAAGAGCAGGCAATGCTCTTAACCACTGAGCCATCTCTCCAGCCCTTATTTTATTATTTTTATATTAATGGGCGTGTCATATTTTTTAAATTAAAATATTATTTTATTTTTATATTAATAGGTGTTTTACCTACATATATGTACATGCACTTTGTGTGTAGTACTCACAGAGGCCAGAAGAGGGCATCAGACACCCCCGAGCTGGAGTCACGGATGGTTGTGTGCTGACATATGGGTGCTGGGAAAATCCTACCCTGCCCTCTGGAAGAGCAACCAGTGCTCTAGACCCCTGAGCCATCTCTCCAGACCCAACTTACTTATTTTTTTTTTATTTTGTTTTTCGAGACAGGGTTTCTCTGTGGCTTTGGAGCCTGTCCTGGAATTAGCTCTTGTAGCCCAGGCTGGCTTCGAACTCACAGAGATCCGCCTACCTCTGCCTCCCAAGTGCTGGGTTTAAAGGCGTGCGCCACCACTGCCCGGCCAACTTACTTATTTTTTTTTTTTTTTTTTTTTTTTTTTTTTTTTTTTGGTTTTTTGAGACAAGGTTTCTCTGTGGTTTTGGAGCCTGTCCTGGAACTAGCTCTTGTAGACCAGGCTGGTCTCGAACTCACAGAGATCCGCCTGTCTCTGCCTCCCGAGTGCTGGGATTAAAGGCGTGCGCCACCACCGCCCGGCCAACTTACTTATTTTTAAACAATTATTTTTTCTTCTTTTAAAATATTTATTTTTATCTGGGTGGTGGTGGCACACGCACGCCTTTAATCCCAGCACTCGGGAGGCAGAGGCAGGCGGATCTCTGTGAGTTTGAGGCCAGCCTGGGCTACAAGAGCTAGTTCCAGAACAGGCTCCAAAGTTACAGAGAAACCCTGTCTCGAAAAACCAAACAATCCCACAACCATAAAAAAGGTGGGAGGGTGGTGTAGTGGTGAGATGGCTCAGTGGGTCATGGTGTCTGGTGCCAAGCCTGACAGCCTAAGTCTGACCTAAAGGGCCCTTGTAGTGGAAGAGAAAACTGATTTCTGCAGGTTGTCCTTTGACCTCCCTGTGAACACCGTGGCAGATATGTGCCCATACCCATGGATGCACACATTAAACAAATAAGTAAATGTAATTGAAAAAGTAAAACAAGGGTGTGGAAAGATGGCTCAGTTACTAAATTACAAGTACTTCCTGCTCTTCCACAGGACCCCAGTTTGATTCCCATGCACCCATATTAGGTGACTCATAACTGCCTAAAACTCTGGTTTTAGCCCAGGCTGACCTCGAACTCACAGAGATCCGCCTGCCTCTGCCTCCCCGAGTGTTGGAATTAAAGGCGTGTGCCACCACCACCTGGCTCCCTCCTACCTTTTTGAGACAGGGTCTCACTGGCCCTTGCTACCCTAGTACTCGTTATGTAGAGAAGGCTGGGCTTGAACTCAGAAATCTGCCTGCTGATGCCTTCTGAGTGCTGGACTTGAGGGTATGTGCCACCACAGCCAGTACATTCTATTTACTTATTCATTTGGAAAATGTGTGTGGGGACCTAATGTGCCATGGCATACAGGAAGAGGTCAGAGGACAGCTTGTGAGTCAGTTCTTTCCTTCTACCAAGTGAGTGCCGAGGATCAAAACCAGGTGGGCAGGCTTAGCAGCTAGTGCCTTTGCCTGAGGAGCCATTTTGACAGCTTTTTTGTTTGTTGGTTTGTTTTGTTTTTTGAAACAGGGTTTCTCCGCATAACAGCTTTGGCTGGCCTGGAACTCACAGGGATTCACCTGCCTCTGCCTCCTGAGTGCTGGGATTAAAGGCATGTGCCACCACTGCCTGGTGCCTGACTAGCATGGATGTTTTGTATGTATGTATGTATGTATGTGTGTATGTATGTATGCATGCGTGTATGCGTGTATGTATGTACATGTGCTATGTGTGTGCCTGGTGCCCACAAAGGCCAGAAGAGGGTGTCGAAACCCCTGAAATTGGAGTTATAGATGGTTATGAGCCACCATACGAGTCGGTCTTGGGAACTGAACCCAGGTGCACAGCAAGAGCAACAGCTGCCTGAACCACCGAGCCATCGCTCTGACTTCCAAAGGCCAGCCTTAAGGGGATCCTGATTTCTCCCCAGTCTTTTCTCTCCAGATGGGGTGTGGCCCAAGGCCATCTGCCTGGCTCGCCGCGCAGCCTCTGCCCAAAGCTTCTTTCCCTTTCTTCAGCCTCTGGTGAGTTCGGACTTTGCAGCTTTACTGTTCTTGCTTTGTGGGGTGTCTTCACCCCTCACCCCTCAGTTGCTCGGACAGGCTCCGGAGAAGGAGGAAGTGTCCCGCTCCTCCTGCCCCACCACGATCAGGCTTGAAGTCAGCCAGAAGAAGGCACGCCTGAGAAGGGAGGGGAGAGCCATCAGTTTGTTGAAATGATAGGAAAAGGTTTTTTTTTTCCTTTGTCCTTGCAAAGGGCCCACTGGGCCTTTGGCGCACCCAAGAGTGCTGAGTCTCCCAGAAGGTTTAACGTGTAGTTCTCTAAATTTATTTGACCTGGATTTTTTTTCAATAGAGCCTATTAACATACTGAAGGACACTGGCGTCTCAAAAAAGCTGATCTTGCAAAACACAGACCCTTGTCAGGGCTCCGGGAGTATGTGCTGAACTAGTCAGGGGGTGGAATCCTCTGGGAATTGGTCCTTCAGTCTAGCTTAGAACCCTGCTTAGGCTGCTTCTTTCTGTGGTCGCAGGCAGTCTGGGGTTGCGCTTGGCACCGAGAGGAGCCTGTGTGCCCTTGACCAGGGATGTAACTGGTATAGGTGGGTTGAGGAGACAGCAGTGTTGAAACTGGTAGAGACCTATCTGGGAAGCATCCCCACCCTGTTAGGGTCCGAAAAAAACACCCCATGCAGGATGTGTCGTGACTGTAATCCACATCCAGGAGGTTGAGGCAGGAGGATTACTAGGAGTTTCAAACCATCTTGGGCTATTTGGTAATACCTAGTTTCAAAATAAAATAACAGCAAAAGAGAAAAGACACACATAAGACAGCACACATTCTAAAATGTATGTTTTGTATTTGTGTGTGGGCACGGATTCGGGTGCACACACGGAGGAATGCGTGCCAGGAATGCATGTGCAGCCAGAGGACAACTTGTAGAAGTTGGGTCCATGGACTGAATTTAGATCGTCGAGCTTACCTACTAAGCCATCCTACGAGCCCCACGTACGTACTCTTTACCAAGAAATTGCACTACCAGGAAACCATCTTAGGAACAGCAGAACTGTTGGGGTCACCAGTTAAAAAAGGGCCGAATGCTGAACTGTCCATCAGGAGGAAGAGTGTTTGCCAGGAGCATTGAGAGATTGCTTTTTTTGCTTTGTATGACCTCAGTCTTGGCTCAGTCCAGAAATAACATGAGAACTGGGTTGATTTGTTGGTTGGCTTTTTTCCCCCCTCTCGTTTCTCTTTTTCTTTTGTGAGACAGGGTTTCTCTGTATAAAGTCCTGCTGTGTTGGAACTCACTTTTGTAGACCAGGCTGGCCTCAGACCCACAGAGATACACCTGCCTTTGCCTCCTGAGTGCTGGGACTAAATAAAGGTGCGCACCACCACTGCCTGGCCACTGTATGCTTTTATGGTTCTTCATGCTCTTATTCTTTTTTTGTCCTTTTAAGTGTACAAATGTTTTCCTGCCATGTATGTCTGGGTACCATGTGCATGTAATGCCCTCCGAGGCCGGAAGAGGGAGTTGGATCCTCTGGAACTGGGAGTTAGAGAAGATTGTGAGCTCCCATGTAGGAGCTGGGAATCAAGCCTGAGCCCTCTGGAAGAGCAGCCAGTGTTCTTAACCACAGAGCAACCTCTTCAGACTTGGTTGATTTGTTTTTTTGAGACAGTGTTTCTGGTGTTCCTGCCTGGATTTGAACTGGATTATCCTGCCTTCATCTCCTGGGTGCTGGGATTATAGGCGTGAGACATTATACGCCTGACAAGAAACTGCCAATGTGAGACATGAGCCCACCTTTCTTTTTTTTCCCCCGGAGACAGGTTTTCCTTGTGTAGCCTTGGCTGTCCTGGATCTCCCTCTGTAGATCAGGCTGGCCTCGAACTCACAGAGATCTACATGCCTTTACTACAGGATTGAGTGCTGGGATTAAAAGGTATGTACCACCACTGCCAGCCAGCCAGAGTACCCTTCTTTCTAGTGCTACACATAAGTTTGTTTGGTTTTGAAAATTTTTTAGATTTATTTTATTTATGTGTGTGCTTTTGCCTGAAATTGTGTCTGTGTAGCACATGCAGGCCTGGTACCTGCAGAGACCCGAAGAAGGTATCAGATCCTCTGGAACTTGAGTTAGGGACAGTTGTGAGTCGCTGTTGTGTTCAGCAGGGTGCAAATGACAAAGACATTTGCTGAGGTTTCTCTTTCTCATAAAAACAGTTAACGTTTATTCTTTTCTTTTTTTTCTTTTTGGTTTTTTCGAGACAGGGTTTCTCTGTAGCTTTGGAGCCTGTCCTGGAACTCCCTTTGTAGACCAGGCTGGCCTCGAACTCACAGAGATCCGCCTGCCTCTGCCTCCCGAGTGCTGGGATTACAGACGTGCACCACCACCGCCCGGCTACGTTTATTCTTTTCTGAAAAAATCTGGGGGCTGGCGAGAGAGGTTGGCTCTGGGGTTAAAAGTGCTCGCTGCTCTAGCAGAACTGGAGTTTGGTTTCCAGCACTCAGGTTAGGTGGCTTAGAGCCAGGGAAGCCAACATCCTCTGCTGGCCTCTGCAGGTGCTCACAAACCACACACCTGCCCCTCCCCATGCACGCTTTCTCTCTCTCTCTCTCTATCCCTCCCTCCCTCCCTCTCTCCCTCTCTCCCTCTCTCTCTTTCTCTCTCTCTCTCTCTCTCTCTCTCTCTCTCTCTGTCTCTCTCCCTCCCTCTCTCTCTCTCTCTCTCTCTCTCTCTCTCTCTCTCTCTCTCACACACACACACACACACACACACAAATTGTAGAATTTTTTTTTTGAGACAGGGTCATACTCTGTAGCTCTGGCTGGCCTGTAGACTAGGATAGCCTCAGATTCAGAGATAACTTGCCTCTGCATCCCTAGTGCTGGGATTGAAGGTGTATACCATGTCCCCCAGAAAAGAACATTTTTGAGACAGAGTCTCACTTAGGTAGCCTAGGCAGGTTTTCCTGCCTCAGACTCCACGTTACCCCACCACACCTGACTCTGTGTTTTGAGAGCTTTGAACAGCCACTAGGTCGCTAGCAAGCGCTTCCAGGCTAAGGCCACAGGAAGGTGTCCTAGAAGGGACTGGTGATCACTTTCTGCATCTAGGATATTCTTTCTGGCTATCACCTGCAGAATAAACAGGAACAGGAAGGATCAGCCGGTGCCTGGTCCCCAGTTGGCTATGGGAGACCAAAGGAAGGGCTCAGGGGATGTTTATAGAGCAAAGTCAATGCCCTTGAGTCTACTGGGAAGGGGAATGGAGAATGGAGACATCTGCTCTCGAAACCCCAGCCCATCCACAGAGAGGTGTCCATCAATCCTCCCATCTGAGTCTGTGCGAAGGCAAAGCACTCTCAGGACGTCCTCCGCCCAACTCCCTCCTTCTTCCCTTCGGCCTGGTAGCGGTTGCGTTCCACCACAACCAAGCTCTCTCTGGTCCAGAGGCAAGCGGGTATATACACAAAGGAAATGGAGGGAAAGCTGGCTTTCCCGTCTGTTGGCTGCTGGGGACCCATCAATCCTATGGGTGTGGTCTGCCGCTGCTACAGCGTTCCGTTTCCTAAGTGTATGACTCACAACTCCAAGTGACATCTTTGCTTCCTGCCTCTCCCACCCTAGAATCTACCGGGAGGTGAGGGGTTCACTTCTTCCGGCAAGGCAACGCCACCGTTCTGCGCCTGCTGCCTGCAGATGTGCTCGGAGCCCAAAGGAGTCAAAGTTTAGGGTTTAATGAATTGGCACACAGATGTTCTGGATTCACAATAGTTTAAAACAGGACTGCTTGATCAAGGGAACAGGAAGAAAAGGGAAGAATACATGTGTGTGTTCGCACATTCGAGTGCATGTGTGTATGAGATTATCAAAGAATTAACTCATTGAAGGAAAAAAAAATATTGTCAAGGAGCAAGGAGCAGTGCGCCTAGACAGGGATTCTTGAAACATAAAAGATGCTCACGGGAGGCAAAGGGTCAGGTGCAGTCTAGAAGTGAGAAGTCTGGGAGGAGCCACTAGGGGGAGACAGAGGGGAGGCAGTGGCTTTGGAGTTAGGAGGGCAAGGAGGGGCGAGTAAGACACTTCAAGAAGAAAGTCTGAAATATAGGGAGGGGCAGGAGTGGAGGTGATGCAAAGCTTAAAGGCTTCCCTCCCTCCCTGATGTGGGAGGGTCTCTTCTTTAGAAAAAATCTAAATCTTCATATGAATATCTTGCTTGCATGTATGCGTGAGCTCTACGTGTGGTCTGGTACTTGTGGAAGCCGGAAGTGGAGGTCTCATTCCCTGGAACTGGAATTACAGATGATGCGAACTGAATCTTAACGTCTGAGCCATCTCTCGAGCCACATCTTTCCTTTATTTTCAGATTGATTTGTTCTAATATGCATAAATGTTTGCCTACATATGTGTATGTGTCCCATGTCCATGCCTGGTGCTTGTGGAGGTAAGAAGAAGGTGCGGGGTCCCCTAGAACTGGAGTTACAGACAGATATGAGCTGCCGTGTTGATGCTGGGAACCAAAGCAGGGTCCTTTGCAAGAACAGTAAGTATTCCTAACTGCCAAGCCATCTCTGCAGCCCCCTTATTTCTAACATTGTGTGTGAGTGCAGATGCCTTGAGCTGGAATTATAGGCAGTTGTGAGGCAGCAAGTGCTGGTGCTAGGAACACAACTTGGCTCTTCTGCAAGAGTATTTATTACCCTATTTTAATTGCTAAGCAATTAAAGCAAGATATTTCTAGCCATCTTATTTTCAAAAATATACTCAGGGCTGGAGAGCTGTCACTCAATGATCGAACACATGCTTAGCATGTATAAGGCTCATCCTGAAGATCTTAAAAAACAAAACCAACCAATTAACAGCTGACCAATATGGTGGGCTGAGTGGAAGGCTTTCTGGATCTGTTCGTCCTCAGGGACATCTCTTCCTACAAGTCCCCATCTTATGAAAACCATTTGTCGTATCTCTTCCTACTGATGGGTTTAGTCAGCACAAGCCTGCACAGAACGCAGCCTCTTACTAATATTAACAAGGGTCTCCGAGTGTGCCCAAATGTGGCATTCCCCACGCAGGTCCAACTCAGTGCCTGGCACATTCCTCACTACAAAAGACCACGCGGAGCCCTTAAAGGCGCTTGCTGCCAAGTCTAACGACGTTAAGTTCAATCCCTAGAACCCACAGCATGGAAGGAGCTACCCAGCTCACTGAAGCCATCTCTGACCTCCATGCCCTCAGCGTCCTGCTGTTCTGTTGGCTCAAACCTCATGGCATGGTTGTGTCCCCATTGCTGTCTCAGGATACTGTTTCTTGAACATATGCAGTCTACCCTAGAGAGACAGGTGGCTTCAAAGGATAACTAGGATCTAATTCTTTTTCTGTTTTTCTCAGAGAAGCTAGCAAAGAATTCCATCTGAAATGTTTTGGCTGGATGAAAGAAGGGAGAGGCGTCTCTTTTGAGTCAGGGTCTCACGTAGACCATAGCCTCCGATTTGCTATGTAGCTGCGGATGATCCTGACCTGATCTCTGCCTTCCCCTCCCATGTGCTAGATGAGCCGTCATGCCTGCCTTGGGGATACACCATCCACATGTGACTCTCTCCACTGCCGTGTGTCCAGCACTGGCAAACGTTCCTTGGGGGAATTCTGGGGAGCACATATGGGCCAGGAAAACAGAAGAAATGGGGTTTCAGGAAGACAAAGGGGTCGGGCGGTGGTGGCGCACGCCTTTAATCCCAGCACTTGGGAGGCAGAGGCAGGTGGATCTCTGTGAGTTCAAGACCAGCCTGGTCTACAAGAGCTAGTTCCAGGACAGGCTCCAAAGCCACAGAGAAACCCTGTCTTGAAACCCCACCCCCCCAAAAAAAAGACAAAGGGAAGCCTTCATTCAGTTTCACCTGTTTCCACCTGTGTGTGTGTGTGTGTGTGTGTGTGTGTGGTGGGGGGCAGGTCTCACGCACCTGGGCAGTTTTAAACACTCGGTAGCCATAGCTGGCCTTAAACTCCTGCTCTTCCTGTCTCCCTCCCTTTCTGAAGTGCTGGAATTACAGGTATATCCACCACACCCAGCTAGATCCCTAGCCCCTCACCTTGTTCTTTCCAATTTAGTTTTGGATATTAAAAAGATAGTTCTTGGGGCTGGAAAGATGGTTCAGCAGTTGGGGGCGCTGACTGCTTTCCCAAAGGACCCAGGTTCAAATCCTAGCACCCACATGGCAGCTCACAACTATCGAAGATCTGACACTCTCAGACAGACTGACCTGCAGGCAGAACACCAATGCACATAAAATGAAATAAGCTTTAAAAAAGTTCTCTAGGGTAGGGATGTAGCCCAATTGGCACAGTGCTTGTTTAGCGTGCGCAGAGCCTGGAGTCGAACCCCAGCAGCTCAGAAACTGTGTGTGTGTGCTGTAATCCAGCACGGAGAAGGTAGTCCAAGGTCATTCTTGAAGCTATAGTCAGCTTGAGGCCAGCCTGGTGCTACTTGGGACCTTGCTTAAAAAAAGAAAACAAAACAAGCTTTCCAAGATGACAAGAGAAAGCTGGTGCTGGCTTGCTTGGAATGTAGGTTCTCCTCCTCACCCAGAGACACAGGCTGGGAAGGAAGGTGGGAGCCTGGGAACTTGGCTATACCAAAGGGCCGGGTAACACCCTCTGGTCTCAGGTCTACCATTCTGGTTGCCAGATGACTTGAAATTGTTGATATTTTGTAAAGGACAGTGAGCGCTACTGTAGCTCGGAGCGGAGTCCCTACCAAAGAACTCCTTTTGATTTTTTTATGTCAGACCCCAGAGCCCTGCGGGAGGGTTATGTTCCTCCCACGCTGGCTCCCTCTGATGTCATCTTAAGCCTCTCAGCCTTGCCTCAGCCCCGTGTTTCCCCATCATTGTCTTCTGATGTCCACTTTTAGAAGCAACAGTGGAGGCATTTGGGAATGAGAGCTAACCATCTATTTCTGGAGCGAAAGAGTTTGTAATCCTACAATGTGATAAATCTCTGTCTTCCTTCATGAAGACAGGTTCACAGTCCAGAAGAGAAGAGAAACAGAAGCAGCGCCATGCTAAAGACTAGGAATATTTGAATGCTTTAATTACATCATGTAATAATAATATCATAGTCTATTTTACAAGTTAAAGGTATGAGACTGTATGAAATAGAAGTGGTAGGGAGAAAAACCTAAATGGGTCAGGAAGGTAAATTTTTTTCAAAACCAGAGGCCAAGGAGGTGGGGCAGGGACAGACGCAGTGTGGTTCCTGGTAGGGGTTTGCTCCCATGCTTGTCCCCTGCCCTTGGTTGGGGTTGGGAGTTTAGTCTTGTCAGCGAAGATGGAGGTTTTGGGAGGAGAGGCCAACTGGCTACCTATACGGAGCTGGGTTCCTGGTGCCACAGGTGGGTCTGCGTTGGAGGAATCAGCTGGAGTATCAAAAACCAAACATGTGGAGGAGAAAAGCAAAGCTTCCTCCTGCCCCGCTCCAGATTCTTGAAGTGCACACACGTTCTTCTCTCAGACGTAGAAAAGCCTCACTCTGGACGTGCTGACAAGAAGGTCGTCATCAAAGAACTTTGTCTCTATGATGACATTGCCCCTGTGGGAGAGAATCGAGAGGGTAAAGACAGTGAGTGCCACAGGCCACGGCACCACTTCCACAGATGGTGTCCTTTGGGTTCTCCAGGCTGGGACAGGTACCATCTAGAGCCTTAGTTTGGGCATCACAATCCTTGTTCAGAGTTAGGCGTGGTGGTGCACACCCGTAATTCCAGTACCCACAGGGCTGGGACAGGAGGAGGAGTTCAAGGTTAAGTCTGGCCCATCTAGTGAGATTCTCTCTCAGAATGAGAACAAAGCCAGGCACAGTGGTGCACACCTTTAATACCAGCGCGAGAGAGGAAAAGGCAGGCAGATCTCTGTGAGTTCCAGGTTAACCTGGTTTATATGGTGAGTTCTAGGCCAGCCAGGGTTGCAAAGTGAGACCCTGTCTCAAAACAAAAACAAAGCAAAGCAAGCTAGGAGGTGGTGGCTCTTGCCTTTAATTCCAGCACTTGGGAGGTAGAGGCAGGGGGATCTCTGTGAGTTCAAGGCCAGCTTGGTTTACAAGAGCTAGTTCCAGGACAGGCTCCAAAGCTACAGAGAAACCCTGTCTTGAAAAACCAAAAGACCAAAACCAAAAGAAACAAAGGAACAAAAAACAAAGCAAAGCAAACAAAATTAAAAAAGGTTGTCTGCATGGGTTAGATTCTTACAGGGTGTTTAACTTATGTGACGAGAGTTTGTTCCCATCAAGTGCAGAAGTTGGAACTCAGAGTATGCCTTTTGTCTTGACACACCGATGTCTTCGCTGAGTGCTCTGCACACAGATCCCACCGACACCTCTGGCTAGATTACTCTGGCCGCAGATCCTGGCCAACCTCAGGGAGGCACTTTTCCCTATAACACTAACTAAAAAAGACAGCTAGGGTTCCCTGCCCTGCAGTTCTCTCCTGACTTTGGGTAGTAGCACCCTGCTCTTCCTTTGTGGACAATCCGCTCTTCTAGTCTCTGGGTCAGCTGAGTGACCCCTCTCTCACCTTGCAAAGGGGGTCACAGCATTCTGTCCCTGCCAGTCAGATTCCTTCACCTTTGACACAGGGAAGGGAAGACAGCACAGCTTCTGGCCCTTGTCTCTTCCCAGTCAGATTCCTTCACCTTTGACACAGGGAAGGGAAGACAGCACAGCTTCTGGCCCTTGTCTCTTCCCAGCTGCGAGGGCTCTGCTTGGTCTAACTCAGGTCTATTGGCCAGGGTTTGTTTCTGTGGTTTGTGACCAAAGAACATTAAACGAGGCACTGGACTATGAGGATGGGGTCAGATGGCCATCCCAGTGGCCATTCTGTTTGCGTCTTCCTTTCCTGGCTGGACCAGAGAGTGATCCCAGAGTCTTGTGAGCCAGGAAAGAACATTCCCACTGAGTCACAAATGGCAGTGCTCCCATTTATAAAATGGAATATTATTGCCATACCAAATTACCTTTGAGGTTTTTTTTTTATATTTTATTTTAAAAAATCGTTATTTTAAGACTGGGTGTGGTAGCACATGCCCTTAATCCAGAACTCAGAAGGCAGAGTAGGGAGATCTCTGTGAGTTCGAGGCCAACCTGGTCTACATAGCAAGTTCTAGGGCAGCCAGAGCTAAATAGAGAGACCTTGTCTCAAAGAAAAACATTTTTATTTTATGTGCATGGTTGTTTTGCTGGCATGTGAATCTGTGTAACATACATGTGCCTGGTGCCCGTGGAGACTATTTGAGGGTATCAGACCACATGGGACTGGAGCTACAGAGAGCTGAGAGGTGTCAAGTGGGTGCTGGACTCAAGCTTGGGTCCTGTGGAGACAGCTGGTACTCTGAACTGCTGAGCCATCGCTATAGCGCCTCTATCTCTTCTACACTTGGTGTGGCTTTCATGAAGGATCTCCTGGCAGACGACCTAGGGTTACACAATTATTCGTGGGTCTAAACTTTTAGACAACACTACCACTGACACTTCTTTCTGGCAGTGCTAGGCGTAGAACTCACTTATGTTAAATTCTCTACCACTGAGATACATCCCCAGGCCTACTGAAATACTTGAAAGACTCAATCTCCTCCCACGAGAAAATGATAAGTGGGCAGTTACTGACAATGTCTTTACATTTTATTTTATTATTATTATTACTGTGTATCTGTGTATGATCTGTGTGTCGCTGCAGGAGCATGTGGTGTACATGTTACACATGTACCATAGCACACACCACATGTCAAAGGACAACTTTCAGAGACCTTTCTCTCCTTCTAGCCGGGGCTCCAGGGATCAAACTCAGACCACTGGGTCTGTGGCACTAAGCACTTTTACTAGCTGAGGCATCTTGCTGGCCATCAACAGTGGTTTTTGACAACACAAATGAACTGTTCTTTGATGAGGAAGTAATTACTAAATTCTAGGCCAGTCTCTGGAAGCCTCGGCCCAAATGTTACCCTCTACGATGGAGCCTCTGGAGGATGTGTTAGGGGATCCAGAGCATACAGGGACGCAATGAGAGAGCGAACCTGCTGGATCTGACATCGATTTTGTGCTGCTTTCTTTTAACGCCCTCTCAGTTTTCATCTTCACTGTGTCCGTGAGAGCAAAGCTCAGCAAGATTGGACGTCACTCAGCAGGGCGGTGGTAGCGCACGCCTTTAATCCCAACACTCAGGGGGCAGAGGAAGGGGGAGCTCTCTGAGTTCGAGGCCAGCCTATTTTGCAAAGCAAGTTTCAGGACAGTCAGGGCTACACAGAGAAACTCTGTCTCAAACAACAACAAAAAAACCCAAAAAACAAAACACATTATCACCCAAAGATAAGTTGTCAGGGTGAACTGGAAATTTAAAATGTGGTCTAAAGATTTTGTCCTGTTATTTTTCACAGGACAAAAGTCAGTTATCTTGACACAGGCCTGGGTACTCTTCTGCTCGTGTCTCTCTAGATCTCTGCCTGTGAACAGGACCAGGAGTCCCGACTGCCCCTGTTTTGAGACACACTTTGATGTTCCCTGAAGCCTCACTCACGTTAGGACGCTGGCGGGCATCATCTGGGACTCGGGTGCTGCTTCTATCAAGGACTGCCAGGTATTTGTGGAGTTAGGGATCACAAAGCCAAACTCGAAGAACCACTCTGAAGGAAGAAGGAAAAGCCAGTGAGCAGGCGCTATCTGTGGGTATGGGAACCATAGGCTATTTGTCCCTCTCCTTTAGAGTGGACTCTTCCTACCCGGAACCATGAAAGGAACCTATCGGATTCCTCCTACACCAGAGGCACTCAAAGGACACAGACACCTGCGCAGACTTTTCATTTGTGCACAGACGACTTCTTTTTTTCTCTTCAAGACAGGGTTTCTCTGTGTAGCCCTGGATATTCTGGAACTCGCTCTGTAGACCAGGCTGGCCTCAAACTCAGAGATCCACCTGCCTCTGCCTCCTGAGTACTGGGATTCAGCACAGCCCAGCTAAACAGTATTTTCTTAGGATTAGGAAGATGTGCACTAAAATAAAGGTAGAAAGGCCTTTGGAATTTTAGTTTTACGGTGCCTACATGTTTTCTTACATTTTGACAGCTCATGTAGGGAGTCCCTACTAGTTATAGCTTACGATGTGTAGGTACAGGCCTATACTAGCTACACTGTATCATAGCCGCTTCTTCCAAGACCACACTGTAATCCCACACAGGTCCAGGCACAGGCCCTCAAGCTTCCAGGGCATGTCTAGCCTTATTTTGTCTTCACTGGGGTCCTCAGTGCAGGATGTAGGATTCCACTGGTTATAAAACTAGTATTTTCAAAGCACTGCTATGCCTTTTGCCCTGTCCTACACCCTGGTTCCAGGCACACAGGTAGCAGAATACCTTCTAGGCATTGCCCTTTGAAGTAAACTTTTTGCTCCAGGCGGAATTTTTCCATTTGCTCTGCAGAAGAAAAATTCAGTTCTCGAGACACTGCCTTGCACTTGAGGATTTTCTTGGGCACACGGGCTGATGAGAGAGAGAGAGAGGTTGGTACCCTTCTAAATGAGAGCCACAGGACTGTGATGCTATAGGTTCCCGTGAGTTCCTCTGGCTGCCTTAGAGAACATTCTATGCTTATTAAACTTCATGAAGTGCCCTGGTGGCTGCATTACACTCCAGCTGAAGGAGAGATCTAATAGGGCAACACACGTGACCTGTTGCCAAGGAACACAAGACCTGGTGTCTCCATAGGCCTCACCTAGCTGCTCTTGGCAGGCTCAGGCTGGGAACGTCCTCCCTCTATGTAGGCTGCACGGGACCTTCTCTATATTCTGATTCTTTGAAATGCTTCACCTTCTCCCTTTTCCTCCAGAGAGATAAAAATGGAAATTTTGTTTGGGAAAAAGTTGAAACCTGAGCTTATAGCTTTTCTTTTTTGAGACAGGGTCTCAAGTGGTTCAAGATTGGCTCTGAATTAACTATGTAGCTGAGGCTGGCCTTGAACTCTTGATCTTCCTGCCTCAATCTGCGAAGTGCTGGGATTACAGGTATGAGCCATCACATCCTAGATCTAGGTATGGCCTGATGCTGAAGTGGACTTGGGGAAGTGAGAGAAAGAAATGTAAAAGTGGAACAAGAAGTGTTCTGTTTGCCGGCAGGGCTCACCTGTCTACTGGCTGTGTGTTTACTTAGCTCCCTGGTGCCAGGGTCTGTGATGGCACTGGGCATAGCTTGTGCATTCAAGGGTCTGCAAAGTACCTTCATGCTCCACACCAGGGACAGACAGGTCTTCTGTTCCTTGCCAGAGTATCTTTCCTGTCTCGGCATCCCGAAGATTCATCCAATTTCTGATCAAACATGATTAAGGAAAAGCAAGGTCCCCAGAGTGACTCCTACCGTGCAGTGGAGGGTCTCACTTTGCCATCCCATCCACTCTGTTTCTTTTTTTTTTTTAAATATATTTATTTATTTATTATGTATACAATATTCTGTGTGTATGCCTGCAGGCCAGAAGAGGGCACCAGACCTCACTGCAGATGGCTGTGAGCCACCATGTGGTTGCTGGGAATTGAACTCAGGACCTTTGGAAGAGCAGGCAATGCTCTTAACCTCTGAGCCATCTCTCCAGCCCCCCCATCCACTCTGTTTAGTTTGTGTCAAGTCTGCCAAACTTCCCATGAAAGCAGGTGGGTATATGTAGGAGAGTCCAAAAGATACCTAAAGGAAGGGGCAGAGACCACCAGAGAGATTTTTATCTACATTATCTTACATAAGAATTCAGAGACTCCCAGCACTCGGGAGGCAGAGGCAGGTGGATCTCTGTGAGTTCGAGACCAGCCTGGTCTACAGAGCTAGTTCCAGGACAGGCTCCAAAACCACAGAGAAACCCTGTCTCGAAAAACCAAAAAAAAAAAAAAAAAAAAAAAAAAAGAATTCAGAGACAAGGTCTGTCATGTAGCTCAATGGTAGAGAGCTTGCTTAGCCTTTGCAGGTCCTGGTTCAATCCCCGGTATTGGGAAGAAAAAAAGACCTCAAAGATAGCCAACTTCTATATGCTGTGAATATACTTTATTACCAATGGTTAATAAAGAGGCTGATTTGACCAATTGCCAGGAAGAATAGAGCCAGGCAGGAAATCCAAGCAAACGTACAGGGAAAAAGAAGGCAGAGTCGGGAAGATGCCAGCAGTCGCTAGAGAAGTAAGACGCCAGAGCATTACCCATAAGTCACAGGGCGCATGGCGACACAGATTGTTAGAAATGGGTTAATTTATATGTAGAGCTAGCCAGTTAGAAGCCTGAGCCATTGGCCAAATAGCTGTAATCAATATTAAGCCTCAGAGTGGTTATTCGGGAACTGGCAGGCAGGAGAGAGAAACCTCCAGTTACAAAAATTGTAAGCGAGGGCTAGAAAAATGAATAGTGAAAAAAATCTAAATGTGTCAAAGGAATCTTATCAGCCAAAACAGTAAAAGGCACAGGAGGGTATCCAGGGTACTGCCAAGGCACTGAGTCACACAGACAGTGCCATCATGGGGATCACAGGCCTGTAAGCCTGTTCACTAGCACGGAGCTACCAAACAGCCTTTTAGTGTCCTGCTCTTAAAAGAAGACAGCCAGGAATGGCGAATTGGTTCAGCGGGTACAAGCGCTTGTTGCATGAGCCTGACAACTTGAGTTTGATCTCTGGATCTCATGGTGGAAGTGCAGAATAGATTCCCAAGATTTGTCCTCTGACCTCTCCAAAAGTGTTGTGGTATACATGCATGCACGCATGCACGTGAAAACACACACACACACACAAACACGTGTATCAGTCAAGAATCACCAGAAATCAAGAAGGTATTTACTATGAAAGACAACCCAAAACAAGAGAAAAAAGGGGACTAAAGATGAAGATGCAAATTTAAAAAAATTACAAAAATAATAGACAGATAGCACCAGACGATGGCTCAGTGGTTAAGAGTGGCTGCTACTTAGGGCTGGACAGACAGCTCAGCACTGGCTGCTCTTCCAGAGGACCCGGGTTCAACTCCCAGCACCCATATGGAAGCTTACAACTGCCTGTAATTCCAGTTTCAGGGGATCCGAAACTTGCCATGGTAAAACACTAATGCACATTAAAGAGAGAGAGAGAGAGAGAGAGAGAGAGAGAGAGAGAGAGAGAGCGAGAGAGAGCTTGCTACTTTAAAATTTTTTTGCTTGCTTATTCTCTCTCCCCTCCCCCACCCCTCAAGACAGGGATTCTTTGGGTAGCCCTGGCGATCCTGGAACTAACTCTGTAGACCAGGCTGGCCTTGAACGCACAGAGATTTGGCTGCTTTTGCCTTCTGAGTGCTGGGATTAACGGCTCAAGTTTTTGTGTTTCTGCTCCCTTCTTCGGGTGATGAGGATTGAACCTAGGGCTTTGCGTTTCCAGACAAGTGCTCTACCAACTGAGAGAAACCCCAATCTGCTTGCTACTTGTTGCAGAGGATCAGAGTTCAGTTTCTAGAACCTACATGGTGTGGCTCACAATCGCCAGTTACTCCAGCTCAGGGGGATCTAATGCTCTCTCCTGGCCTCCTTGGGTGTCAAAGTCATACACAGATACCACAGGTGCACACGAATAATATATACACAAGCAATCTTTAAAAATGACCAATGTTTTATATAACAGGTGTATACTTTAGGTGATGTTCTGTGGCTCATGGCTGCTACAATTCATAGGCTAGTCAACTAATAATCTCCTTAGCCAAAAATATCTTAATATCTAATTTAAGTATCTACGTTCTGTGTTTGATACAATAAGTGAGGTCATAATAACACATCTGGAGAACAACAGCAACAACGAAAAGACCACTAGAAAAACAAGTTTTGGTGCCAGAGTCAAAAACACTAATGTAAAGGTTGAAAAAAAAACTGAAGAAAACTATTAAGGAAAATTAAAAAATAAAATAAAATAGGTGAATAAAGACACAAAAAGGGGTCTGGTGAGATGGCTGAGTGGGTAAAGGTGCTTGCCACCAAGCCTAATAGCCCAGGTTCAGTCCCGAGGACACAGGGTAGAAGCAGAGGGCAGACTCTTGTGGGTTGTGCTCTTGACTGCCCCACTGTGCAGCGGCACCAGCGCATTGCCCACCCCACACAGACACAATGTGTACATAAATGGAATTAAAAGAGACGGGAGAAGTAGACCATCGCCTAAGAGGTCTACTATCTAATGAGAAGAATGACAGAACAGAGGCCAGACGTGGTGGGACCACCTTAGGAGGGAAGTCAGAGGTCCAAGGTCACCCTTGTGACCCTGTGTGAGTTGGAGGCCAGACTGCTTTTATCTTTCTCAAACAAAACAAAATGCAAACAAAAATATGAAAATTCACTGAAACCTTTTTTTTTTTTTTTTTTTTGGTTTTTTGAGACAGGGTTAGAGAACAGGGCTGGAGAGATGACTCAGTGGTTAAGAGCCTGCTCTTCCAAAGATCCTGAGTTCAATTCCCAGCAACCACATGGTGGCTCACAACCATCACAACCATGAGATCTGGTGCCCTCTTCTGGTCTGCAGGCATACATGTAGGGAGAATACTGTATGCATAATAAGTAAATAAATCTTAAAAAAAAAAGTATTCGCGATAATCATCAGCGGGATAGTGGGGCAAGGACCATTCAGGTACCCTCTCCTCTGCTGTCCAAGGACCTAGCTGGGGACATCCCCATGGACACCTGGGATCCCCTCTAGAGCCAAGTCTCTTGCAAATCCTAAAATGGATCCCTTAATGTAGGTATCTTCTTCCCTGCTCCTATATCTGCCCTTCTTCCATCTCCACCCTCCCACTCCACCAAGCTGTTGCCAGTCTTTCCCTTCTCCCTTCCCTCTCCCCCTCTCCCCTTTCTCCCAACCTTACCCCCATCCCTGCCCTCATCCCCATGCTCACAATCACCATAGAATCTTCGTCTGGCGACGGATGGAGATAGAGACAGAGACCCTCATCAGAGAACGGACCGAGCTCCCAAGGTCCAGTTGAAAGGCAGAAGGAGGGAGAAGATGAGCAAAGAAGTCAGGACCGCGAGGGGTTGGTCCACCAACTGAGGCAGTGTACCTGTTCTAATGGGAGCTCAACAAACCTAACTGGACCGGGACTGAATGAACAAGTGATCAAACTGGACTCTCTGATTGTGACTGACAATGGGGGCTGAGGGAGAAGCCATTGATGAAGGCACTGGGACTTGTTTTTACAGCATGTTCTGGCTTTTTGGGACCCTAGTCTATATGGATGCACAGCTCCCTAGGTCTGGATGTAGGGGGGAGGGCCTTGGACTTCCCACAGGGCAGGGTTCTCTGCCCTCTCTCAAGCAGGGTGGGAGAGGGAGGAGGGGGTGTGGGGGAGTGTGAGGGGATTGGGAGGAGGGAAGGAAGTGTAAATAATTGAATGGAAAATAAAAAAAGTAGTCGACAAAGAAAATTGAGTGCTGCTGTTACCAAGGAAAGAAACGGAGCCTGTAAGGCTGTCAGGAGCACTGGAGAGGGCTGAGCAGCTGAGGGAGTTTACACGCGCTTTTCTTCTGTAAGCAAGGACACCATGCCACCACCCTCCTCTGGGAGGCAGGGGCTGTGCTGAGCCTCAGCAGCTAGCAGATGCAGCTTTTCTTTTCCCAGGCCTTGGACAGCTGGGGTAAGCACACAGCCGAAGCTTGGACACTGGAGACCTCAGTTCAGAGGTCCTGAAAATGGCACTGGACAAGCATCTGAGAATACTTGGTGTGGGCCTGCATGGACAAACCGAACCGACTGTCCCTTTCCTGCTGTGCGGCCTTCTGGTACAGGACCTGCTCCCCCCCCCCCCCACGCCCAGGCAGATCTTTGCTGCGCTCTCCCATTGTCTGACTAGCTGTCACCTGAGAGCCCTGCACAGAAGAGCTGCTGTGCACCACAGGGGCGGCACCGCATGCACCTGCAGAAGGTCTGTGTTTTGCTCTGATACAGAAGACACACAAGCTTGGTTGTCCAGAAGCCCAGGGTTATGGAGTAGCTAGGCCAGGAGCCAGGGTCATGCCCGCCTTTCTTCTTTGGGTGTGTTCTCCTTCCTTACCTATGGGTTCACCTCCTCTGCTCCACATTTCACACAAATTCACTAATCTATTGTGCTGGAGATGGAATCCAGGGCTTTCCACAAGCTACGTGAACTCTGCAGTTAAGTTAAACTCTTCCTCTTTAAGTAACCGAATTTAAATGAATCTTCAGTATATGTTTCTACTTAAGTCATAGCTTAAAATTTTAAGTACTAAAAACCTGCCTGCCTATCCCTGCATCTTAAGAGAAAGGTTCTCCTTTCTAAGATGGGAACAACTGGAACTGTCATCCTGTCCAGCCATTCTGTGCTCAGATTTGGCCCACACGCCTTAAGCCCCAGGTTTTCAGAAGACGCTGTCTTTACTTGACTTGCTCTGCAGAGGCCACAGAAGTGTTCTATGTGCCCACTACACCAAATGCACATCAGACAGTCTGGAAATTAAAAAACAAACTCAAGCACAAATGGCAGTTATCACCAAAATTTTTGGTTTACAGGCAGAAAAGATATTCTTAGCAAAAAGCTACAGCCGGAAAAGCCTTAAAGAAACGATCTCAGTTCAAGTTGCATCTGATGAGAAAATGCCCCTGGTCCATGTCAGCAAGAAAAAGATTTATTTCTATTATTTAAAGATTATATATATGTGTGTGTGTGTGTAAGATTAAGAAAAAAGAGGTGTATTTCAGAGGCAGAGGCAGGTGGATCTCTGTGAGTTCAAGGCTAGCTTGGTCTAAAGAGCGAGTTCCAGGATAGAACAGCCAGGGCTGTTACACAGAAAAACCCTGTCTCAGCACCCCGCAACCCCCCAACCAAAAAAAAGAAAAAGAGGCCATGAATTTGAAAGAGAGCAAGCAGGAGGTATATGGCAGGGTTTGGAGGAAAACGAAAGGGAACATGATACAATTATACTATAATGTCAAAAAATAAAGTCATGTGTATGTTTGTGTATCTGTATGGGCATCCAAGCAGGCCAGAGGTATCTCCCCTGGGGTCAGAGGTAAAGGTGGCTGTGATCTTCCTGATGTGATGCTAGGAACTGAACTGAGGTCATCTGGAAAATGCAGCCTGTGCTCTTAATGGCTGACTTAATTCTCCCACACCTGATTTTAATTAGGTATTTGTACATGTGCTTCTGTGTGGGTTTGTGCACACAAGTGCAGGTGTCCAGACAGGCCAGAAGGCACTGGCTCTCTTAAAGCTGGAGTCACAGGTGGCTCACAACTGCCTGTACTCCAGTTCCAGGGGATCTGGCACTGCACACACATTGTGCACATACACACATACATGCAGGCAAACACTCAAGCACATAAAAAAAAGTTTCTTGGTTAACTCAACAATTTTTATTACTTTCATGTACCCTAACCTGAAAACTGCTAATGTCTAGATCAAGTGTTTCATTCACAGGCATAGAAGCTTGTTAGACTGTGTCTACTATAAACAATATGAAACCAGAGAAATTCAAAAGAGAGTTTTATCCAAAGTGGGTGGAGTGGAAGTAACTAAGGCTCCTCCAAGTTCTGTGGCTTTAGGAATGAAAAGGAAGGCTGATCCTCTGGTGGGCTAGCTTCTCAGGGTCCTGGGTTCCTTGGGCTCATTCTCAGAATTGAGGGACACACACAGACAGGAACAGAATACCCCAACAAGCAAACAAACTGATTCACAGGCCTGTAATCTTAGTATGCAGGAGGCTAAAGCAGGATTGCGTATGAGAGAGGCCTTGTCTCAAACAAGCAAACAAGCTAAAATAAACACCAACCAAATGAAATTCCCCAAACAATGAGAACAGCTGGCTCTCAAAAGTGAAAACAAATCTGACGCCTGCTCCTCTGGCTGGAAACAGTTTGCTCCGGGGCTGGAGAGACGGCTCTGCAGTTAAGAGCGCCTGCAGCTCTTCCACAGTTCTCAGGTTTAATTCCCAGCACCCATATGGCAGTTCAAAACTGTCTCTAATTCCAGCTCCAGGGATCCAATGCCCTCTTCTGACTTCAGTGAGTTCTGCATGTAAGTGGTATGCAGACATACATGTGTACAAAACACCCATACATATAAAATTTTAAAATGAAAATAAAACATTTTTGCTTCAACAAAAGTTTGTTAAGCAGAATTTTCAGAGAAAAAAAGTCCCGAGTTTTAAGGCTCAAAGGTCAAGTCACTTCCAATCTAGAGAGAGGATTAGGGAGACAGGCTTTACAGGAGGGGGTGCTGGGCACTATTTATAAACACCATCCTCTGGGTCAGCCAGGTCACCTCTTTTAAAGGCTCCCCAGGGTTCCTAAGGAGGATGAGCAGAGGAACATTTCTCTGCTACTGGAAGCCTCCCCTTAGGGGAGAGCATATCTTGGTATTAGGACTCCCTTATTTAGAACCAGGCCAAATACAATGTTCTCACATGTAAAGCACCAACAGCTTTAAAGTTAAGTTTCAGGGCTGGTGAAGGTGCTCGCCACCAGGCCTGACCGGGTCAACCTGAGTGCAATCACTGGAGTACCCACGTGGTGGAAGGAGGAAGCCATGTCCATCACTATAAGTTGTGGCATTCACATGCACACATATAAATATACACATAAATAAAAAGTTAAAAAATTAATTTAAGTTTTAGAGTAAATGATAAATTTCATAGTAAAATCAAAGCTTGCAAAGTATTGATCGTCTGGAAAGATAAGAAAGCAAACAACATCAAAGATTGGGAGGCTTTTAGCTTAAAGGGAGGTTTTTAGGGTTAAGGAATCTATGTGGGGGCTGGGCAGGTAGCTCTGTGGTTAGGTAAGAGAGCTTCCTGCTCTTGCTGAGGGCTCGGGTTCACAAAGTCAGTTTCGGATGACCCAGGCACTCTTCTGGCTCCACAGGCACTTGGACACATGCAGTACAAATACATACATGCGGGAACAACACTCATGCATAAAACAAAAAGAATTTAGATGAGCTAGCACAGGAGTTGGAGCCAGAAGCGAAATGTGGAAGGCAGTGACAGAGGAAGGTGGCAGAGCAGAAAGCGAGAGCCTGGGGACTGGGAGAACCAGAGAAACCAGGCAGAGGAGTGGAGAACCAGGTCCATTTCTTAGAGATGATAATGAAGGAATGAGCTAAAATACCACGCAGCAACCACTTAGAGGCATTGAGGATAAACACACTGGTTCTAGGAGTCTTAGTTTTAAATGAAAATGGACAATATCAATTTCTCTATAATAAACAGATTGATTGTATATGGCAGAACCTCACTGGCCAGTTGAAGAAGGAAGAGTGAGAAATCAGGAAGAGGGAAGACAGTAGAGAGAAAGTAGAGAGTCAGAGAAGGAAAAGAGAAAAGAAGCATGCTACACACAAGGGAGCAAGAACGATGCAATGGAAGGGGGAGCAGGTGTGGGGGTTGGAAGATGCATGTAGATGGCCCATCTATAACTCAGATGGAGAGTCAGGGCCAGGACAGAAGTCAACAAAACGGAAGTCTTGGGAAGTCTGCAGACGAGATTCTATATTTCTTGTTTCTTTTTATGTTAGTTAAGTATTATATGATTGTCTTGGTGGATAAGATTCTTGGGATGGGCAGAGTAAGACTGTCAAACTCCTCAGAAAACCTTAACTGGCAGATATTCACACTTTCATGTAATTTATCAATAAATTGTGCCACTTTTTATTTTATCCTTGCTAGGTACACCAGGCTGGCCTCAAACTTAACAATGCTTCTCCTACCTGTCTCCAGGGTGCTGGGATTATAGGTATGGGTAACATCCAGCTATAATTTCAATTGTAAGCAATCTCCTCAAAAGCATTTGAAATGGCCTGACGGTGGTGGTGCAAGCCTTCAACCCTAGCACCTGGGAGGCAGAGACAAGTGGATCTCTGTGAGTTTAAGGCCAGCCTGGTTTAGGGAGTGAGTTCCCAGTGAAAGCTTCACAGAGAAACCAAAACAAACAAAAAAAGTATTTGAAACAGTAGGGAGGAGATATGGCTCAGCAGGGAACACTGGTTGTTCTTCCAGAACCGGGGTTCAATTACAAGCACCCACTTGGTTGCCACATTTCTCTGTAACTCCAGTTCCAGGGGATTGAATACCTTTTTCTGGCCTCTGTGGGCATCTGGCATGCAAAACAGTACACAGACATACACGTAGTCAAAACACCTATACATGCAGAATTAAAAAAAAAAAGAGGAACTATCTATATAGAGTCTCAGGCCTGTATTTGGGCTGGGAAGGGACAGATGGAGACCACATGACACACTTCTGCAGTCACAGGGGAAAGCCAAGAACGAAATACAAGTGCACTAGAGCATAACACCTGCCACACAGCAGCGATGGGATCTCCAACCCAGCCTAGTTTCGTGTACTTACATACACTGAATTTTAAACACACTATCTTAGTGCATTTCGTATTTAGTTGTAAATATAAGCAACAGATAAAACTAGGGTCTTAAGGTTGGGACGAAGTACATGAAATGCTTAAAAAAGCATTTATACATTATAGAACACCATGTGAGTATGGGATACTATAATTATTTAGTATTAAAAACTCCCCAAAGAAGCCACCAAGCATGGCAGGCCTTGTCTTTAATCCCAGCAGAAGTAGGTGGGTCTCTGTGAGTTAGGCTAGCCTGGTCTACATAACAAGTTCTAGGATAACCAGAGTTGTGTTATCAGCTCCACGCGGTATGACAGGCAGTGGAACCAGCGCAGGCGAGTGCCCGGGTGAGCGCGCGCGGGCACACACAGAACTAAAAGCAAGCAAACCCCATGAGGGGAACATCAATTATCGTCACATGCTCTAAACACCATACATTATCTTATTCTGTCTTCCTGGTTTTTAATTTATTGGGAGCAAAGGGAGTAGAGTAGAGAATGACAGACACTTGCTCTGTAGTCCTGATTAGCCCAGAATAAGGTAGGCCAGGCTAGCCTTGAACTTGTGACAACTGTCCTGCCTCTGCCTCACAAGTGCTGAGGTAGTAAGTCTGTACCAACATACCTGCTTTTTCTCTAGCTTTAATAAAAATAACTGAAAAGTGATTTTAGTTTTTGGTTTTATGCACTCAGTCCCTTGCAATTCCCCGAAAACCTACTGTGGTCCTCTATGTTGCTCATCTATCATTTTCATCCTGCCTCTCATTCTCATCTACTGAAGAGTACAGACAAGAACTAACCAAGCCAGGCAGTAGTGCCGCACACCTTTAATCCCAGTACTCAGGCAGAGGTGGGTGGATCTCTGTCACTTCAAGGCCAGTCCTTCCTGGCCTCTCTGCATTAGGTTCTGCCTCCAGGTTTTTGGTTTGCTTGAGTTCCTGCCTGCCTTCCTTCAATGATGAACTGTGACCCAAAGTGTAGGTCAAATAAATACTTTCCTCCCCAGATGGCTTTTGGTCTTTTTTTTTTTTTCCAAGACAGGGTTCCTCTGTGTAGCCTTGGCTGTTCTGGAACTCTCTTTGTAGACTAGGTCAGCCTCAAATTTAGAGATCCACCTGCCACTGCCTCCCAATTTCTGGGACTAAAGGCATGCACCCCTATGCCTGGCTTGGTCATGATGTTTTATCACAGAGTCACCCAAAGAGATCTGCAAAGTCCTTGAGGTTGATCCCTGGCAGTTTAGAAACAGGCCCTGAGCTCCTCAGCCCAAATGACCTCCTCAAAGGTCCACACTTCTTTAGCGGGGGTGGTGTTTCAAGATAGGGTTTCTCTGTGCAGCACTGGCTGTCCTGGAACTCTCTCTGTAGACCAGATTGCCCTTGAACTCAGAGAACCGCCTGTCTCTGCCTCCTGAGTGCTGGGACTAAAGGTGTGTGCCACCACCACCGTGGTCTTTTCCTTCCACACTTATTTATTTTTCCCTATCTGATCTCTTCAATAAATTGCATTTTCCCTGTTTAAAGCAATAGAATCTAAATTTCATCATTGCTTACAGAGTGACTCTTATGATAAACACAATGCTACTCTCAGTATCTCCTCATGAGGCAAGGAAAAGCTACCTGTATCTCAAACCCCTTCCAGGATAACACCATCCCTATGACCAAAAGAACCCACAGTTCTATGGTAACTTAACGATGTGGGCTCTGTCAATTTGTCGCCATTATTTCCCTCTGCCCTGAGCCAGAGCCACAGGGGATGGCTACGGAGCTGGTTGCTTTTGATTGGTAACAACAGCAGAGGCTGTGGATTCCCTCCCCTGCTCGTCCCCTGGAAACAGCAAGGCAAATAGCAGAGTAACCCAAGCAATCTGATACGCCCTGAAACTGGTGGTTGCTACTTGGCAAACATGGAAGTATCATTAAGAGAAAGGGAAGAAGGAAACTCTGTAGATTTGACTTTGGCAGGGAAGTCTACGGAGTTCCTTTCACATTATCTTTGTTCAACTTCTAGCTCCCTCCCTCCTCACTTAACACTCCTTCACTTAGAAGATCTTATGGAAGCCAGGTCTGAGTCTTCAAGTCTGTGACCTTCGGTCACCCAGTGCACTTGTGGGACAATTACAGGGCATCTATTATCCAGGCAAAACAGTTTTTCCTTTAAGCTAGGCATGGTAGGCACACGCCTTTAATCCCAGTACTTGGGAAGCAAAGGCAGGCTGATTTCTGAGTTTGAGGCCAGTTTGGTCTACAGAGTTTCAGGGCAGCCAGGGCTATACAGAGAAATCCTGTCGGGGGGGGTTCTCTCTCTCTCTCTCTCTCTCTCTCTCTCTCTCTCTCTCTCTCTCTCTCTCTCTCTCTCTCTTGCTGGATGTTGTAGCATATAACCTTTAAGTCTCAGCTCTGGAGAGTACAAGGCAGAAGTATTACATGTTCTAGACCAGCTTAGGTTACATAAGGAGATTATGTCTCATAATATACCAAAACCTGGGGGGCTGGCATCTGGGAGTACAGGAAGTTTACGGCAAGATTAGTGATGATCATTTAGACTGCTGTCAAGGTGCCCAGTCTGCTAAATGAGGGTAAAAATATTTTGGTGCCTAACCTGCTCTTTGTAACTGTCTCTCTGGCTGTTGCATGACCTGTGATTTTCCTTCCTCGACAGTATCCCAGGTCCTGATATTTTTTTTTCTTTTTCTTTTTGGAGACAGGTTTCCCTGTAGCTTTGGTGCCTGTCCAGGGACTCACTATATAGACCAGGCTAGCTTTGAACTCACAGAGAGATCTGCCTGTCTCTGCCTCCTCAGTGCTGGGATTAAAGGGTTTTCCCAAGAACTTCCTAACTGCCTTTGTTCCTTCACTCTTTCCCTCAATAATTCAACTCAGTGCCACCATAATATTCTTTATTTTTTTTCCTCTTTGAAACAGGGTTTCTCGGTGTTGCCCTGTCTGTCCTGGAACTCTCTCTGGAGACCAAGATGGCCTCGAACTCACAGAGATCCACCTGCCTTTGCTGGGATTAAAGGCGTGAGCCAGCATCGTCCACTCAGAATAGTCTTCCTTAATTATCACCTGCCCAGTTGGGCGGTGGTAGCGCACGCCTTTAATCCCAGCATTCGGGAGGCAGAGGTAGGTGGATCTCTGTGAGTTGTAGGCCAGCCTGGTCTACGGAGCGAGTTCCAGAACTTTTGAAAAACAAAACAAAAGAAAAAACCCATCTGTCTAATGCCAGTCGCTGTTCAGAACCTTTCAGTGCGTCCCTGTCCTTCTCTAGATCAGGTCCAGATTCCACAGGTCAATGACCTTAACTAGGTTGTTTCTACCTCAGCTCAAAAACCATTTGCTCTAGCCAGACGCTAAGCACTGAGCAGTCTCTCTGCACGTGCGCTCCCTCATCCCTTTTATACTTTCCTGGTGGGGATTTCTCACTCTTCCTGTTCTCTTTATTGATTCCATCCCAGCATCTTCTTCTCTTCCATCAGAGCAAAATGTGGAGTCTTAGCTCTGAGTACAATCATGGCTCTGTTACTTAAGAGTCTTACAATGTGGGACTTTTGTTTTTTTAAATTAAAACTATTACTGTGTGTGAGTTTATTGTATGTATCTGGGGGCCAGAGGACAACTTCATAGAGTTCTCTCTGTCCACCTGTGTGAGGGCTATAGTGATAGAACTCGGTTGTCAGACCTTTTTTTTTCTTTCTATTATTAGAGAGACAGAGTTTCTCTGTAGCTTTTGGAGCCTGTCCTAGAACTCTCTGTAGAGCTGTAGACCAGGTTGGCCTCAAATAACAGAGAGCCAGCTGTCTCTGCTTCCCAAGTGCTGGGATTAAAGGCGTGCGCCACTACCGCCCGGCTTGTTGTCTTTACCCACTGAGTATCTTGCCAGCTCCATGGTTTAACTTATTTAACTTAAAAAAAAATATTTATTTATTTATTATGTATACAATATTTTGTCTGTGTGTATGGCCAGAAGAGGGCACCAGACCCCATTACAGATGGTTGTGAGCCACCATGTGGTTGCTGGGAATTGAACTCAGGACCTTTGGAAGAGCAGGCAATGTTCTTAACCTCTGAGCCATCTCTCTAGCCCCTTAACTTTTTTTTTTTAAAAGATCTTATGTGCATGAGTGTTTTGCATGCATGTGTCTTTGTACTACACATGTGCCTGGTGAGAAGAATGTACGGGATCTCCTGGAACTGGAGTTAGGGATGGTTGTTGAGCCACCACGTGAGTGCTGAGACAAAAACCCAGGTCTTCTGCAAGAGGAACACACGCACTTAACCACTGAGCCACCTCTCCAGCCCCTAACTTTTTGATACTTAGTTTTCCTAAACTCTAAAATGTAATAACATGACTTCTGTAAAAATTAAACAAGATTCAAGGAAAGCACCAGACGGTGGTGGCGCATGTCTTTAATCCCAGCACTCAGGAGGTAGAGACAGGCAGATCTCTGAGTTTGAGGCCAGCCTGGTCTACAAGAGCTAGTTCCAGGACAGGCTCCAAAGCTACAGAGAAACCTAGTCTCAAAACAAACAAACAAACAAACAAACCCCAAACAAACAAAAACAACAACAACCATGAAAAAGCAAACTAATGAAAGTCTGGGGGTGTAGCTAAGTGACAGAGCACTTGCTCAGTATACGCAAGTTCCTGAGTTCCAGCCCCAGAACTGCACTATACAAAACAAAAACTTAGAGTAACTGGAGCACAGGAAGCACGCACGCGCACTGTACTGACAAAGCCCGCCTGATTAGCTTGTGCAGTTACTTTCCTCTAACATTTAAATTCTTAACATCTACATTCTAGATCTTGTTTCATATGTTACACTTTATCTCTTTAACAGATGCTGTCCCAAAACCTACGTTAGATGAATTACAAAAATCTTTTAGGTTTTATTAGCTTTAGTTTTAATTTTTGAACAAGAAAATTAAGTTTTGGAGATGTAAAAACTTTAGTTATCACTAAAAGTCTAGTAAATAGTGAGAGAAGATGAAGGTGATACTTTGGGTTGGTTTGTTTTTAAGGTTGAAAGTGTCCTAGGATTTCTATGAATTAGTATCAGGTAACCCTCATGGGCCAGTTCTTTGTTCTTCCCTTCCAAGATTTCCCCAGGGAGAGCTGAGCACCGTCACCAGCTCTGGCTCCAACATTACTCCCCAGACAGCCAGAACCAGGTTTCCCTCCAGGGAGTACCACTAGCCTCTGACTTTCAGAAAGACAGCATCCTGGAAGCCCTGCGTTTTGTTCTGAGAAAGATCAGTTCAGGGTCAGAAATGCCACTGGGCAGCAAGGATGAAACCCAAGTTTCTATCAGCAAAGAGTCCTCTTTATCCTTTCAGGGTATTGAGGCAAAAGGGGTAAGGTCTTGTTAGAGCCAAGCCTCCTGAGGACTGACGAGACCAGTGTTCTCCAAAGTAACATTTAAAAGAACAAACCTCCAGAATCAGGAGGCAAACCTTAAAGAGCACGGAAAGGGCAGTCTTCACTCTATTCTTGATCTCAACTGGGACAGATCTAACTACATGTACCTAGATTTTTTTTTTCTGAAATGAAAGGAACATGAAACTAAACTGTTAGATAATTTATCTATGTTCATAAACTGATTTCCAACCAGAAATCAACATACAGGACATATAGATCCACTCTCCCTCTGTCTATATCTACCTACTTCTCTATCTTAGCCAGGTCTTACCATGTAACTCTGGCTGGGAACTCGCTGTGCAGAGCAGCAGGCTGGCCTTGAATGTACAGAGATCTGCCTGGCCCTGCCTCTGCAGTGTTGGGATGATACACACACCATCACACCCAGTTTCGGTGATTGTAAATTTCCAAGCTTTGAAAAAAGTTTGGAAAACCATGGTTTCTGAGCTAAAGTAATTAAAAATTTAAAGTCTGAAGAACCAAGAGAAAATAGTCAATCAAGAGAACACCAACCACCATAAGACAAAACAGCAATACAAAAGTAAATTTCTCCTACTGAGGAAAACAGTATGTTTCAGGGCTATCAGACAACAGGTTCAAGTACTTGGGAATTAAATAAACCTGGCTTTGATGTCCTGTGTTTCTTTTCTTTCAGTTTATTTGAGACAAGGTCTTTCTACAAAGCCCTGACTGTCCTGGAACTCCATCTGCCTCTGCCTTGGGAGTGCTAGGATTAAAGACCCGTGCCACCATCGCCCAGCAATACCTGTTAAAAAAAGAAAGAAAAAACCCCAAACAACAAGCAGGGTGTGTGCTGTACACCTTTAATCCCAGCACTCCGGAGGCAGAGAGACAGAACTCTGAGTTTGAGGCCAGCCTGGTCTACGGAGGAGTTCCAGGACAGCCATGGCTACACAGAGAAACCCTGTCCCAATAAACAAACAGAATCTCAAAGTTTTGATAGAATTTTAAAGTTCATAAATTTCTTCCATTTTTTCTCTTGAATTTCAGAATACTTGTCTACTTTACAGTTGTTAAGCCCTTACTGTTATAAAACCATAATTGATACAAAAAAGGTAGTATTAATCCTGATCTGAAACTGACCAAGCCACGTTGTTAAAGGTTATTGGGCATTTCATTCACCTAGTATTTACTAAACAATTACGGATGTTGTGCTCAGGATGAAGACAGACCATGATCAATAAGGAATGATCTGCTATGGAGTCTCCTCAAGGTAGAGAAGAAACCACCAGGGAAGAGAATAAGGACAAAGTGACGTGAGAAGCCTGCTCTATAAAAGAGGCTTCAACAAAGTACCAGCTTTGGCTTGCCGTGAGGAGGCTTTGTGAGATAAGATAACCATCAGTGTCTAAAGCACGCCTCTGAGACTCAGGCTCCACTCACCAGCTCCTATCGCCTTTCAGGGCTACGCAGTACCCAGGTGTCTCTCTCTTCCCAATTTGCATACCTAGACAAGATAATCAAGCCGATAGGACTACAGTTTCAGGTAAAGACAAACTCAGCCCAAACACTGCTTAAGCTCACATCTTGCCCATGTGTATACAACAGGTACAGCTCCAGAAGTCTCTGCATTGAAATCTATAATCTCTCTTAAAGAAAAAAATCAGGCATGATGGCTCATGTCTGTAATTCCAGCACTTGGGAGGCCGGGGCAAAAGGACTGTAGTGAATATTGTGTCTTTTTTTCCCCCTCTCAAAACAGGGTTTCTCTGTGTAACAGCTCTGGCTGTCACCTATAACTCGTCCTGTAGACTAGTCCACCTGCCTCTGCCTCCTGAGTGCTGGGATTAAAGGCGTGCGCCACCGCTGCCTGGGGAGGACTGTTGGAATTTAAGGCCAGTTTGGATAATGAGTTCCGGGCCAGTCTGGGCTACACAGTGGGAACATGTTCACACGCACTTTTCCCCTTTTCCCCAACCTCTGAATAAGTGAAGGTGGACAGTACACTCAGGAGGCCAAGGCAGGAGGATCATAAATGTTTTGCAGGAGAGCTGGTGAGACAGCTCAGCGGGTGAAGATGACTGCCGCCTAAGTCTGGTGAAAAGACAAGAGAGCACTGACTGTCGCAAGTGTGCTGAGGCATGTCCCCACAAGACACGTAATGCATGCTTAAGAACACACTAAAATGAATTTTCTAGAGCTGTTCATTTCTATTTTTTTAAAGATCCATCTCTCCAGCCTAGAACTATGCATTTCTGAGAAGTGTAGAACCAGGGCCTTAGATATACTCTATCACTGAACTACATGCTCATTTCAGAATCACTTTATAAATAGATCACTGTTTCCTTTCTTTTTATTTTAGCTTTTCAAGACAAGGTTTCTCTGTGTAGCCCCCGATGTCCTAGAACTTGATTTTTAGATCAGACTGGCCTCAAATTTAGAGATCTGCCTCCCTCTGCCTTCTGAGTGCTGGGATCAAAGGTGTGTGTCACCACACTTGGCAGTAAGTAGATCAATGTTTTTAAAGTTGACACTTATTTCCAAAGAGGATATCCTTAATTCCTTTTTTCAGTGCCAGAACCCTCTGCAAGCTGGGCAAGCACTCTGTCACTGAACTGCTTTGATGTTTGAGGATCACCACACAGTTCAGCCAATCACAAACTGTCAAGGTTTTCAAGATGTTTAGCTTGGAATTTTCTAGCTTTCCATGTTAGAACTAAATTGTGAAATATTTCTGGTCTTGAACACAATTCCAACTAAACTAAGGACCTGGAAGGGAAAATTAGAAACATAATTCTCCCTAATGACACACAGGTGGAAATCTAAAGGTCATTAACAATACATGGCTGGGGATATAGCTCATGGGTATAGCTGTACTTGTCTAGGATGTGTGAAGCACCAAGTTCAATCCCTAGTACTACAAACAGCAACAAAACGAAAGAAAATCTTCCAAACTAAACACCTTTGTTGGACGTGGTATAGTGACTTTATAATCCCAGCAGTTGAGGCCGAAATCTGGAGTACAAGAACGTCCCTGGTTACATAGCAAGTCTGAGGCCAGCCTGGGTCACGAGACTTGTTTAAAAATTTTGATGAATATCCATGGTTCAACCCTTGGCTGCTTGTTACAACCAGAACTTTCAAACTCCCACTCAAACCAAACAAACTTCAATCTCTGGAGGCAGAACTCAGGCATCAGTGGTTTTCAAGATTTGCCATGTAGAGGTTGGAGAGACAGCTCAGTGGCTGAGTACTTACTGTTCTTGCAGAGGACCTTGGTTGATGCCTCTACTGACCTCAACAGGTTCTTGCACTTACATGGTGTATGTGTACACATCTTCAGGCACATATACATACAATAAAAATAATTATTAGCTGGGTGGTAGTGTACACACGCATTTAACCCCAGTCATAGGCAGGCAGATCCCTGAGTTCAAGGCCAGCCTGGTTTACAGAGTGAGTTCAGTATAGCCAGGGCTACACAGAGAACCCTATCTCAAAACCCAAAACCACACACACACGATTCCCCACGCGATTCCACTGAAAGCCAGGTGGGGAACTATTAGTTGACAGGATTGTTTTTCCCTCTCTGAGCAAAGGTGATTTCCAATAAGGCTGTACTGGGGACTGAGCTTAGGTCTCCAGCATGCTTGGCAGGCATTCTACCATCCTTTATCCTTAACCATACTTTATTTTGAGACAGGGATCTCCCTAAGTTGTTCAGGATGGCTTGAAGTTGTCATTCTCCTGCTGCAGCCTTCTCAGCAGCAGCAGGTGTGTTACCGGGCTCAGCTAGGGCTGGTTTTCTTAAACTCTCATGCTCATGCAAATCACCAGTTTCAGTGGGTCTGAATTAGGAACAGTGATCCTGTAGTTCTAACCAGTTCCCAAGTAAGGCTAAAGCTAATAGCTCAGAAGCTAAATTCTGAGTAGCTGTGTGATTCTGAAAGAAAAATTATCTTAAAGAACAGGAAGAAAGCCGGGTGGTGGTGGCACACGCCTTTAATCCCAGCACTTAGGAGGCAGAGACAGGTAAGAACTGTGAGTTCGAGGTCAGTTTGGTGTATAGAGTTCCAGGACAGGCGCCAAAGCTACAGAGAAACCCTGTCTCAAACAAACAAACAAAAAGAACAGAAAGAAAAAACATTACAGTTACTGAAAATCCATAACCACCAGTCAGGGAGGGAGGTCAAGGTAGATGAACAGAGCAGGACTATGGAATAAAAGATGTTTCTAGGAAGGAAGATTTTAAGGGATCAGAAAAATTTGGATATTTTTCTGAGAGAGCGTGGTAGTGGTCACTGTGGGTTTTGCATTTATGTGTATAAAGGGCAAGCTGGCATGTGGAAGAAGAGAGATGGGCAGTAAGGAAAAATGATTAAACATCTAAAAATAAAGAAAAAAGCGAGCCCTTGGCTATAAAGTTGGCAAGGTACAGGGAAATACTAGTAGGAGTACTGCAGGAACCTATTCCCTGTCGTAAATGTATCTGGGAAGCCAGTCAAGTTAGTTAATGATCTGAGGAAAGGCTAGACTAACAGCCATCTCCATCACTCCCTCCTGAGGACATAGAGACCCAGGAGTATAAGTCTCCCCTGTCGGTGCTTTGGGAACCAACAACAAACTGAACCACTTCTTTTTCATGTGCAGAGAGAACACCCAGAAGCTAAAAAGTGGGGTGCCTTGGCGGCTTCCAGGCAACACCCTTCCGTGTTTCTAAACACACAATTTCTAAACTTCTAGATATACTTCACCAGACTATAACAAACTAAAAGAAAAATGCTCATTCCTAGGGCTTTTCCATGGAAATCAGAAATGCTTAACATATAGAATAATAAATAGTATAAAAATGCTCACAAATACCAGAAGGTATTAAATTAAATTTAATTTCTTCTTCTTCTTTTTTCCCCTGAGACAAGGTTTCTGTGTAGCCCTGGCTGTCCTGTACTCACTCTGTAGACCAGGCTGGCCTCAAATTCAGAGCCACCTGTCTTTGTCTCCGAGTGCTGGAATTAAAGGCGTCTGCCACCACTGCCCAGTTTCCTCTAATTTCTAAAACAATTAAGAAAGCTTTCCTGAAAAAATATCCAGAGAAATTACACGACATAGTTAGCATTCTATTAAATAGTCCTGATCAAACGGGCCACACTTAAGCAAATTTCTGCGTTTTTTTGGTTTGGTTTGTTTTTTGTTTTCTCAAGACAGGGTTTCTCTGTGTAGCTTTGGAGCTTGTCCTGGCAGTAGCTCTGTAGACCAGGCTGGTCTTGAATTCACAGAGGTCACCTGCCTTTGCCTCCTGAGTGCTAGGAGTAAAGGCGGGCGCCACCATCGCCCAGTTTGTTTTTGTTTCTGGAGACAGGTTTCTCTGTGTACCTGCCCTGACTGTCCTGGAACTCCATGTGTAGACTAGGCTGTCCTCAAACTCGCCTGTCTCTGCTTCCCGAGTGCTGGGATGAAAGATGTGTACCACCACTGTGCAGTGCAAATATCTGTTTTAATGAACAGAAGAAACTGAAAAAGAGAAGGAATTCTGCTATCAGGTGATCCATCCTTGGCAGAATTATAGGCATTAACCACTCCCCCCAGTTTTAGGTGGTGCTGGTAACTGGCCCAGAGCTCATTCATGCCAGATAAACACTCTCTTAAGTAGCTTAGGTGCTTAGCTCTAAAGCTGGCTTTTCACTGCCTGATTCCAATGGCTATACTTTCAGCATCTACAACACTACCAGAGAGAAACTAGAGTACAGAATCTACTGCAGCTGAAAACAGCACAGGCAGTACTTAGACCAACAAGTCTGTCCACACGGAGTACCCCAGGGAAGAAAGTGCAGCTGCAGGGTCCTGGGTTCCTTGGTGAAGACAGACCACCAGAACCAGAAAAACTGATGAAGGTGAGAAATGCAAGCAGACCCCTAAATATACTGTGGGAACGGTCCTTTGATCCTTCCTAAGGTCATTCTCTTGGGACATGCTTAGTAGGGAATAATATGAAATTACTGAAGCTGTACAGATTTACACAGGTAACAAAATTCTACTCATGGCAACAAAATTTCCTTTTTATAAGCTGTACTTAAATATTTGAGTTTAAATATTTCAAAATAATGATCTCCCCTGAGTACTATTGTTTGATGTTTAAAAAGTAGTTTTCTTGCTGTTCTAACACTGAATAAGACCATGAATTCATCTCATTTTAAGGGGATTCAAGAACTTACAATTTCATTTTCAAACTCAAGATTTAGTGTTGTAAAGCAACCTGAAATTACTTTAGTAGACATAGAGGTTTGCTTGTAACAAAGATTTTGGTAAAAAAGACCTCTTACTCTGTTTGGATAATGTTATGAGAAGATGAAGAGATCAGAAAATCTCAGAAGGAAAGCATCTGGCAGAATGGTTCATCTTACACATGGAGAGGTGTACGGGCTCTAAGAGGGGTCAATACCCGAAGCCAAGCCTGGACAACCATCGGTCTGCTCTTGAGAGCTGGTTCAGAAAAGCAAGTAGGCTCTTTCTGCACTCACAGTACTGCAAAACCAAAACTGTTTCTCAGGAACCCATAAAAGGATAGACTTATGTATCTGTCTTGCTAAGACCAAGATGGCCTTGAACTCACAGAGATCCACCTGCCTTTGCTGGGATTAAAGGCGTGAGCCAGCATCGTCTACTCAGAATAGTCTTCCTTAATTATCACCTGTCCAGTAGGGCGGTGGTAGCGCACGCCTTTAATCCCAGCACTCAGGAGGCAGAGGCAGGCGGATCTCTGTGAGTTCAAGACCAGCCTGGTCTACAAGAGCTAGTTCCAGGACAGGCTCCAAAACCACAGAGAATCCCTGTCTCGAAAAACCAAAAAAAAAAAAAAAAAAAAAAAAAAAAAAAAAAAAAGAGTGACGAGAAGAGAAGGGGCTGGCGAGATGGCTTAGAGGTTAAGAGCACTGGCTACTCTTCCAGAGGTCCTGAGCTCAATTACCAGCAATTATATGGTGGCTCCAACCATCTATAATGAGATCTGATGCCCTCTTCTAGCCTTCAGGCAGACACAGACAGAATACTGTATGAAGAATAAACAAGTCTTAGAATGATGTGAAAGTTTCCCATGGGATAGCAGTCTGCAGCCTTTACCTTCTCAATCACTTCCCTCCGAGTCCACATTTTCCACTGTTCTACCTGGTCATCTACTGTGACCATGGATAGTGATGTTACTGTGTACCAGGTGCAAACTGTTTGGGGATTCCATAGTTGAACACTCAGAATGTGTTGGTAGGCTGGTCCCGGTCTGTGAATTCATTTGCCACAAATTTATGATGTGTTGATTTTTAGTTTTTTTTTGGATTTAGAGTCTCATTATGTGGACCTACTAGGCCTGAAATCTGCTATGTTGACCAGTCTGACCTTGAATTCACTGCAACCCTCTGCTGTTGCTTCTTGAGTGCTAGGATTACAGACAAGGCAAGTATTTAAAAATTTTACTGGAGGAGCTAGAGACGGCTCAGCGCTTACGAGGACATGCTGCTCTTGCAGAGAACCCAAATTTGGTTCCCCAGTACTCACATCAAGTGGCTTAAGATACCTGTAACTCCAGCTCCAGGGGATCCACAGTTATCACACATGCGTAGAGACCCACACTCAGACACACATGTACATATAACTGAAAATAAAAATATATCTTTAAAAAATTTAAAAACTGGGTGTTGGAGAGATGGTTCAACGGTTAAGAGCATAGGCTGCTTTTCCAGAAGATTCCTAACACCCACACAGTGGCTTACAATCATCTGTCTCTCCATGAAGTTAAACAAGTTCTCAGGGTCAATGGAACACTGGAACAGGCAGTATTTTGGATAGAGTAGATGACAGAGCCTGGGCTCAGTGGCTTTCTCCAGAAGGCTCACTCCATTATCTAGAGTGCTGTTTGTTCCAGTGCGCTGCTAACTCTGGCCATTTGTTCCTACTGCATTTCTAACTCTACGGGATCTGACGTCTTCTGGCCTCCGTGGGTATCAGGCATGCACACGCTTCAGACAAACATGCAGGCAAAAACCCATACACATAAAATAAAAATAGTAATTTCAAAAATTAATGGAGCTGGGCGGTAGTGGCACAAGCCTTTAATCCTAGCACTAGAGAGGCAGAGGCAGGAGGATCTCTGTGAGTTGGAGGCCAGGCTGGTCTACAGAGAGAGTTCTAGGACAGTCAAGGTTACACAGAAAAACCCTGTCTTGAAAAACCAAGAAAAAAAATTAATGGAGGGGGGCTGGAGAGATGGCTCAGAGGTTAAGAGCATTGCCTGCTCTTCCAAAGGTCCTGAGTTCAGTTCCCAGCAACCACATGGTGGCTCACAACCATCTGTAATGAGGTCCGGTGCCCTCTTCTGGCCTTCAGACATACACACAGAATGTTGTATACATAATAAATAAATAAATAAATATTAAAAAAAAATTAATGGAGACTTAATGCAGATTGATTGGAAATTCTAAATACACTTTCACCTTTATTTTGTATGTTACCTTTCTAATAATTCATTTGACAGAAACATCAGCTTGTGAAGGAGAAGAAATAAAAAAATCAGATTCTTCTCTAGAAATATAGTTTAAATAGCACTGTTCTAGGCAATGAAAAAACAAGACTTTCCTGTTTTGACAAGGTCAGTCTAGTCTATGTCAATGTCTAAGGAACACAGAGTCAGGCTCTGTAAGTAGGTTGAGAGAGAATAAAAAACATTTATTTGTGTGTGTATGCGGATATGTGTGGAGATTAGAGGGAAATCTACAAAAGTCAGTTCTCTCTATTCACTGTGCAGGTCCCAGGGACTGAACCTAGGTTGTCAGACTTGGTAGCAGGTGCTTTTACCTGCTGACAATCATGCTGGCCATAAAAGAGATTTTATTTCTTTGAGACAAGTTTCTCTATGCAGCCTTGGCTGCCCTGGAGCTTACTATGTAGACTAGGCTAAAAAGAGGACAGTTTGGCAGTTTGTTGTGGAACAGAAAACCACAGGCAACAGGAGGGTAGCAGGTTAACAAGCTGCTCTGTGCCAGGGGCGGAGAAGTCAAGGTAGAAAATGTGGGCTTACTGGAGAAAGCCAGTGAGCCCGGCTCTGCCATACACGCCGTTCTCCAGAGTGCTGTCTGTTCCAGTGATCTGCTGACCCTGCCAATTGTTTTACTGCACTGTAGTAGGTTTCAATGTGCTGTGTATATCCAAGTTTATAAATCAAATTGCACCTAGGTTTATTGATCATCTTCTCGGTTCTCAACACAGTATCACTCAAATATGTGCTGAGCCACACATGAACATCAGAGAGCAAGTAAGAGGGTTGATGGGAATTCTCCTTAAGGTTAACAACCAGAAAGCAAGGCTTACTAAGAGTGTCTAAGAAGCAGACTGGGGGCAGGGCAGTGGGCTCCCTCAGTGAAAAGCAAGTTATAGAAGGGAAAAATAAGGCTGGTATGCCACAAAAAAAAAAACAAACTGAGGAGGGATGGGAGATACGACTTAGCAGTTAATAGTGCATACTGCTTAGCCGGGCAGTGGTGGCGCATGCCTTTAATCCCAGTACTTAGGAGGCAGAGTCATGTAGATCTCTGTGAGTTTGAGGTCTACAAAGTTAGTTCCAAGACAGCCAGGGCCACACGGAGAAACCCTATCTTGAAAAAGAGTGCATACCGCTTTGCAGAAGACAGAGTTCATTTGCAATCACCTACATCAGGAGGCTCACAACTGCCTGTGACTCTAGTTCTAAGGAGCCCCTGACCTTTGTGAGTACCTGCACACACGTGTGCATGTGCATACCAACACACATATACACAACTGAAGAAACCAAAACACCATGAGCACTCTAAATAAGTCAGCTGAATTGTAGGTAACACATCAGAACTTAAAAGCCTTTTCTGCATTAGGCCTGAATTCATGACTTGGCAGAGCACTTGTAAATTATATATGGGCATGTGGTTCTGAGTAATTTCAAGGTAAGTAGATTTTTTTCCCAGGCAAAATGGCTGACTAAGCATATAATGATATATGCTAATGCCTTCCACTGCAGACCAAAGCAGTATGAGGCAAATCTTCCATACCAAGGTCACTGGCATGGGTTTCTGCTCATTCCTGGGGGTGGAAGCAGCTGCAATGCCTGGCAGTGAATAAAGGAGGCTCCTATGTGGCAGCATCCTGGGCATTTTCATTACAGGAATGCTTTTCCTTGCTCTGGTGGTGAGCTTTTTCTCCACCTGAACTTTGTTTTCAAACTTACTCTGTCAGTGCCCTCTTGCTGCTTCTGCCCTAGGGTTTGCTACATAGGGCAGGCCCTTTAGCAAATCTGCCTCCGGAGTGCTGGGATTAAAGGCGTGCGCCACCATCGCCCGGCAGTGGCATTTAATTGCATGTATGTCTAAGCACCATATGCAATGCTTGGTGTGATGCCTAAGGAAGACGGAAAATGGGTCAGGTGATCTGGAACTGGAGGTACAGATATAGTAGTAAAGTCACCATGTGGAAACTGGGAATTGAACCTGGGTCCTCTAGCAGAGCAGCCATTAATCTTAACCGCTCAGCCATCTCTCTAGGCCCCAGCCCCACTTCTCAAACCATTTAAACGTTATATTCATTCATTTATTTATTGTGTGCACACATGCATGCGTGCACACAGCATATATGAAGTTACAGGACAACTGTGGGTCCTGGGGACCAGTTCAGATGATTAGGCTTGGTAACAATGCTTTAAACTATTGAACGATCTTGCTGGTCACATTTAGTATATACATTCTTTCTTCTTTTTTTTTTTTTTTGTTTTTGTTTTTTGTTTTTCGAGACAGGGTTTCTCTGTGGTTTTGGAGCCTATCCTGGAACTAGCTCTTGTAGACCAGGCTGGCCTCGAACTCACAGAGATCCTCCTGCCTCTGCCTCCCGAGTGCTGGGATTAAAGGCGTGCGCCACCACCGCCCGGCTAAGTATATACATTCTTAAAAATCAATTCTAATTGACATTTTATTTAGAACTTTTGAGACAGGGTTTCTTTGTGTAGCACCCTGGCTGTCCTAGAATCTGATTTGTAGACCAGGCTGGCCTGGAACTCACAGGGATCCACCTGCCTCTGCCTTCCGAGTGCTGGGAGCAAAGGTGTGCGCCACTGCCACAATACCCAGCTAATTGACACATATCTAAACCAATTTTTCTAAATAATTTTTCAGCAGTGTTCCCATTTATAGGAGACATGGTGAGGAAGTATAAACACATCCCCGAGAAACCAGGCTTCAGCATCCTTGAAACTTAATATTCAGGAACAAGTGGTGATATCACTGTAAAATAATACTCTCCCTCTGGCAACGTTTCTCTGCTTGGAAAAGAGACAATCAAAATCCAGACTGGCCTGGGAAACAGTGCAGGTAAGTAATTCAGTAATGAGAGATCACCACTTGAAACATAACACAGTCTTCTCACCAGCAAAGCCAAACAAAGAAACAAGCCTTTCTTTTTCTAGAGCCCACGATTCCACTGATCTGCACTTATGCTCTGAAGCTGGTCTCAGACAAGCCGGAAGAGACATCTGAAAGGTTTTCAGAGACTAGCTTTGCCTTGCTTGCATCCCAGCACCTCCTGATGGAAGAGATGACAGTGGGTCCCCTTTCAGGGGCATGCTCCCCAGAGGTTACCATTCTTTCACCTTATTTGGAAGCACAGAAATAAGTTATTGAATTCCATCAAAATCTACATTCAGGGATTCATGAATTTCACCTAATTTTTTTTTAAAGCTACAGTACTGAGAGGGGAATCAAGAAAAGATAAAAGGAGGTGCCAACGTACCAATAAATAAATAATAATAATAATAAATAATCCCGAGGGCTGGGATTATAAGCGTGCACCACCTGGCTAACAAATCTTTAAAAAACAGATAAAAGGAGAGCTGGGCGTGGTGGCTCATAATTGTAGCAAACACTTGGGAGGCTGAGGCAGGAGGATGCTGTTAGGTCTAGGCCAGCCTTGTTTCACCCCTCAAATAAATAAAAGAATACAGAAAAGGAAAGTGAAAGATGATCTTGTGGTTACTGCTTCCCGAATTGATGAGCAGAAGCTATCAGAAGTCTAAGAAATGTAAAAGGGAATCATTGAGTCTCTGGCTTTTTTGGCATCCAAAAAACAGGAAACTTAAAAATTTGCAAAAGCAATTCTAAACTTTAAAGCGAAGTTGAATAATGATTCCCATGACAACAGTAAGCACAATACATTAGAAGAGCTACGGTTTTCAAAATATCCCTGCAAGTCAATGGAGCAAGCACAATTTGCTCACAGATAATAAACGATGAACACACAACCGGACAACTGGGAAAGTGACTTTCACTACTTAATTGAATCCTCTTGATTTCTTCAGCGGAGAGAATCTCTGGCTTCATGCATGCTAGTCTGGTGCTCTACCACTGAATTTCACACATATTCACCCACTAGTCATGATAGCTTTATTCAAGTTACTTCCTAAACTTGGTTTTCTGTCACCAGATTTCTTGAATAATATATTTTTGCTGATTTATTTCCTCTATTATCCATCTTCTAATACTGGCAGATTAAAATCTTGTTTCCTTAGCTATTACTCTTAAGATCACTACTGATGTATAAGCTGTCAGACAAATATTCACGGGATGAAATTTCCACACTCCAAGGACGTTTGCTCCTTATGCTCCCTTGCTCGACTCCCACTCTCCAAGCCATCATTTTGCGGCTACTCCGCAGTACCTAAAAGATTTAACTCCTTAACACCTACTCGAGCTTTCAAGATTTTACTCAACGACAATTCAGCAGCCTTCCACACGCCCCCAGACGTAAGCGTTCTTCTGAGACTCTACTGCACTGACCACACTGTCCTCTAACTGCTCTCCTTTCCACCTCCCTTACACAAGTCTTGAGGAGGTCAGAGGTTGATGTTAAGGATATTTTTCTCGATCACTTCACCTTATTTTTTGGAGACAGAATTTTTCCATGTAGCCCTGGCTGTCCTGGAATTCTCTACATAAATAAGGCTGGTATTGAACTCACAGAAATCTACCTACCTCTGCCTCCCAAGTGCTGAGATCAAAGGGGTGTCCCGCTTTGCTTAGCTAATTTGCCTCATTTTTAAAGACAGCCTCTTTTTTTTTTTATTTATTTATTTATTTATTTATTATGTATACAATATTCTGTCTGTGTGTATGTCTGCAGGCCAGAAGAGGGCACCAGACCTCATTACAGATGGTTGTGAGCCACCATGTGGTTGCCAGGAATTGAACTCAGGACCTTTGGAAGAGCAGGCAATGCTCTTAACCACTGAGCCATCTCTCCAGCCCCCTAAAGACAGCCTCTTTCTGAACCTTCTGGAGCTCATGAACTAGCCAGACTGGCTGGCCAGTAAACCTGAGGAATCCACCTAGTCTTTGCGTCCTCAGAGTAGGGAATACAGCCCTGTCCTGCTGCACCTGATTTTTATATGGGCACTGGAGATCTGAATTTAGGTTTTCTAACACGCTTAAAGGAAAAGCACTTTACCAACTGAGCCTCTCCCTAGCCCGGAGGTCATTTTTTTTATTTGTTTGTTTGCTTTGTTCTGAGACAGAGCCTTAATTAGTAAAACTGGATAGCCCAGAACTTGTTATACAGACCAGGCTGGCCTCAGACTTGTGGCAACCCTTTATCTCTACCTTCAGAGTGCTGAAATCACATTAAGTGCACATCACACCCAGTTAAGAAAGCCTTGGACGTGAAAACTTTGTTAATTCTTGTATTTCTTGGGTTTAGTGGACGACGTCACTTACAACTGTGGTAAACAAATGGAGCAGAAGTCAGGAAGTGGCCGCACAGAGACCTTCTCCACTGAAGGCTCACCTCTCACTCCTAGGTCCATGGCAGTGCTCAGATTCCTCTCCCTTAATCTTTCACACGGCAGTGACAAGAACTATGTCACTTGACAAGAATGCACGTCCCAAAGTGAATCACCTGTTACCTAGCACATTAAAAACACGTGCTTTTTTATTTTCTATGTATGAGTATTTCACTCGCATGCACTATGTGCACCACACGTGTTGCCTGGTGCCTTTGGAGGTCAGAAGGTGTCAATTCCCAGGAACTGGAGTTATAGATGGTTGTGAGCCACCACGTGGGTGTTGGGAACTGAACCCAGGTCCTCTCCAAGAGCAGTTAAGTACTTTTAACCACTGAGCCAACATTCTAGTCCTTACCATATTAAAACAAAATCAGATTATAGAAAACGTAGGTGTGGTAGCACACGCTTTTAATCTCAGTACTCAAGCTGATCTCTGAATTTGAGTCCAACCTGGACTATACAGTAAGTTCCAGGCCAGCCAGGGCTACAGAGTGAGACCTTATCACAAGAAACAAAAAGTTATGGTCTGTTATATTCTTATCTCAATCTATACTTAAAAGTTTTTTTTTTTTTTGAGTTCTTTTGAGTCAGGGCTTCTCTATGTAGCCCTGGCAGTACCGGAGCTAGCTCTGTAGACCAGGCTAGCCTCTAATTCAGAGATCCACCTGCCTCTGCCTCCTGAATGTTGGGTTAAGGTGTGCCACACCATGACCCCACACAAGACAGTTTTTATCGGATACTTTTCACAGATATTTAAGACAAGATTCCAGAGTTGATGGAGATAACCAGAACTATTTACAAGACAGTCTTCTAAATACGACCGCTACACTCATCTGTTTGTGCTGAGGTCAGGGGATCAGGGGAGGCATTCTTCTTTCCATTAATAAGATGGTCTGGATTACTCATCTGAAGACAGTTTCCTTGCGGGATACATTCTGTGAGTAACATTGCTGTAAACCCTAATGGCCCATAATGCTGTGCTCATTAGATGTGAGTAGCAGTCTGCTGTAGGACATCATGACCAAAGTCACTAGCCGTACTCCTGTGAGCAGCATCATGACCAAAGCCGCTAGCCGTACTCCTGTGAGCAGCCACTTACTGAATACAGAATGTTAAAAACGTTAAAAAAAAAAAGTGAAATCAAGAATATTCCCATGCCAGGTGGTGGCTCAAGCCTTTCTTTAATCCCAGCACTTGGGAAGCAGGTGCAGGCAGATCTCTGTGAGTTTGAGCCCAGCCTGGTCTACAAAGTGAGTTCTAGGACAGCCAGAGCTACACACAGAGAAACCCTATCTTGAAAAACCAAAGAACCAAAACCAACCAACCAAACCCCAACCCATCTGGGTCTGAAGAAATGGCTCAGTGACTAAGAGTGCTTACTGCTCTTTCAGAGAACGATGGATGGTTCAAGTCCCAGTATTCAGACGGTAGCTCACAGTTGCTTCTAATTCCAGTTCCAGGGGATCTGACATCCTCTTCTGACCTCCACAGGCCCCTACAATTAGGTATAGTTACACACACACCCAGGCATGTGTACGTGCACATGCGTGTGTGCACCCACCCCCACCTTCTGGGAAGTATCTTCCCCCCCCCCCCCTTTCAGGTAACTAATTGTTAAAAAATTCTTTCTTACCTCAGGCTGAACTCTGCTCCCTGAATTTGGGAGCTGAGAAAAAACTAAAACCATATAGAGGATATAAGTACAACAGAAAAGAATAATTCCCAAATGAAATACGAATCTGGGGACAGGAGGGATAGCCTGGCAGTTAAGAACACTGCTGCTCTTGCAGAGGACCCAGGCTTAGTACCTAGCAACAACATCAAGTGGCTCACAACTGCCTCCAACTCCAATTCTAGGGGACTGGACATCCTCTTCTGGCCTCTGAGGTTACCTGTCTGCACATGGTGCACATATATATACATGAGGCCACTCGAACATACACATAAAATATAAATAATCTTAAAAGACAAAAATCAAATTCTGAGGGATGGGGAGATAGCTCAGTTGGTAAATTGCTTGCCAGGCAAACATGTAAGAACCGAGTTTGGAGCTGGGTGGTGATGGCACATGCCTTTAATCCCAGCTCTAGGGAAGCAGAGACAGGTGGATCTCTGTGAGTTTGAGGCAAGCCTGGTCTACAAGAGCTAGTTCCAGGATAGCCAGGGCTGTTAAACAGAGAAACCTTGTTTCAAAACAAACAAACAAACAAACAAAAAATAAAGAAAGAAACAAGTCTGATTCTGTAATTCACACAAAAAAAGCTGGGCATGTTGGCATAGGCTTGCAATTCAAGTGCTGGGAAGAAGGAAAACAGGTGGCTGTAGTGATATTTTGTTTCTGTTTTAACAAATAAAGCTTGCCTGAAGATCAGAGTGCAGAGCTAAGCCACTAGAGGCCAGGCAGTGGTGGCACACACCTTTATCCTAAGACTTGGGAGGCGCGGCAGACAGATCTGTTAGTTCAAGGCCACCCTGGGCTACTTGAAACTGATCTAGTCTAAAGGAGAAACAGAGCTCACACAAAGGTGATCCTAGCACTTGGGATCACATGCCTTTAATCCCAGCACTAGGGAGGTGGAGACAGGATGGGATAGGGCTGGGCGGTGAGAGGACTATAAGGCGGGAGGAGACAGGAGCTCAGATGCAGTCTGAGGATGCAGTCTGACAGTCAGTTTGAGGATGTGGTGTGAGTAGGCAGTCTGAGGACAGGGTCACCCCTTTAGGTCTGAGCATTGGTAGTGGATGGCCGCTCTGCTTCTCTGATCCTTCAGCTTTCACCCCTGAGAGCTGACTCCAAGTTTTTATTATGAAGTATAATTAGAATTTGTGTTACAGGTGGCTCCTGGCCACCTAACCTAGGCCAACTGCTAAGTTCCAGATCCTGGAACTTAAACAAAATAAACAAAAGGTGGACTGAGCCCGAGAATCAACTCCTTAGAGTGGACTCTACCTGTATTCACACACATGCACAATCTTAAGTAATACAATCAAGAGAATTACCTTCCACTCAGCATGACTAACAATTTCTCAGCATCCAGGCCTGTCTCACTAGTTTTATGTCAACTTGACACAAGCTGGGGTCATGGAGAAGGGAACATCATAGGATCAAGCTGTAGGCAAGCCTGTGGAGCATTCAGGTGCAATTGATGTGGGGCAGGTCCAGCCCATTTTGGGAGGTGCCATCCCTGTGCTGGTGGTCCTGGTTTCTATAAGAAAGCAGGCTGAGCAAGCCATGAGGAGCAAGCCTGTAAGAAGCACCCCTCTATGGCCGCTGCATCAGCTCCCGCCTCCAGGTCCCGCTCCCCCTTCTCCACCACCTTCTTTCAATAAGGAAGTGTGAGTGAAACAAATCTTTCCTCGCCGAATTGCTTTTGGTCACAGTGTTTCATTATAGCAATAGAGAGTCTAATGAATACAGCGCCCGAGGAAGTAAGCTACCCTTCATAATCTAAAGAGAACCATGATTAGACAATCTGGTCAGTGCTCATTTGTTGTATGGGAGGTACGTTTTTGGTTGCTCTCCAAGAATTTGATAGATTAAAAAAATGTTTAAGGAAATCATAAACCTCCAATATCATCTCTAAAGCCTAGACAAGGCAATTATTATAGGCAACACTGATATGGGCAATATTAACATTAAAGAGAAATTAAGTGTCCTATCTTGCTTTTCTTTTTGAGATAGGGTCTCTCTATGCAATCCTACAATCCTGGAACTTGTTATGCAGGCCATGCTGGCCTTAAACTAACAAGATTCTCCTGCCTCTGCCTCTGAGTGCTGGAACTAAAGGTGCACGTCACTACGCCTGTCTTTTATTTTTATTTTATTTTTTGTTTTTTCAAGACAGGATTTCTCTATTGAAGAAGGATGCTTAAGAGAAATCCTGCGTCGAACTCACAGAGATCCGTCTGCCTCTGCCTCCTGAGTACTGGGATTAAAGGCGTGCGCCACCACTGCCTGGCTTATTTTTATTTTTAGACAGTCTCACTGTAGCCCAGGCTGGCTTGAACTTGCAGCAATTCTCAGTTACATGAGTGCTAGGATATCAGGTGGGAGCTACCACACCCACCTAATAGTATACTATACTTAATTATACTTATAATACTATACTGAATAAGGAAGCCTAGTAAATAAACGGAAGATGCAAAGACTATTTTTGTTTCGTGGTAGGAGTTGAACCCAGGACCTTGTTACAGACTAGGCAAATGCTTTACCACTGAGATACACTACTCAGCCTAACACAACTGTCTTTGGCTGGACATGCAAAGTCAAAGACCAAGGTGTAATAAGAGGCTTCAACACCAGCCTCTGAGAGAAAAGTAAGGAAACAAATTCAAACCCCATCAATTTTTTTAATGCCACCTGGAATGGCATTCTTAGACAACACCTATTAAATTATTTCTTCAGACTCAAAAGAGAAAGGTTATAGTTACTCACATCAAAGTATAACCACAGTATGAAGACATTATTTGTATTCGTAATTATTAACAGATTCAATAACTGCAGTTAATTACGTACTATCTGCGTTAAATTCAAATTTCGTCTAACTCTTGTAACATCCCCTGAGAATGTGAGCTACGGACACTGGGGCACGAGTGTGAGGGCGGGGCTGAAGGTCACAGGGCTGCAGGTGGCAAGTCTGAACCACGGTTTTACATACGCTCCACATGCACAGCAGTTACACACAGAATTCTGACAGTTATACTCTCATAGAGGCTCCACATATTCACCTAAGAAAGCAAATTAGTGCTCCTCTCCCTCCAAAGTTGTTCAAAATGAGTTCATGTTCAATAAAAAGGCAGTTTGAATAAGGTCGAATGTATCTTCATTTATTCATTGGTCTTTCCTTCTGGGAAGTATTCGATATATTCTTTTTCCTATTTTGAGTCAAATGTTTATTTTCTTAATTCACATTCTACCTGGATATTATATTAATATCTAGAGTATAAATAAATGGAGATAATTAAATAACTTAAAACCTAGTTAGGCATGGTCTTTTAATCCCAGCACTTGGGATGTAATGGTGGGAGGCAGAGGCAGGAGGCTCTCTGTTAGTTCAAGGCCAGCCTGATCTACATAGTGAGTTCCAAGACAGGCAGGGCTATGTAGAGAGACCCTTTCTCAAAACAAAATACTATATGACTTCTACACAAATTCTACCAAAGCAAATTCCCAGTGGATTAAAGATAATGAAATCATAAACAATAAGTTGTTTTGCTTATATTAAAAAAATCTTTAAAAACTCTGGCTTTGCAGCACTGAGCCATCTCAATGCCTCCCCTCATATTAACTTATTAAGGAACACGCTTATGTCAATGAAAAAAATTACTCAAATAGGTAAAATTATATAGAAGCCATATGAGAACCTAATAGTATAAGAGCACTAGAGTGAACTGGGCTGTACTCTGTACTCGTAAGCCATTTGGTGTGCTAAGAGGGAGGGGTGAGGAGCCTAGACAACAAAGAGACCCCATCTCAAAGAAAAGGTACTATAATAAATGTGTATCAATGAAAACAATTGAAAGTGCCTATCTTTGGAAGTTTGAACATGATAAACCTGAGTAACATTTTAAAACAATTCTCAAGTTGTTGTTGATGTTTTTTTTTTTTCCTGAGACAGGGTTTCACTGTGTACCCCTAGCTGTCCTGGAACTCACTCTATAGACCAGGCTGGCCTCGAACTCAAGAGATCTGCCTGCCTCTGCCTCCCAATTGTGTTGGATTAAAGGCATGAGCTACCATGGCCTGGTTAATTCTGAAGGTTTTATAAAAGCAAGTAACAGTAAAAGTAAACATCAGCCACATTAACAAACTATACTAACTACATCAAAATATTGTAATAAAATATAGCAGCAAAATAAAAAAGTATTTAAAAATATTTTACTTCAGCACTAAAGGTTGAAAGCAGGTGACTATTCTTTTACTGCCCTCTTTTTATTTTAAACTTTTACTTTGAGGCTAAGTTGCCCTGGAAGGCCTTGAACTTTCAATGCTTCCGTCTTAGTCTCTGAGTAGCTGGGATTACAGGCCTAAACCACCAGGCCTAGCTAGTAACATCATGTAAAGACATCCCTTCTAAACAGAAATAAAGGGGGCAAATCATTCATTCATTTTGTAGCCTTCAAGTGCAGAGTACCCTGTGCATAACAGCCTCCCAGCAGACCTTGGTTAAATGAAATAAATGGGGAATGTGGGATTCGTAAATCTATCGGCTGTTTAAAATGATCAAATCCAAAATCTACATAGAAGCATCTCATTTGCCTCCCCCCAAAATTTCATTCGTAATTTTCATTTACAATTAGGACATTTACAATGTCATTCTTTTAACAAACAAAGAAATAGAAAACTCTTAATGTATATGTATGAGTTGAAAACAGATAAGAAGGGATGGGACAGAGATGCTAAGAAAATGAAATTATGGTGTTTTATTTTTCAAGTAACATAACAAATACAAAACCTTTCATGAATTCCCTCAGTTATAGCTGAGTTTTTCAGTATTATTCATGTTTTCTGAATATCTATAATGGACATATGAACAAAGCTTTGTATGAATAAACAGGACACAAATATTTATTTGGAACCTTATGACTTTATAGACACATACTCATGTCATGACAATCCCACTGAAACTATGTTAAAACATACTGTAAAACTAGGTGATTACCCCAAGCACGTACAGGCATGGGGCAAGAAATAAATCAACAAAATAATATCCTAAAACTTCATGAAAGTTTGTTATATGACAAAGACTGTTCCAAAACAATGGAGGAAAAGTGGCCTAAGAGGCTAGTAAATATTACTGGGATAGTGGGTTTTCCAAGCAGCTTGTTCCTACCACACACTGTAAGTATAAATACATTTCAGGTGGGTTAGAGTGTTAAGTATTGAAAATAAGAAAACAGGCTATTTGATTAATCTTAGGGTAAGAGAGATCACCAGACAAGGTGGCACAGACCTGGAAACTCGGCTTCATGGGAGGCTGAGGAACAAAGATCACTAGTTCAAGGCTTGCTGGGGCTACTGAGTGACTTCAAGGCCAGTCTGGGCAACTTAATGTGACTCTGTCTCTAAGTAAAAATTCTAAAAGATTTAGGGAGATACAATGGCTGTTGGGGAAGAAGTTATTGTCTTCAGTGATATAGCCACCAGTGGACCACAACCACACCCACTGGACGGCCCTGGTTAAACCACTGGGAAAGTCACAAAGCAAAAACAAAAAGACATGAAAGTGGTGTGAGGACTTGATGGGAATGGGGGGGGGGAGAAAAGAGAAAGTGGGGATGAATGTGACTACTGTGTATTATATACATGTACGAGTTTGCCAAAGGATATCTAGATGAGCAAGTAAGTAAGTGAAAAGAGAGCTGGGGATATACTCAGATGACAGAGCGTTTGCTCAGCATGTGATTCATGCCTAGGTTCTATCCCTGGGGTTGCAGAAACAAAAACCCAGAGCTAGAACCACAGAAAAGGAGTTAAGCAGTATACTACGACAAAATACTTAAAACATATACATTAGGCAAATGGCTAATATGCACAAAATATAAACAATATCTGGAGAGTGACAAGAAAAACAAACAATAGTAAAATGGGTAAACATTAACAAATAGTTTAGAGAAGAAAATCGAAAAATATGAGATTTGCAGCTTCATTGATAAAAACACTGCCAAGACATAAGGCTCAATGTATATCGGGTGCTTTTCCAAACGCTTAGATATCAGTTCATTTCACGTCACAACAGACCGGTAAGACAGATCCTACGTTGGTCCTGTTTTCTACCGAAGAGCACGGAGGTGAAACTGCTCAGGAACACAGGACGAGAATTCCACGGCAGGCAGTGTAGCCCCTCACTTCAGTAGAGCTTTTCTCTGCCTTTTTTGAGAGGTGCCTATAGTTTGCTCTGTAAATCAGGAAAACTAAGCTGGCCTTAACTCAGACATCTGCCTGCCTCCGCATCCTAAGCACTGGGGTCATAGGCATGTGTCCTACCACCTAGCTAGCATAGCACTTAACCACAGTGGAACATTATTCTTCCAGCAAGCTGGAGATGCAGGAATACAAAATTTAAAAGGCTAAACTTTTCAAATGAAACAAGATTTAAAAAAAACAACAACAAATCAATGTGCAAAGCTGAATACTGTTGGTGGGAGAATATATGGTGCTTGTTTAAAAAAAATAGTAATGTGCTATTTTGAATGAGAATGGCCTCCACAAGCTCATATATTTGAATGTTTGGTCACTCGCCAGTCTGTGGAACTATTTGGGGGAGGATTAGGAGCTGTGACCTTGTTAGAGGTGTGTTACTGGGAGTGGGCTTTGAGGTGTCCAAAACCTTCAACATGCCTGGTTGGCTCTCTGCCTAACATTTTGTGAATCAGATGTAAACTCAGCACCATGCCTGCCTACCCGTAGCCTCTGACCCTCTGAAACTGTAAGTTCCAATACCTTTTCTTCTCTAAGTTCCACTGGTCACAGTGTCTCACCACAGCAAAAGGAAAGTAATTAAGACAAATATTACTAAGCACAAAACCCTTTCCAGAAACAATCTGAAAACAGTTCAGAAAAAAAAAATTTCCAACAAAAGCTGGTGAGTGATCAAGTTGTTTCTAACATAAAATTATCTTTTAAAAAATGTAAGTGGAAGCCTGGGTGGGGTATGGTGGTGGCAGCGGCAGCGTGTACCTTTAATCCCAGCACTCAGGAGGCAGAAGCAGGCAGATCTCTGAGTTTGAGGCCAGCCTGCTCTACAGAGAGAGTTCCAGGACGGCCAGAGCTACATGGTGAGATGCTGTCTTGGAAAACCAAAACCAAAACAAACAAAAGAAAGCAGGTAAACCATACTGTTCCTGTTTTCTCTCTTTTAAAGATCTTTTATATGTGCCTACATGAGTTTCTGTATGCCACGCGTGTGGAGGGCAGAAGATGTCAGACCCCTAGGATTCGGTTCCAGTAGTTTGCCAACTGTCTGGTGTGAGTGCTAGGAATCAAACCCAGGTCCTTTGAAAACCAATTAGCATCCTTAATTTCTTAACTGCTAGCTAGTGTCCAGCCCCATTTTCCGTCTCTATTTTCAGATGTCAACAAAGGGTACTAGAGAATGCACACTTCACCCTGCCCATGCTAACTGTTCGGCTGGAATCTCCAGCTTGCTCCCGCAGCTCTTGCTGGTCTGACAAGACCCATTCCTGTCTCTCCAAACCCTGCCCACTCAGAGAACCTCTAAATAAAAGGAAGCCACCAAAAAGCCCAGTTCCACATTCTTGGCCACTGCAGCAGCTCCTCCCTGGAAGTTGTCGGCCGTCTAAGTACCCCCGCCCCAGCTGCGCAGCTTTTGCCCACACTTGGGCACAAACTCAGTTTGTGACACACTTGTCACTACCCCTCTCCCACGAGCTACCTAATCTCCCCACTTTAGTTCAGCAGTGTGGTTTTTCTGGCCTCGATCTCTGGGACTGGAGAATCCACTTGGGAGTTGCTTTGCTCAAATAAACCTGTTGTTCTACTTTTTCAATTCAGCTTGATCCGGCTTACCGTGCCGGCAGAGAAGCCTACTATCAGGTCACAGAAAACCTATCACTAAGTTCTATGTGGCACTAACATTACTTAAGAGATCAATTCAAACCCCGCATTTTTTATCATTTATTTTTTGATCTTTCAAGACAAGGCTTTTTTTTTTTTTGATTTTTTGAGACCGTAGCTTTTGGTTCCTGTCCTGGAACTAGCTCTTGTAGACCAGGCTGGCCTCGAACTCACAGAGATCCGCCTGCCTCTGCCTCCCGAGTGCTGGGATTAAAGGCGTGCGCCACCACCACCCGGCAAGACAAGGTTTTGAAAGCCTTGGCTGTCCTAGAACTAGCTTTGTAGATCAGGCTGGCCTTAAACTCACAGAGCTCAGACTGTCTTTTCCTCCTGAGTGCTGGGACTAAGAGTGCGCGCTGATCACACCAAGCTTTGAGTCTTTTCTGCATTTGCCCTTTAGCCTTTTTCTCAACAGGTCATATCAAGAGTCATGGTGACAAGGGCTAAGCTTTTCTGCTGTATTCATTCACTCCAAACACCTGTTTTTAGCGTCGCTTCTGGAATTTAGTTCCCCACAATCTATGGTTTATTATCTACAGTACACACACAGTAACAACATAAATTATTTAAAGGAAAAATAAATGCCATGCTATAGCTTTTCTAACACTTCATTCATCCATATCTGCTAGGGTTCCATTATAAAGACAAACAGAAACATACACGGAGCTATAAAATGGTCTGTTACTAAACTTCACTATCTAAACACATTGACTTTATCACGAATGGCAATATGTAAGGGGATGCAGCCTTCTGTTTGGGGGCAACTCATTTTCTAGTTCTCCCAGCCGCAGGGAGATGTTCTTTTCTTCTCAATACACTCTGCTTGTTTGCCCCTAAAATCAAACTAGCAAAACCTCTGTACATTAGTTTTCATTTTTGCACCCAGACCTTCCTGTGTTGTTTTGTTTCTCCCTGAAGCTACAGAAACCCAAGACCTTGTGTATATTCCCAGTCCACTGTTCCACCCTTTTTGAAAATGTAGTGTGTTATGACTGATCTTGAACTCATGACAATTTCCTGCTCCAGTCACCAAGTGCTAAGATTATAAGCATGATCTAACGTGTGTGCTAAGCATTCTAAATTTTACTCCATCACCCCTGGTTTCTCTCTCTTCTCTTTCTTTTCCTTTTTTTTTTTTTTGAGACAGGGTTTCTCTGGTAGTCCTGGCTGTCCTGTAACTGTCTCTGTAGACCAGACTGGCTTCGAACTCACAAAGATCCACCTGCCTCTGCCTCCCGAGTGCTGGGATTAAAGGCATCCACCACCACCGCCCAGCCCCTCGGTTACTAATGATGACAAAGCAATTAAGTATTGGAAGAGGTAAAACAGGTCCTGTGAAGATACAACAGGTTGCTCAGAGAACAGTGCTTTCCTAAGCCTCCAGGGGAGGGAGAAGCTCAGTGAATGAGGGCTACATTGCACCGAGAGGAATTTATGTGCATTCCTTGCTGTCCGGAAGGGACGTAAGCAAAGATTAAGGTCAGCAGAATGCAAAACTGGAATACATTTCATCTGCATCTTAAAAAAAAATCTTTATGTTCCTTTATTGGAGCGAGCTTCCTGACGTATGCAGTGATATATTTACTAAAAAGAGTCCTGTGCAGAAATTGCACACTACCCATATAGACAGATTTTGGTTACACTTTGCCTATTGATGGAGTAGTTCCACGTATCATTTCATCTGCATCTCATGGTGGCAAATATTCCATCAAAGCACGAAGCTTCTAGCTGGACGTGCTGGCCCATACTCTGAGACCGAGCACTTCCAGCACTTTGGAGACGAGGCAGGTGGATCTCTATTTGAGACCAGCCTGGTCTACACATCAAGATCTGGGTCAGTCAGAGGTACACAGTGTGACCCTGGCCCCAAAACAAACCAAACCCTGCAAACTTTCCTTATGATATATAGACAGTTTGCAAAAGTCACACTACAATTATGATAGGTGGAGACAATTGTTTGTTTTCTTCCTCTGCCTCCTCACTGCCTTCCTGCAAGAAGGAGCATCCTTGAACTCTATAAGATGCTGAGGGTGACCTGAATTTCTGATCCTCCTGCTTCTATCTCCCAAGTAAAGGGATAACAGGCATTCAACACCAAGCCCATCGAGGCAATGATTTCTTATACTGTATGGTGTCCTCAACACAATTAATTGTGAACAGCTCCAACAGAATAAAGCTTTAACCACAGCAATGCCAAGGAACAAAGGTAGTTTTGCCAGAAGTGAGTTCAAAACCAAAGTACCTCAAGGCATCTCACACACGCTCACGTTACTCGTCTTGCTGGAACTAGAGAACTTGAGAGGTTGAGGAGAAAAGTGACCATCCAATGCTTCAAAGGCCAAGAAAGTGTTGAGGTGGGGTCGGTCTTGGATTTCTCTTTCCCTACCTCTCCACTACTCCAGCCCTAGAAGAAGCCACAAGTGAGGGAGAGAAGTTGTGGAAACAAGACGGGGGTGGGGGCTAAGTGAGATGGGGTACCCAAGAGCACGTACAGTTATCCCACACAAGGTCACCTGCTTGGAGTCACTTTCCCCTGCTCCCTCATGGGCTTCCCGCCAAAGACGCTCCAAGGCAGACTAGGCGGCCAGTCCGCCGCACCCCCTCGGCCTCTGCACGCGGACCACAACCCCCTTCTAGCCTCCCGACTCCAACTAGCGCCCCAGGACACCGGTTCGATGCCGACACCTCTCGCAGCCAGGTCCCGGGGCTCCTCTGCCTCCGTCCCCCAGAGGCTCCGTCAACGTTCCCTTCTTCCCTCAGGGCGCCCCTGTGCCCGCCTCCCGTTCGCAGTCCCTCCCGGGGGGCCCGGCACGCCGTTTCTTTCTTGCCCCCTCTCGCAGCCCTTTTTCCTCCGGTGCCCACCAGGCACCCCCACCTCAGTTCGGCTCCTACGAGCCCCGGCCTCCTCCCAAGTCCTCCCCGGCCCCGCCCCTGCTCCCGGGCGGATACAGTTTGAAGCCTCTCAGGATATCCCTGGCCCGCTCGTCCTTGGCTGACATGATGCGGCGCCTGCCGCCTGCGGCCCTCCCACGCTGGCTCGGCAGGGCCTCGCAGACGGTACCCAGGAACCGAGGACGGAGCCGCTCCCCGGCCGGACACCTCAGGCAAGCAGCGGTAGCGGCCAGACCCGAACCGGCCTCTCCCTCCCCTAAGCTCCCGCTCCTGATCCCTTCGCCTTCCCTCTGGTCGTGGGGCTCCCGCCCTGAAACCAATGGCAAGCCAGCCTTGGCGATTGACATCCCGAAGAGCCAATAGCAATGCTCAGCGGCTTCGCTCGGGGACGGAGAGCGTCAGTGGGAAAGGCCCTCTCGGAGGAGTCCCGGAGGACAGAATTTTCATTCGTGTTGTTGCCTAGAGTTTGTCCCAGCGGAGCGGTGGCTTGAAATCTTCAGAGGCTTGGGGAGTTTGCTCCCGTCGCCGGGCACACTAGCGGTCTGAGACTGTGGCAGGCTGCTCTGTGCAAGGTGGCAGAAACTACATTTCCCAGCCTTCCAGGGAGTACGCTATCCCAGCTCACCATTAGAAGCCGGGGACTACAAATCCCAGCACACTCTGCGCTCCATCTTTCTAACTTAGGCTCCAGTGTGCCGCGCTGTGTGCGCAAATTTGGAATCCGTCTGTAGGGTTGGTTTCTGAATCCGGTTACTTGAAACCCGGCGGGAGCGTCCTCTTTCTCCCTGGAGACAGGACAGCCCACCGACAGTTAACTTCTGTTTACATGGAACTCAGAAGTCTGCAAACCATGGTAAGACTGCAAACAACTAACAAAACCACGTATTAAGCCTTGAAAGATAATAGAACAAAATGACTTCCTCAAATAGTGCTAGTTTATCAGTCTGGGGTGCACTTTTACGTGTTTTGCAGGGTTTATGTTGTATTTCTGCTTCAGACTGGGAGACTAAGGATTGTATACTCAGTGTCAGTATAGGAAGACCTAAAAGAATTTAGCAACGCAATCACTTTTTAATCTTTAGTTTTTAAATATGAGGAGATGAGGACTGGAGAGGCAGAGATTGGCCACAGATCACAGCAAGTTCTAGAGTTAGAATTTAGCTTTAAGTCCACTGACCTGCAGTGTGGTCTCTTTCCACTACCCTAGGGAGGTGATATTTTTAGCAGCATGACAATGTGATTGTTTTTCTCCTTAACTAGCAGTTTCCCCAACTAGGTTGAAACGCCCAGAGAATAGGTAAGCATATTGGATTTCCTGAAAGAGGCTGTAGTGTGATAGTGTGATTTCCTCAGTCTAGATAGGTCTTGCTATTTTGACTTGCTTTTTTTTTTTGTCATTCAAGTTGACATTTAATATGATTTTTCCAAAAAGTAGAGTTGTTTTAGCCCTCTTTAAAGATGCCTATGTCCTTCCTTAGGCCTTCTTTCCTGTTCCTGTTTCCACTATACCCATTTGAACACCTACCCATTTTTTTTCCCCTTTCAAGTAATTCAACAAACTTTTTTTTTTTGGCTCAGGTACTGAGTAATTGAAAGCTATGTCACCGTCATTGGAAGATACATAACTGTTTAGGGAGTTAAGGAGATTCAAGATAGAGTGATGAATGACATAAAAGAAAAGACGTTAGAATGCCAAGAGGATTACCTCTTGGCCTTTTGGTTAAGATCAGGTGGAGAATGCCTTAGAGGTGCAATAGCTGCTAAAACTTTATGGTAGAAGTAGCGTTTTAATTTAAAACAGCAGTTTTTAGCATGTGGGTCACAGTCCCTTTGACAGATCTCTATTTCCAAAAATATTTACACTATGCTTTATAACAGTAGCAAAATCACAGTTATAAAATATCAATGAAAATAATTTTGTGGTTGGGGATCACTATAACATGAACTGTATTGATGGATGAGCCATTAGGAAGGAAAGTTGAGAACCACTAAGGATGAGATTTTTCCCTCATGTTAAATTTTTTTTCATCTTGAGTTGCCTTTGTTACTGAGATATGCCACACATTCTGTGAGAGAAGATATACACACCCATCAGTACCACTCAAATCAAGATGCAAATCATTATCATGCCCTTCCCCAATCAGTACTGCATCCCCATGTCTGGAGGTAATCAATTCTCCTGCTTTCATGGCTATTGGATATTTTGTCCGTATTTGACTTTGTGCGTAGATTTCACTTGAATGTGATTGATCACACAGAGTGTATAGGGTATGTCTGGCGTTCTTGTTAATCAGTAGTTTTGTGTTTGTACCATTTTTTTTTTCAGTTGGCAAATTGTACGTATAAACCCCAGAGTTTATCTCCTCTAAAATAGAGGGACTTCTGAGTTTGATCATTGACAGGGCTACGTTCTGAAGTGAGCATTCCTGTGTGCTTCCTCTGGTGGACACATTGCATAGGTTTTTAGGGAAAAGAGTTGTTAACCTTGTAGAATATGCATGTGGTCAGGGGTAGCGGACATCACCAGTTTTCCAGAACGATTGAGAACTGAGGCTTTTGCTTGCTATGAAGGAAAGTTCTAGTTGGTGTTTAAACTGGGTGTTTGCCATAAGTCTTTTTAATTGTAGCCATTCTGGCTAAATGTGGCATTTAGTTAGAGTGTACATTCCTGGTGTTCTGATGCTGACCACCTTCTCTGCTTATCTGAGTGGGCTTTTTGTCAAGTGCTAAGCTTTGCTCATTTTTTTGTAATTAGGCATTTGTCTTCCTACTGATTTGTAGTTCTTTATGTAGTCTTACAGATTTCTTTTTCTGACATATACTTTGCAGATGTCTTTTCCAAGAATGTGGCATGTCTTCATTCTCTTACTAGCGTCTTTTGAAATATAAGTGATCTCTTTTGCGTTGTTGTATCAGTGTTGGGATTGACCGTGCCTGTGCTAGGCAAGCGCTTTACTGCTCACCTACATTCTATCCCAGTACAGATGTTAAAAAATTGTTTTAGATTTACTTATATTTTATGTGTGGACTGGAGAGATGGCTCAGCTGTTAAAGGCTAGGCTCACAGCCAAAACTATTTATCTTGTGTGTATGAGTGTTTTGCTTGCATGTATGTGCACCGTACGTATGCTTGGTCTCCTTGGATGTCGGAAGAGGGTGTCAGATCCCTTGGAACTGGACTTATGGATGGTTGTAAACTGCTGTGTGTGTGTGTGTGTGTGTGTGTGTGTGTGTATTGGGAACTGAACCTGGGTATTCTACAAGAGTGATGAGATTTCTCAACTACTACACAGTTTCTCCAGTTCCTTTTTTTTTTTAAGAGAAAGAGAAAGTTATTAAGTACATTGTAAGGGAGCAGCAGGCTGGGCAATAACTAGAGATCTGCCCATGGCCAGAAATGATTAATTTAATATAATAGAGTATTTTAAGTTTTTAAAAAGACTGCTCTTTCCATTGAATTTAAGAAACATTGAGTAGATGGCTAATAGAATTTTTATAGGAAAATATGAGAGAAGGACATTGTAAAAATAAGAAAAGGAAGACTGGGAGGAGGGGCACTAGAGAGATCTGCCTGCCTCTGCCTCCTGTTTGCTGGAATTAAAGCCATGTGCCATCATGCCTGACTTCTTCCATGTTTTAACACCCCCCCATCAAAACAACACCCCCCACCCAATCTAGTTTTTCTTCCCCAATCTATTTTCTGTGATTTCAGCTTTTCTCACGGCACTTACTAGCCTGGATCTCTGTGAGGGCAATAACTTTGCTTTTGTCACCCCGTAACGGTCTGTAATTCCTGCTAGAACGCAATAGACGCTTAACGTTATTTATGCATTTGCAATCTTTGCCTGCATGTATGAATGTGCACCATGTGCATGCCTGGTCCCCACAGAGACCAGATGACGGCATTGGATTTCTCTGGAACGAGCCTTCCTTTGGGTGGGTGTAAGCTCCATGTGAGTGTGTGCTGCTCTGTGGGTCCTAAGAACCCAACCTAGCCCTCTGCAGCATCAAATGCTCTAAACCTCCGAGCCATCTCTTCAGTCTTCGATCTGCTTATTTGTAAACAGTTTCAGAGTACAGGTTAGGAACATAGTCTTTGGCTTCCGTGAGCCTGGATTCCAACATTGCTACTTACTGACTTCAACTGTTAGCCTTAGTTAGCATACCGGAAAATGAGAGTATTTTATACAAGTCATAGTTTTATGAGAATCTGGCAAGATAAATATGGACATCTGTCAAATAAAAAAAATAGTTCAATAAATAGTGTGTCAGAATGCCAAGGTAGCCGCAGTTGCCTGAGGGCTCACTTGTAAAGAAAGTTCAGCCAAAGGGGTGCTTTTTGGCCCAGGATAGCGATGATGACAGCTACTATATAGGCAATTACCTAGGCCACATTCCTCTCGTCGGGCCCTGTGTTTTACTTGCCTTTTATTCTGCTTCTGGGGCTGCAGCTGGTCTCGGACCCTCCTCTCCCGCCGCAGTCTCACTCTAGGTGGGAAGTTGTAAAAGCCGAGCAGGAACATTGTGTAGGCGGAACTCGAGTGCAGCGGTGGGAGGCTTCCGGGGGAACAGCACCGGTGACGGGTCGGCGGAGACAGAAAAGCGCCGGACGCCCGGCCGATCATGGAAGCTTGACAACCTGCAAGCAGGCTCTGGGAGGCCGAGACATCGGCGAAGAGGACAGAGAGTCGGAGCGGACAGGTAGGAGACGGCAAGAGGGCAGGTCCCGCTGGTCTTGGCTGGACCTCCTGCTTCGATCCCGCAGGCTTTCCCAAGAAAGCAGATGGCCACGCCGCCCCGCCCCCGTTGCAGGACACCGGGAGGTCCTCACTGTGTGCTGCTGGCTAGGAGCAAGCCCACCAGTTCTGACGTCCAGTCTAGCTTGCGACTGTCGTCTTCCACGCGGTAGCTGCCCTCGATGCGCCCCTTCCCATAGAAGCTGTTTCCTTTGACCCTTTTTGGCGCTTCAGAATAGCGTCTTCCCGAGACGGGAATTCATCTCCACTCCGTCCCTAACCTCCTCCTCGAGGAGCCTCCCACTTCAGAAGAAAAACGTCAGTCACCATTTTATTCCATCCACGCTATCCCCACAGACTTTGCTCTTGAGATTGAGATCTTTCAGAGGCACCCGAGTTTCTCCCCATCCCCAACTCTCTTCCCACTCTGCTCCTTCCACTTAGTCTCTTGGCTGAGACTCCCATCTTTTCGGTTGTGTCTGCTTGGGAGTGGAGGCAACGACCAGGTTTTGTTCCTCATTTTCTAACTTAGTCTTCTTCTCCTCACCTGTCTTCCTCCCCTTCTCCCCTTCTTCCTTTCTTCTTCCCTTCCTCGGCTTTCCTTTTTCTTCCTTAGAACTCTTTGTTTTCTAGCACTTCACCTTTTCTGTTTCTGAGAGGATCTTAGGTAACCCTAAATGAGGCAACATACTTACCTTTCCTAATATCCTGAAAGGGCTCTTCTTTGACTTTTTTTTTTCATTCATACCCACACACCCATGCCCCTTTTCTTTCATTTTGTCACATTCTTCAGTGTGTATCATTTCTGGAAAACAAATCTTATGTGATGTTCCTTTAGAGCCCATACACACTCAGCATATATGTATATTACACAATTGATGAACTGTTCTGTACCAAATATCTTGACGATGACAATATAATATCTGCATTGGGATTGGGAATTGGAGAGATAGTTCAGCTGTTAAGAGTACTGGCTGCCTAGGCAGTGGTGGTGGCCCACACCTTTAATCCCAACACTTGGAAGGCAGAGAAAGATGGGTTTCTGTGAGTTTGAGGCCAGTCTGGTCTACAAAGGGAGTTCCAGGACAGCCAGGGCTACAGAGAGAAATCCTGTCTAGAAAAAACAAAAAAAGAGTACTGGCTGCTCTTCCAAAGGACCTGAGTTTGATTCCCAGCACCCACATGATGGCTTACAGACCATCTGTAACTCCATTCTCTGGGGATCTGATGCCCTTTTCTGGCTTCTATGGACACCAGGGATGAACATGGTGCATTCATACATTCAGGCAAAATGCTCTCATAGATAAATTAATTGAAAAACAATATCTGCATTGTTCCTTCATATCCAGTTATTAAGATTTTGTACAAGTTCTGGAGTCATGTTTGTTAAAATGTCCATATCGGCAGGAGGTCAAAATGCAATTTTTGACTTAAACAGAATGTATTTTCTAGATTTGAATTGTGATGTGGGAGTGTCATATATCAATCTGTTCATTTCATTGGTTAAGCAACAAAGAAACTGCTTGGCCCTGATAGGTTAAAACATAGGTGGGAGGAGTAAACAGAACAGAATGCTGGGGGGAAGAGGAAGTGAGCTCAGACTTGACAGCTCTGCTCTCTGGAGCAGAGACGCTATGCTTCCCCTCTCTGGGCCAGACGCCATGAAGCAAGCTGCCAGGTCAGACATGCTGAATCTTCCCCGGTAAGACTGATGCTACACAGTTTATTAGAGATGGGTTGATCGGGATATGAGAATTAGCCTGTAAGGGCTAGAGTTAATGGGCCAAGCAGTGTTTAAATGAATACAGTTTCCGTGTAATTATTTCGGGTGTAAAGCTAGCCAGTGTCCGGCAGGGTGGCAGGACACAGCCCGCCGCTCCTATTACTACAAAATAGCGCCCAGACGTGTGGACAGTTGAATCCACTGAAAGCCTGAGAAAGCTTGGGAAAGAGTAAAGCATGTTTTCTTGGTAGCAGCGATTTCTCGGGTCTGCTCTGCTTGCTAGAAGCAAGCAAGCGCTCTCATCTAAGAGAGGCTTCCTGACTCAGCTTTAGCTGCAAAACCCTGCAGCTCATTAAGAGGTCCTGCCACGAAACACTTAACCGGTGTTGACAAAAAGCTGAACGCATGCTTTTCGGTTTTCAGACATAGCAGGAAAAAAGCTGCGCCGTTTAAAAATACCGGCTTTCTGGGCTGTCCTGCCAGGGCAAACTCTGACTGTTTGAGGCAGGAGGGCCAGCTACAGAGAGAGGACTTGAGTGTTGTCTGTTGCAGCTTGTTTGATGGCAAGGACCTTGAAACACTGTAGACTTGTGGCACTGAATGTGGCTCTGGCCAGTACCTCAGCCACAAGGTTGGAATGGCAGAAAGCTAAGGAATGGGCTACATCTAGCCGGCAAAGCCACGGCTTTAGTCCTACTGAGATTGCTTGGTAAATTAAAGACTCATGTGGTCAGAAAAACAGAGAGAGATACAGTAAAGAGAGCGTCAAAGACAAAGAAAATTTTTAAATAACTTATAGTGTTAAAAATATTTGCAGACTAAACGTCAAAGTTCTTAAAGTAAAAAACAAAGGGGAGAAAGAGTAGTTGGGTGTGGTAGTACTCACCTTTAATCCCAACACTTGGGAGACCGAGGTAGATTGACCTCGTAGTTGAACTCTGTGACTTCAAGGTGTGGTAGAACACACCTTTAATCTGCCTCTGGGAGGACCTCTGAGAGTTCATGGACAGCCTGGTCTACAGAGTTATTCCAGGTCAAAGATATACAGAAAATATAAAATAAAAGTAAAAATAAACGAAATAGAGGTCAAAATAAAGCCGTACAAAGATGGAAAATACACAGAGAATCTTGATACTGTATGCTATTATTCTCTCTTTAAATTGTTTGAATGCTGAGAAAAGAGCAACAGCTGCTAAAAGATATTTGTTCATAAATGCTGCTGAACTAATCCAACATAGATATTTTGAAAATGCTGGGTGGCCGGCAGGGTGGCGGGACACAGCCCGCCGCTCCTATTACTACAGAATTGTCTTTTTTCCTTTCGTTCTATCATTCATTCTTTCCTTCCTTCCTTTTTTCTTTGAGACAGGGTTTCTCTGTGTAGCCCTTGATGTTCTGGAACTAGCTCTTGTAGACTAGGCTGGACTCAAACTCAGAGATCCTACTGCCTCTGCTGAGAGCTGGGATTAAAGGCTCGTGCCACCACTGCCTGGTTAGATTTGAATTATCATTGCTTAATTTTGTAATTATTTTTCCCACCTTCCTATGCTGAAATGACTTTTTTCCCCCATTGCTGGGCAAGCCAGTGCCTTGTATAATATGCTAAGCATTGATTTAGTGTGGAGCTCTGAAAATGGGCTTTTGATGAAATGAAATGCGGCTCTGTTTTCTCTTTGTTTTGGATATGTGCCTGGCTGTCGGTGGGATTCTTCTTTTTTTTTTTTTAAAAAAAATTTACTTAATTTTATGTGCATTGGTGTGAGGGTGTCAGATTCCCTGGAATTGAGTTACAGACAGGTATGAGCCACCATGTGGGTGCTAGGAATTAAACCTAGTCCTTTGGAAGGCAGTTAGTGCTCTTAACCATTGAGTCATCTCTTCAGCTCCTGTATGTGTGATTCTAATGACACAAAAATTGCCTCTGTATGGGCAGTATTCTCTGTCTTTTAATAGAGCCTAGAAATGAGGTAGATATAAAACATGTGTAAAGAAACTCCCCTGTGTCCTGGTCAGCTTTACGGACTTAGAAGATGATGCTTCTGATGGAACAGGTAGGAAAGTGTCTTTTAGACAGTGTGTTTCAGAACAACTTCAGAATTGAGGGCAGAATATCTTTAACTCCAAGGTGAAGTTTGCCCATCTCACAAAGTGGTTATTGTATCTAGATTCAGGGGCTGTTTTATGGAGAGTTGTGAAACTAAAGTGTTCTTGTGTCTGACCCAGCACTCAGTTCACACTTTGGAAAGGTGGTAGAATGACTGACCCGTTTTCCTTCTGGACAGATCTCAAGACCAGAGAATGGCAGGTGAACAGAAGCCCTCAAGCAACCTCCTGGAGCAGTTTATTTTATTAGCCAAGGGTACCAGTGGCTCAGCTCTTACCACTCTCATCAGCCAGGTGCTGGAGGCTCCTGGAGTCTATGTGTTTGGAGAACTGCTGGAGTTGGCCAATGTTCAGGAGGTAAGGATAGTTTTCAGACAGTCTTTCTGTGCTATATTCTTCTCATTCTCCAGGTCTCCAGCGAATTTTAACATTGGTACCCTCTTATTTGGAATTGGTGGAGAGGAGATCAGGGATAATGTCTTAGAGCTCTTTTATTCAGTGTTCCCTTAAAGTGAATAAAACTAGATTGTGTTGTTCATTGTGTGAAAGATAGTAAGACAATCCCCATGATCTAGACACAGACAGTGTTGTTTTATTGTTGCAGTCAGTTTTGGGTCATTGTACATAGTTCCACTGAGCCACATTCCCAGCCGACCTGATTTTATTTTGTTAATTGTAAGGATTTGTTTGTTGTTTGTTTTTTGTTTTTCAAGAGAGGGTTTCTCAGTGTAAACTTGGCTGTCCTGGAACTCACTTTGTAGACCAGGCTGACTTCAAACTCATGGAAATCTCCCTGCCCCTGCCTCCTGAGTGCTGGGATTAAAGGTGTGCACCACCACTGCCTGGCCTAATTGTAAGTTTTTATTTAACGTAACTCTTGCTTGTTATACTTATAGTAAGGTCTGTGAGGGCAGAGTCGTTTAAGCTTACCATGGCTTCCTTGGGCTGACATGTAGTAGACTTTGAGTAAAGATTCAGTCAAAGCCAGGCAGTGATAGCACATGCGTTTAATCCCAGCACTCGGGAGGCAGAGGCAGGTGGATCTCTCTGAGTTCCTAGACCAGCCAGGTCTACAGAGCAAGTTCCAGGACAGGCTCCAGAGCTATTCAGAGAAACTCTACAAAACAAACAAACAAACAAACAGAAAGATTCAATCAATAATTTTTTGAGGAAGATTTGAGAGTTAGGCTTTTTGTTTAGTTTTGGTTTTTTTGAGATTGACTCTTGTGTTTCCTAGGCTGGCTTTGATCCTGCTTCCACCTACCACGTGCTGGAATTATGGGAGTGTCCTTGACTAGGCTCTTTTTCCAATAGGAAAGCTGACTAGCTGAAATGTGTTTCTTCAGATTCCTGAATGAACATGCCAAGTAATTTTTTTTTGTGATTGTTGAGAACTGGCTAAGAAGAAATGGATGGAAAACAAGCTGGCAAGACCTTACAGACTTAGCCAGTCAGAGAAGTTTTGGAGTATCTGCATTAAAGATCTAGCTAACTTTGTAATTGTATGAAAAGTAGGTGCTAGATTCAATGTTCGTTACTGAATCTCTTCTACTCTGGTCCTGAGACTTGAGGATGTTCATGATAACTCGAAAGGGCAGCTTTGGGCATGTAAGGATGCTAGCATTCTCACATTGGAGCTTACTGGGGCTTAGCAAATCTCCTTTGCCTGCCTACTCTTTCTGTTGTTCCTGTTTGAGCCAGGAATAAACTAGTTGCTTGTCAGAATTCTGAAATTATGGATGCAATTGTTGGAACTCTTTTTTAGATAGCTAAAATAGAATAATGTTGTCCCTGTTTTGCTTTATGGGGTTTGGTAAGTGGGAAGAGATGGTGAGTGTGTGTGTCTTTGAGGATTGAACATACAGTGTTCTGCATGCTGAACAGGTACTCAGACACTGAACTATGTGCAAGTCTTCCTTTTACTTTTATTTTGAGCCAGGGTCTTGCTGAGGCCCCCAAGCCAGTAGCTCAGCCTGACCTTGAGCTCATCATCTCCTTCCTTTAGCTTTATAAGCATCAGGGATCATAAGCCTGAGCTGTGTGATACAGCTCAGCTACTCTTTGCATTTTTTTCCCATGGATGTCATTTTGCCATCCCATGACATAAGTGAAATAAATTAATGAACATTTTTATTTGGCTCAGGATGATAACTCTGTTCCAGTATAGCCATTCTGTCACACCTTACACTGTTCTAGGATGGCCAGGGTTCACAGTTCATATTTAGTGCTGAAATTTGGAACTAGTCATGCAGTTTGTTTTAGTGGGTGCCACCATACTAAATTGGGGGCTGGCAAGATGGCTCAGTGGGTAAAGGTGGTGGCGTATAAGCCTGATGATCTGAGTTTGATCTCTGAGAACCTTCATAAAGGTGGGAGGAGAAAATGAACTCCACAAAGTTGTTCTGTGATCATACACATGTGCACTGCATACATAACCACACATACATGTCATACACATGTCATGTGCAGCAACAGTTGGTATGTAGACAGGATCACCACACTCTCTTGTTTTTTCTTTTGAGACGAGCTCTCATTCGCAGCTCATCCAGGCCGACTTTGACTCAGTGGTAACAGGGTGGTGTTGAGCTCCTGATCCTGCTGCATCCACCTGAGGAGTTACATTTATGCAGCATGGATTGAACCTAGCTCTGTGTGCATGTTAGGCAAGACTCCCAGCCTTCGGTATTTGTTTTAAGGCAGGGGAGATCCCGAGAAGACTTGATGCTCCTGGTGCATAGAGCTTTGTGGTGGAGTGGCTGGCAAAGGGGCAGAGAGAGAGGAAGAAGAAGCTACTTGAACATCTTATATGTTGTGCAAAATGTCTTCCCGAGGAAAGAAGAAGATTCCCTTTTGAACTCAAATAGTCTTGTTTAGTTTTTCTCCAAGAATCAGAAGTGGAAAGGACCTTAGGAAATACCTAATAAAATAGTACAGAAGAAATGACCATGAATGACATCCTTGACATTTGGTCACAAGTCCTCTATAGAATATTGTAGTGAAGCTGGGTGGTGGTGGCGCACACCTTTAATCCCAGCACTCAGGAGACAGGCAGGTGGATTTCTGTGAGTTCGAGGCCAGCCTGGTCTACAGGACAGCCAGTGCTGTTTCACAGAGAAACACTGTCTTGAAAAACCAAAACCAAAAAGAAAGAAAGAAAAAAAAGCCTATTGTAGCGATTAGTGGAAATTTGTTTTGTGATGAACTTTTCCTTCCTCAGCTTGCAGAAGGAGCTAATGCTGCGTACTTGCAGTTGCTGAACCTGTTTGCCTACGGAACGTACCCAGATTACATAGGTGAGTTGGCTAAGACCCTGCAGAAGATCTGAAGCTCGTGGTAACTGCCAGCTGTTTGTAGGGTGGTAGAGTTATGTGTGGGTGTGGGCAGGGTAAGCAAGTCTAATTACTGATGTGACCATATCTCCATCTTCTGTGCTCCGAAGGTAACTTCACAAAAGCATTTCCCTGATAACCTTTAATGTCCTAGGTGTTAAATGGGGATTATGTGTGTGTGTGCATCAGTGAACAGAGGCCTGTATATCTCCCAGATCAGTGTCTTGAGCAGTAGTGTTTACAGGGCACTCAACTAGCAAAATAATCAAGTGTTTTTTTGAGACAGGGTCTCACTTTGTAAGGTGGCATGGAACTCAATATACAGAGCAGGCTGGCCTTGAACTCAGATACTCCTCCCTCTGTCTCCCGAGTGCTGGAACTAAAGGCACACTTCATCACACCTGCCAGTTCAGTGTTTTAAATGTTATCTAAAAGTCTTTGAAGGTCTGGTGAGATAGCTCAGCAGGTAGAGGCACCTGATAGGATGCCCGACTGATGGCTTGTGTTCAATTCCTGGGACCCACATGGTGGAAGGAGAGAACTGACCTCTGCAGGTTGTCTCTGTGGTATGTGCAAACACACACACACTCACACACACATATACATTTTTAAGAAAAAAAATCTTGTTTTGCTTTCTTTGTTTTGTTGAGATAGGGTTATGTGTAGCATGGGCTGGTCTTGAACTCAAAACTTTCCTGCTCCATTCTCTTGAGTGCTGAGATTATAAGAATGAACCACCATACCCAGCTTGAATGTTCTCCAAAATAAGATTACTATATTGAAGAAAATCTGGAAAATAAGAAAACATTATAAACCATGAAGTTGCCCTTAGCATTATGATGCTGGGTGTTTTTCCTCCTTTATGCTTGTTTGGTGTTATGTAGGTGTAATTAGATTGTGTGTGCAGTCTCATTCCTTGCCTTTCCCAGGCCTTTGTCCAATCTATAGTTAAGATATTTAATTTTTTAAAATTTTTATTGCTTTATAAATAATACAATTCAAAATTTCCACTTTCTCCCCTCCTCCCATTTCCCTCCCATTCCCCCACTCACCCTCCCCCCCCTTTAATTTTTTTTTTTTTTTTGGTTTTTCGAGACAGGGTTTCTCCATAGCTTTTTGGTTCCTGTCCTGGAACTAGCTCTTGTAGACCAGGCTGGCCTCGAACTCCCAGAGATCCGTCTGCCTCTGCCTCCCGAGTGCTGGGATTAAAGGCGTGCGCCACCACTACCAGGCTTTTTTTTTTTAAAGTCAGAGTTTTGCTATGTTGCTCAGGCTGACTTCAAACTCTGGGTCCTTCTGCCTAAACCTCCCAATTTCTCATCTTACAGATATGTGCCATCATGTCTACATTCATTTTTACTATTTCACAATAAACCACTATACCACTGCGTTCCTAGCTCATTTGAATGTTTTTATTTTAATTCACTTATATTTTTGCTAATTTTTTTCATACAATATATTTTAATCATATTCTTTCTCCTCCAACTCCTCCCAGATCCTCTCCACCTCCCTACCCACCCAACTTCATGCTTTCTCTCTCTCTCAAAAAGAAAAAAGTAAAAATAATAAGAGAAAATAATAAAACAAACAAAAAGCAAAAAGAACCTCTGAAAAAAACAAGCCCATGGAGTCCATTCTGTGTTGTCTCACTACTCCTGGGCATGGGGCCCACCCTGGGGTACGGCTGATACACTCAGTGACACTCCGCTGGAGAAAACTCATTTTCCCTTCCCCAGCAGGTATCAGTTACAAATAGCTCCTTGGTTAGGTGTAGGAACTTGTGTCTGTCTCCCCTGTCAGTGTTGAGGGTGCGGGACCTTGTGTCTGTCTCCCCTGTCAGTGTTGAGGGTGCGGGACCTTAAGATGGCTCAGTAGGTGACAGCACTTGGTTCAAGGCTGACAACTTCTGTTCAGTTCCTGAAGCCCTAGTGAAAGGAAAGAACTGACTCTGGAAAGTTGTTCTCTGACCTCCACATGCACACTGTAGCACGACTGTGCTCACACTCACACACACATTATACACACCCACACAGTAATAGTAAATAAAATATTAAGAAACATTAAATAGTCAGGAATGAGGTGCTTGCAGGCTTAAATATTACCTTTATTTCTAAGTAATTCTTTTTGGCTTTCCTAGTTTCATCTTCCTTTCATCTCCTCTCTTTCTTCTGTCTCTTCTTTTGACAGTATAAAAGTAGACTGGGACTCAAGAGTCCTGCCCCTGTTTCCTTGGCATCGTCCTCTCCACTGGCCACTTCTACTTATTCTGTGTTGCTGTCAGATTGAACTGTTTGCCACTCTGGTACATGACATTTCTCTGACCTGCTCTTTGTCGCTGTCTAAGGAGGCAGCATTGCCTGGATTCTGGAACCAGACTGCCTGCATTAGATTCTAGATCCACTTCTAGTTGTGTGTCTTTTAGCAAATTAAATGATCACATGTGTGCCTCAGTTTCCCTGTCTATACAATGAGTGTAATTATATAAGCCTTGTTTGTTTGTTTTGTTTTATATTTTGAGACAGAGTTTCTTTGTGTAGCCCTGGCTATCCTGGCACTTGCTCTGTAGGCCAGGCTGGCCTCGAATTCACAGAGATCCTTCTGCCTCTGCCTCCTAACACTTTTGTAAGTCTTTAAGCTAAATATTTCAGGATTTAGAATTTAGTAAATTTAAAAAGGTAACGTGGGGCTGGGGAGGTAGCAGTGAAGAGCACATGTTGCTTCTGCAGATGACTGGAGGTCAGTTCTCAGCACCCACATCAGGCAGCTCAGTGCTCCTTATAACTCCAGTTCTAGGGGTCTAGTGCTTCTGGCTCTAAAGGCACCTGTACATATATGCAGATACCCACATATAGACATACTCACATAATTAAAAATAATACAAATATTTTTAAAGAAAAGTAGTGTGGTGGTGTTGCACGCCTTTAATACCAGCACTTGGGAGTCAGAGACAGGAGGGAGGTGAGTTCGAGGCCAGCCTGGTCTACAAAATGAATTCCAGGACAGCCAGGGCTGTAACACAGAGAAACCCTGTCTTGAAACCAGAAAAAGGGTAATGTGATATATGTGCCTTTTTCTGTAATCTTATGGGATGTGGGCAACAAAACAGATGAATATTCACAAGTAGGATAAAAAACTAGTATAGGTTTAAGGGACGAATTGTTGTTTGATGTCTTTCAACATTATGTTTAAGAAAAAAAAAATCCAGCCAGATGGTGGTGGGGCACTCCTTTAATCCCATCTCTCTGGGAGGCAGAGGCGGGTGGTCTCTGAGTCTAGTTTAGCCTGGTCTACAGAGTGAGTTACAGGATAGCCAGGACTACATGGAGAAACCCTGTCTTGAAAAACCAAAAATTGGTTTACTAAAACTGTGCTCATCCCTCAAGGTTCATCTCAAACTCTTCTTCCATGAAACCTTCATTTTTGTGGTTTTGCATCTTCCAAATGAGATTGTATTTGTTTGTTCTCTCTTTCTCTGTCCCCCCTTTTCTTCTTTCTTCCTTTATTCTCTTTTTTTGTCTTCTCTATCCTCATAACTATCTCTTCTGGTAGTTTGTATCTTTCTTTTGGTAGTTTTACCTTTGGATTTGTAGCTATAGCAACATCCAATTGCAAGACTGAGACTGGACATGGTGACTTACACCTGTAATCCAGCACTTGAGAGGCAGAGGCAAAAGCAGGTGGATCAGGAAATCAAGGTCATCCTTCACTGCATAATGAGTGTCAGGTCAGCCTGTGTTACCTAAAATCCTGTCTCAACCCTTTTTCCCTCAAAAAATCAACAATAAAACAAAGCAAAACAAAACAAACCTGAGGACACATCCAGGGTTATTGAATTGTGTACTCCACATAGTTGGTGCTTCTGGAGTTGTGTGGTGCAGCTCCCAACATAGCCGAGAGTTTATTCATCCTCGACTCCCTGATTCTCCTTGTAAGACGTGTGCATTGCACATAACATGCTCACTGAGCTTCACAAGGGCACAACACTATTCCATTAAGATAGTCGGTCACGTCATTTGTTTGTTCATGTCTAGCTCTGATACTAAGTTCCTGTCTTTGCTTTCTGGAAGCACATGGTCTTCCAGAGAAGGTAGGGCTGTGATGGGGAGTGTAAGTGCGCAGTCATGACAGTGATCTAGTAGTAGATTTGGTGGGGGAGTTGATGAACTTATCATAAAAATAAATCCTAATTTTATTTTGTGTCTTGATTCTTGTGGTGGGTGGGACCGAGCAGCCAACAAGGAGAGCCTGCCAGAACTGAGCGCAGCTCAGCAGAACAAGCTGAAACATCTTACCATCGTGAGTTTGGCATCAAGAATGAAGGTACTGTCCAAACCTTTCCTGTCTTCATCTGAACCCCGGCTCAGGTGTCTTATTGCCATCAGTGAAAGAACTTGCAGCTAGTAATATCCTAAATGCATGAAATGTACTTGGCAACTAAAATGTGTGGACAGTCACTCCCCATTCTGTTTTGGAAAAGCAAGCCCAGCAGTGACTGATGCATCATGTCTCTCTTCTGGCATGCTATGGGGCTTCATGCAGGTTAAGAGGAGCCTGCTACCTAAATGCTCTTAAAAGGTGTCTTTTTGACTGTTTTTGTTATGTGATACCGACCCTTACTATGTGGTCAAGGCTGTTGAACTCACTATGTAGCACAGGTTGACCTCACAATCATGGCAATCCTCCTGCCTCAGCTTCCCACATGCTAGGCTACGTGTGTGTCACACTATACCTGGCCTTAGTAAGGCTTCTTGCAGTAAGCTAACAGCTTCCTGATTCCCTGGTGCACTACATTGATTGCACTCATGCTGGGGGAAAGACTTGCTGTGTTGGGCTGAGTGGAGTTTAACTGATTTGTGATACTGGGGATTGGATTCAAGGCTTGTGCATGTGAGGCAAATACTTTCTATCACTGAGCCACACCACTAGTCCAGAGAGATACAGTTCTTTTTGTTTTGTTTTGCTTTCCTTTCTCTCTTTCTCTTTTTTTCTCCCTCCCTCCTTCCTTTCTTTCTCTTTTTTCTTTCTCTCCCTCCTTCCCTCTCTCTCTCCCTCCCTCTCTCCCTTCCTCCTTCCCTCCTTCCTTCCTTTCTCTTTTTTCTTTATTTCTTTCTCTCTTTCTCTGTCTCTATCTCTTTCTCTTTCCGTCCCTCTTTCTTTTCTTTTCTTTCTATAAAAGGTTTCTTTGATCTGTAAACTAGGCTGGCCTTGAACTCAAAGAGATCCACTTACCTCTGCCTCCTGAGTATTGGGATTAAAGGTATGCTCCTGCCTGGCAAGATAGATACCTGTTCTGTTTTTCTTTGGGATTTTCAGGGTTAACCGCATTAATTGAATTTTTTCCTTATCTGCTAACTTTGTGTTTATTTAATTTTCATATGCCAACATTAGGACTTATCCTGTCAAATTCCACCATATCATAACTGCTGGTTCTCTGCCTCAGCCAGTTTAGAAGAAGCCTTGCAGCCAGTAGCTTACAGCTTTTAACAGAGAAGGGCCAGACTCCATTAATGTATAGTTGGTTTTGGCTTACCCCCTCCTTATTTGTGTCTTGCTATGAGAGTATGCCTGTGATAAGTTTGCTTTTCTCCTCTGTAATTAAGAGTTGTGTGTTTGTTCCTTGATTGTCTTTTCAGTTATCTAATCACAGATTAGGTTTCTGGTCGCCAGCCCCGTATTTCAGGTGCAAAGCTCCTCTTCCCCTTTTCATCCTTTCCTCCCTTTCTCTTGTTCTGGAGATTGAACTCCGGGGTTGGAACTCAGTGCCTGTGCATGTTTGTCTGGTGCTCCACCACTGTGCTATACTCGTGGCCTAGTCGGCCCTATTTTCCAGGGGAATCGGGGCACAAGGACCTTTTTCTTTTCCTAGTCATGGACCTCTTAAGCATGGTAAAGAGTAGGAAGACTGTCTTCTTCTTGTCTTTTTTTTTTTTTTTTTTCCCGAGACAAGATTTTTCTGTAGCTTTGGAGCCTATCCTGGAACTAGCTCTTGTAGACCAGGCTGGCCTCAAACTCACAGAGATCCACCTGCCTCTGCCTCCCAAGTGCTGGGATTGTGCGCCACCAACACTTGGCCAGGAGTAGGAAGACTGTTTTCTTCTCTCGAGGCCGATCATTTTATACCCATCCATCCCCCTGGAGAGCATGCTTTAATCTCTAGGAAACCCTTCTAGGTGTTCTTGCTGTGTTTCTCTTCTGTATTCGCCTTCCTCTTGCCTGCTTCTCCTTTATTTCTAAACTAGTTCTGATATCTCAGGGTTTATAGAATATATATGTTTAGATACTCTCTTTTTTAGTATGAGGGGCTGTTACTGGAGATTTGATGTAGGTTATAAGAGTTTGAGAAATAAACACAAACTTCAGGATCCACTGAACTGCCCAGCTCTACTGGCCTCTGTAGGTAGTAGATGTGCTGGCCTGCGAGGCGATTGGTTTTTGTTGTTGTTGGTGCTGCTGCTGCTGCTGCTGCTGCTGGTGGTGGTGGTGTGTGTGTGTGTTTGTTTTGTTTTGCTATGCCTCTACTGTACTGGGTAAGCCCTGTTTGAAGCTTGCAGCCGTTCAGCATTTTATGCAAAGTCTTCAAGCCTCCATAAGGTGGCAGTGTAGTGAATACTGAGTATTTCTCTTTGCTGTGGAAGGAGTGTTTAGCATCTGTCAGAGGATGGGTGTGGAAGGGGGGAGCAGAGAGCTAGGAAGGTGCTTCCTTGGGTGCTGTGGATCTTGTTTGGGTGTCACAGGTTCCACAGTTTATTTATCCATCTCCTGTTGTCTTAGATATTGATGATTACCACTGGCCTGCATTGCCTAAGCACAGAGAGACAGCTATTGCCTTGTGGGTAATACTTGAATTTTTTTGTTTCTTTGTAGTGCTTGCCAAGTGTTTTTTCTAACTGTCATGTGACCTATCCACAGTGTATCCCCTACTCTGTGCTGCTGAAGGACCTGGAAATGAGGAATCTCCGGGAACTAGAAGACCTTATTATTGAGGCAGTCTACACGGACATCATCCAGGGCAAGCTGGACCAGCGAAACCAGCTGCTAGAAGTGGATTTCTGCATTGGCCGTGACATCCGAAAGAAAGATATCAACAATATTGTCAAGACCTTGCACGAGTGGTGAGGCTGGGAGATGGAGGGGGGCTTCTCGTACGCCCTTTGTGTCTCTCTTTACAAAACTGTGGCTTTCAGAAGTCAGCCAAGGGTTTGTGATAGGCCTTGGGGCAGCTGGGAAACTGAGGCGCTAGGACATGGAGACTGAAAGTGGGGCTTCATTTCTAATGACAGCTGTGTGGCATTAGGCATCATTTCAGGCTTCCTTGTGCCTGAGTTGTAAAACTGACTTTAAATGTAGGAGGGCTGTGTAACAGTGGGCCATAAAATACTCATGTGGAGATGCAGGTAGGATCTCTGCCTCCTGGCTGTGTGGCACTGAGTCTGCACCTTCCAAACATAAACTCAGTTTGGCCAAGCTCAGGAAGTAATGTTTGTCAGTAGCACGTCAGCTAGTTAGTGCTGGTGGAACGTCATGAGGGCTATATTAAATGGGCTTTTGTGACTTGGAACACAGGCGCATAGCATAGGTCATAATTGTCTGGGTGGCACACACCTGTAATCTCACCTCTCAGGGTGCTGAGGCAGAAGGATTATGAGTTGGAGGCCAGTTGGAGACTCTAATTCCCAAACAACCTCCTGCCCAAAAAAGTAAGTGAATTTAGGAAAAGAACTGGGACTTAGGGATATAGTTTTATGTTAGTAGAATTTGATGTTTGCAAAAGTGATTACATGTTCTGCAAGGATTTGCTATGAGGTTGAAATGATTTGGTGCTTATAAAGCCAGTGCTTCTTAGGGAATCGTGAGGAAGTTTGGAGGGAGAGAACATTATTGGGAGTGGGGAGGCTCACAGCATGCTGTGTGTCATTACGCAGAGTGGACAGCTTTGTGCTGGGAGATAGGGAACCTTGCTTTGTTTTTGTTTTTGTTTTGGGGACAGGGCCTTGTTCTCTAATCCAGGGTTGCCTGGAACTGTGTGTCCCAGGTTCCAGGGATACATGGTTTAGATCAAGTTTAAGATTTGCCCTAAACTCTGATTTGCCCGACTCTGCCTCCCAAGTGTAACCACACCCAGATTTTTCTTCTTTTAAGATTTATTTATTAGTGACACACCCCTTTAATCCCAGTACTCAGAAGACCGAGGCAGGCAGATCTCTGTGAGTTGGAAGCCAGCGTTTACAGAGTGAGTTCCAGAATAGCCAGGGTTACACAGAGAAACATATGCATACACCTTTTCTTTCTGTCCCAAGAAAGAATGTATGTATTCATTTTTATTTTATAAGTGTCTTACTTGCATGTATAGAAGTACACTGTGTTTCGCTGGTGCCTGTAGATGTCAGAAGGGGATATCAGAGCCCCTGAAGCTGGAATTATGGATGGATGTGAGCGTGTCCATGGGTGCTGAGAATTGAACTTGGCTCCTCTGTAAGAGCAACAAGTGCACTAACCATTGAGCCATCACTTTAGCCACTGAAAGAGACTCTCAGAACTCCTATTTAGATGTTAGAGGTCAGTTAGAAACAAGAGTTATTGTCCTGAGAGATAGCACAAATATGGCAAAATGTTGACCATATTGAATAGTAGTGGGCGGTATATGAATATTCATTATATTGCTTTTCCAAAATGTTCTTATTTTTGAAACAGGATCTCAGTTTGTAGACCTGGCTGGTGTTGACCAGTCTAACCTTGAACTCAGGCCTGCCTTTGTTTGCCTCTGCTTCCTGAGTGTTGGGATTAAAGGCTTATGTCACCGAGCCCAGCCTGTTTTTAAAAATTTTAAATGAAAAGTGGGAAAATAAAAGTGAGAAGTTGTTGATAACTAGGAAATAACGTCAAATTCTGAGGACAAAGGCAATCTCTAAAATAGCATGTGTTTAGAAAATGTATTTTTTTCTCTTGTAGAAAGGGACCAGCCAGGGTTACCTGTAGAGTTTGTCCCTCCTTCCCTCTTTTTAGTCTGTACCACTGTTTCTTACGGGCTGCGAAGACTGGAAGCTAGAGCTGTATTCCAGGAAACTCCCCCAGGCCACTGTATCTGTGAACTTGTCTGGAAGGAGAGGGACTGGTACGGCGTCCAGCAGAGGGGTTGTTGAAGGAATTCCCATCAAGTGCTGGGCCTCGGGAGGGCTCGGGCCTCACTGCCGCTCAGGGCTGGTGTTTCCATTGCAGGTGTGACGGCTGTGAGGCAGTTCTGTTGGGCATCGAACAGCAAGTTCTGAGAGCCAACCAGTACAAAGAGAACCACCACCGGACTCAGCAGCAGGTGGAGGCAGAGGTAAAGAGACAGGGACATTTGTTCCTCTCTTAGGGTGTGCCGAGATATGAATTTGCAGTGTTTTTGTCTGTGTCATGTGCTTTCCTGTGAATGCAACAAATAGCCCTTAAACACGCCTGGGGTTTGGTGCTGGAAGGTAGGGATGTGGCCAAGAATGAGCAGGCCTAGATTATAGAACATGTAATTCTCCAGTGTACGCACACTCTGTAGCTGGTGAAGAAAAGAAATGGTGACGATGTGTTTTAAAAATGGGTACAAGGGAGCTGGAGAGATAGGTCAGCAGTTAGGTGGATTCACCGCTCTTGCAGAGGACCTGGGTTTGGCTCTCTGCACTCACATGGTAGCTCATAGTCACCTGGACTCCAGTTCCAGGGGGTCCAATGCCTTCTTCTAGCCTCCATGGCTTGTCCTTGTCCATGTACCCAGACATATGCCCAGGCTCACTCACATACACATAGAATAATAAACATTAAAAAGTATTGAAATTTGAAAGAAGTGTGAGGACAGGGCAAGGTCACCTCTTTCATACCAGTTAATGTGTTAACCAACCGCGTTCTAGGACACTTAGAGCAGACTGATGTGGAGAGAGAGGGCAGAGCTCAGCACCTTGTTCATGGTCTGGTGTCGGGAGCAGGTGCTCATGGCTGAGCTGTGCTTCAGGTGCTTACGGCATCCTCGCCTGAACGGAACACATACATAAAGAACAGAGGTGATCCTGGCACAGCCTCCTGTGTTGTTTCTTCTCTTATGCTTGGCTCAGATCTACAATCGTTTTTATCGATTGAGTAGGTGAAATATATTTTTTTCCCATTTGTCCTTAAATTCCATTGCTCTTCAGAAGGGAGAAACTTGATGTTTTCCTTTCAGATCTCAGAGCAACAACTTTCTGGTGAGTTGTGCCTTCTAGAGCCTCCCTTCGAGTTCAGTCAACCCTATGACAAACTGCCTGAGAAGAAATAACATATTTAAATGTAGTTCGGCGTACCTGGGGGAGACATAATACAACAGTAGCGTTCCACGGTTTTGCAGTGCCCCTGAGCAGCACTCTGGAGGGAGAGGAATGTGGCTTGCAGCATCATGAAGCTTCCCTTCGTTGCATTTGCTTTCGGAATGTATTTTTCTTTATATTTGAATGTGGCTGTGTGTGGTGTTCTGTGGAATATTAATATATAGCTATTGTTACACATTTACAGACTAGGCTGTGTTCCCCTCACGTAGGAATAGAACAAGAGTAAGCGCAATTTTTTATTGTGGAGAAAATCCCTCAGGAGTTCAGTTGTTACAGTTGCTAAAACCATGCCTCCTGGGAACCTCAGAGTGCGATTCTCACCATCTCTCACATCTCCGCAGCCTTTCCTGTGGGCTTGATTCTGTTTGCTCTTTTTGCTTTTACTTGCTCTCTAAAGTCCACCCCAGGCTGGCTCAAGCTTTCTGTCCTCCTGCCTCGGCCTCTTGAGTCCAGGGACTATGGTTACCTATCAACACACCTGCCTGTCTCTTGCACTGCCCTGAGTTCTCCCCGTTCCCTCCCCCTGGGGAGCCCTTCTGTCTCTTGCTTGTCCTTAGGATCTCTGATCTGATAGTACCAGGCTACATTTTGTTAACAGGTACACCCACTGGGAAGTTCCTGATGCCTATGCTTTGAAAAGCTCTGCCAACTCTAGGTTCCCTGGGTGGGGTGGGGCAGAGGCAGCCTCTAGGCCAATTCCTTGAGGAAGGAAGCCTGAAGGGCCCTCGTCAGATTTAGGTCAAAGAAGACACACTTGTGGGAGTACTTGTTATCAAATGGGTGTGAAAGATGGGGGTGCAGATGGTTGGGTACCTTTAGTCTTTGAGACTAAAGTAGGTTTAACTGGTAGACCTGCCTGGGAGGCCATTCTTGGGTCCTGGACGTGGGCATCTGCACTCAGTTCAGTACTGCCTGGCAGAAGCACTAGTTGCCATTGTCTATCTTTCCGCCACCTCCTTTCCTCCCATTGCGTGTATATTTGTGGGTACAGGTGCACAGGCCTGTGGATGCACCTCAGGTGTCATTCCTGAAATGGAGTCTCTCTTTGGCCTGGAAGTCTCCAAGTAGGTCAGGCTGACTGATCAGTGGGGACCAGGGATCTGTCTCTGCCACCTGACCCCTGGGACTGTAAATGTCTTCTGCTATGCTTGGCATTTTGTGTATGGGTTCTGGAATCAAAATCAGGTCCTGTGTTTGCAAGGTATGCCCTTTGCTGATCGTGTTATCTCAGCCAACTAGGTGGCCTTTTTTTTTTTTTTAATACAATGGTACCTGGAGGGACAGCCGTGGGTGCTGGGAACCGGACTCTTATATTTTTGATTGTGAGCCTAGCCTTTAACGGCTGAGCCATCCCTCCAGGCCTAGGTAGACTTTTTTAAAGGAGTTGTAATTTTTATTAAAAGACTATGTATCTATCAATTTACTTACTTATTTTTTAGACATGGTCTCACTATGTAGTCTTGGCTAGCCTAGAACTCACTGTGTAGACCAGTTCAGGGCTGGCCTTGAACTCACATAGAGCTGCCTACCCCCATCTCCCCAGTGTTAGGATTAAAGGTATGTGCCACCATGTCTGGCAAAAGACATTTAAAAAAGATTTTATTTTTACTTATGTATATATTGTGTGTCTGTATGAGTGTATGCCATATGTATTTGGGTGCCTGAGGAGGCCAGAAGAGGTTATCAGATCCCCCGTAACTATGGGATGTTATGAGTTGCCAGATGTGGGTGCTGGGAACTGAACTAAGGATCTCTTGTTGCTTCAGCAAGAGCAACAAGTGCTCTTAACTGTTGAGCCATCTCTCTAACCCCAATCTGAAGAAACTTTTGAGCATAAGTAAAACATATCCCCAAACCTATCCATCCCCAAATCCTGAAAAACATTGAAATCTGAAACACTGCAGGTTCAAGTCATTCCAGACACTGGATGCTCAGCCTTCACAGCGATACTGATTCAGTATGAAACTTGCATCCATTTGATCTGGAAAGCCCGGTCTAAATACATCCTTCACAGATGCTCCCAGGGTGCAGAGGTAAACGAAGGCTGTTTATACCAAACACTGGTTCTTAAAGTAGAAACGTGTGGGCTGGGGAGATGGCCCAGCAGGTAAGGGTGCTTGCTGCTCTTCCAGAGGATTCACAACTACCTGTAACTCCAGCTCCAGGGAAGCCGATGCCCTCTTCTGGCCTCTGGGGCCATCTTTCTAGCTCCTAGTTCCATGTTTTTTTTGCTGAACTCATTTCCATTTCATTTATGAACAGCCCGTGTGTCTTCCTCTGGGTTTCTGAATATCATTTTAGATTTTGTTGCAGAGGATTTGGGCCACTTCTTTAGGTGGTCCTTAGAGTGAGAACAGGACTTGGTGAGTTTCAGGTTTGCAGGTACAGGCAGGTCACACAAGTTCTGTTTCTCCTTCTAGGTTAGCAACATCAAGAAGACACTCAAAGCAACAGCATCCTCCTCAGCTCAGGAAATGGAACAGCAGCTGGCTGAACGGGAGTGTCCCCCTCATACTGAGCAGAGGCAGCCAACTAAGAAGATGTCCAAAGTGAAAGGTCTGGTCTCCAGCCGCCACTAGGGCCGGCTGGGGCAGCTGGCACTCACCAGGCCTGGGTCAGGTGGGGAGGGGACACCCAGGCCCTATTCCTCCCCTCTCTAGCTGCAGTGAGTTCCAGACCTGCCCACCCCTCACCAGTACCTCCCCATCCATTGGTACCATTGCGGAAAACGATTGCTCCTCCTTCGCCTCCCTTCCTAGTTGTTCCCTTCAGACTCAGGGGCTCAGCGGATGCCATCCCAACAGGGTCCGACACTGCCCAGCTTCCCTCCAGGGGTTCCTGTCTCTGTGTATGGGCTCCCCCCCCCCAGTTGTTCTCTTGCTCCATGTCATTTTGTCAGGCTGGTCCTAAGCTGGAGGCAGTTTACCCAGTCCCGAGGGATGACTGTGGAGGAGGCTCCTCTCTGAGTGAAGAGGGGGCCGTGCTTCTCTAGCCCCACGTACCACAGTACCCACAATGGTGCAAGTGTCTCTAGTCAGGTAGCCACGGTCCCCCCTCCTGCCTTACCCCTGTTGGCAGTGCCAGTTCAGGCCATGGAGGGATGTGGTGCTGGGCTCTGTTTACTAACCCTTTGGGTTTTCAACCTCTTCAGCCCAGCCAGGATCTCTCCTCAAGTTGGGAGCTCTGGGCTGACTAACCTCTGGTATCTGAGTATGAGTGGAGGGTGGCAGAGGTATTTCTCCTGCTTGGTGTCCTCTGCCGGCCACTCCTCCTGCTGTCCCTGACTGCTCAGCCTTGATTTGGCACCTAGGCCCAGCTGCCCACTGGGATTGTCTGCCAATATTTGCTCTCCTGAGATCTTTCATGCCTCCTGGCCATCCCTGGGGTAGGAATGGTGGTGCCGAAGCTCCTCAGATTGGTGAAGGACCATTGCTGCTTCTTTCTCCTTCCTTCCTGCCCCTCCTTGGCTGGCAATCCAGAGCCCTCTGATGACATACTCCTGACCAGAGAAAAGGACTTGACTAGACTTTCTGAACTTGAACAGTTTCAGGTTATATTTTAATTTTTTTTTGTACAGGTTGATTCTAATACATTTCAACATGCCTTTTTCTCCCTTTGTGTCAATATTTGTTATAGTCTAATCGCCGGGGATTTCTCACCTGGTTGGAGGGTGTGTTTTGTGTGTGTGTGTGTGTGTGTTTATTTTCCTTATTTTCCTAAGGGGAGGTGGAGGCCCTGAACTGATTTAAACTTCATTGAGAAAAAAGCACATTTTAGAAAAAAAACAAAATAACAGAAGTGTAGATTTGACATCTGTGACTGTGGATTATGGGGCTGTACAGGTGGGTTTGGAGAGCGGTAGTTTGGGTGACGTAGAGACCGAAACTCTGTTTTAGTAGCATTGGTACAAAGTGGGTTGATCCAGTGTTAAAAGTATTGTTTTCCTTTTATGCTGGTCCGTGTGCTCATATGACACTGTGCCCAACAGAGGTTAAGGTGGATTCCCCACGTGTGTTTGATGAATTCCTGCATTGTGTCTCTGTGGAAGAGGGGTCCTGTTATTAAATAAATGTGGCGCTCCCAGCATCCCATATCCTCACTGGAAATTCATTCCTAAGGTCTTGGAGGCATCCTGGGATGAAACACATCCACACTGATTTCTCCACCAGGTCCTTTGGGTGTTGGTATTCTAATGGGATACATTTTAGGTAACGTTGGGGAAATATGTACTTCTCAGAAACCCTCAGATACAGAACATCTCCCTGCTTCATAGATTTTTTCCCCATTACCCTTTCTAGACCTCAGACAGGGACGCACTGTGAGAAGCTACTGCTTGTTCTTCTTTCCTCCACTGACGAGTCCTTTAGGAAATGGGATTTGTTTATTTTTCATTTAATTTAAAAACTTTTTTCAAGACTGCGTTTCTTTGTATAGTCTTGGCTATCCTGGAACTCGCTCTATAGACCAGGCTATCCTGGAACTCGCCCTACAGACCAGGCTGGCCTGGAACTTAGAGATATGCGCCACCACTCCCAGGCAGGAAATGGGGTTCGTGTGCCACAGTCTTGGCAGTCCGTCTCTCTAAGGATCATCTTCCGGCTTGCTGCATCCTGGAAGTGATGCTGATGACAATACACTGGTAAAGTTCTGGCCGAATGTTCCCACCTCAACTCAGTCCCTTTCCAACCTCTTGACATCGGTAAGGGTATTATTGCTGCTACACTGGAGGAAACTCAGAGATTCAAAGGGCCCTGGTGGTAAGTGACAAAAAAGAGGACTCCCAGAGTCTAAACTTCATGTGACATACCGTTACCTTGTTGTGACATTGTAGTTTACAGCCTGCCCCCAGCTGACCCTTGGTTTTGCTTGTTACTCTGAGGACTTGTCTTTAAACCAACAACCAGGCTGAGACTCCAGAGTTTTATTTTAAAACAGGCAGCAGTTGTTTGAGTTTTACTGAGGGACCCATCATTCTACCTAAGGTATTTGCATGTCAAGTCTAGCAGGCTTTGGGCATTTGGTTGCACCTTCATCTTCTGGGGGTTCTTTGTGTAGCTACAAGTGTCTGTCTACTCTGTAAGCTTTTTACTAGGAACCTGTGCTTGTGTTTGAAGTACTCCTTTATATGCTTACTTAGGGCAGTAGGAGCTTTAAAATATAAGTTTGTTTAGAGTGAGACATCTGCAGAGCAAATCATTCTTAAATCGTGCTGTACTGAGCTCATAGCACTACACTGAGACCAAGCACATCCACAGACCTCAGCTACAAAACGAGACCTTCGCCCATTCTGCCTTCTTTCAGAGGTGACTCAAGGTAGAATTTGTCTTCCCCATATTTTGTCCAGTGTGTCTTTGGCAAGAGCTGATGTCTCATGATCAGGCCCATGGCCGTCGTGATGTGACAGTCCTGTTGTCACAAAGGTTCTCCGGAAGCAGCTTCGTAACTTCTCTCACGTCTTCCATCTTGTACATCATATGATCTCAAATTAACCTGCTTGATGCGTCTTACAGAATTATAATACCTTTTTCTCATACCAACCAGCCACTGGCTGGATGCAGCAACAGCAGCCTGCCCACCATTTTTGACCTCCTTAAGCAGATATTTTTTGAAACAAGGTCTTGCTGTGTAGCTTATAACTCACACCCTCCTGCCTCAGCCTCCCTTCCACGTGCTGGGATCGTAGGTGTGCACCACCATGCCCAGGTATATATAGGTGGATCTTCTAAGTTTGTGTTAACTAAGTAGGCTGTCTCTGACTGTGCGTCACTAGCATAGCTAACAGTTCACGGTCAGATTGGCCCTTACATGAGAGGTGAGAATGAAGTCAGTGATGGGGAAGCGAGACGAGGGAGGCCCACTCTTGCCTTCTCTCCAGCACATCTTGCTGTGGGTCACAGCAGAGGTCGTCATCCCTCCGTTCAGTGCAGCTCTGTTCTCTCCACCCTGACTGGGTCTTCAGAGCTGTCGGGCCGTCATACGGTGCTCAAGTCGGCTGGTTCTTGTTTCCTAGGACTGTTAGGAAGTTTCACTGGGGATCCAACCCGGGTCCTCTGGAAGAGCAGCAGTGCTTTTCATTGGTGAGTTTTCTCTCCAGCCCTGTGTCTGACAGCGACGACGGTTTTTCCCATCACACTGATCTCGTTTCAGCGAATGACAAGATTTTACTTCTTTGGAAAAGTAGAAAGCATTAGCCAGGAAAACCCAGTTTCTTCTCTTCCATCTGTAAACACAGCTATATCTTGCCTCTTTTGTTCTTACTGTAGTGGGAGATTCTGCGTGGGTTCATTTTCTCTCTGTTTTTTTCCCTTCCACCCCACCGTTTCTTGCATCTCAGCATCTTCCATCTCCAAGTGCTTGTATGTGATAAAGAATCCTAGAGAGATCGTTTCTAAACCCATTGTCTCGTTCTAGCCACAGCCTTTTTCTGTTTTAACAATTAGGCTTCTTGACTCTTTCTCATCTCTGCTTCCTCCTCACTGCACCTGTCTCTGCAGGCTACCTCCTCCTCACTGCACCTGCCTCTGCACAGCCACCTCCTCCTCACTGCACCTGCCTCTGCACGGCCACCTCCTCCTCCTCACTGCACCTGCCTCTGCACGGCCACCTCCTCCTTCTCACTGCACCTGCCTCTGCACGGCCACCTCCTCCTTCTCACTGCACCTGCCTCTGCACAGCCACCCCCTCCTCACTGCACCTGCCTCTGCACAGCCACCTCCCCCCTCCTCACTGCACCTGCCTCTGCACAGCCACCTCCTCCTCCTCACTGCACCTGCTCTGCACGGCCACCTCCTCCTCACTGCACCTGCCTCTGCACGGCCACCTCCTCCTCACTGCACCTGCCTCTGCACAGCCACCTCCTCACTGCACCTGCCTCTGCACAGCCACCTCCTCACTGCACCTGCCTCTGCACAGCCACCTCCTCACTGCACCTGCCTCTGCACAGCCACCTCCTCACTGCACCTGCCTCTGCACAGCCACCTCCTCCTCCTCACTGCACCTGCTCTGCACGGCCACCTCCTCCTCACTGCACCTGCCTCTGCACGGCCACCTCCTCCTCACTGCACCTGCCTCTGCACAGCCACCTCCTCACTGCACCTGCCTCTGCACAGCCACCTCCTCACTGCACCTGCCTCTGCACAGCCACCTCCTCACTGCACCTGCCTCTGCACAGCCACCTCCTCACTGCACCTGCCTCTGCACAGCCACCTCCCCCTCCTCACTGTATCTTTTTCCAAACAGCCACCCTCCATTTTTCCTTCCTTTTGGTCAAGGGTACCACTGACCTCGAGCTTTCTGACTGTGTCAGTCTTAATCTTAAATCTTTGTGTGGCAGCTAGCATCGACGAGCCCGCTTGCACTGTGCATAGCACTGTGCATAGCCCGCTTGCACTGGTGTTCTCAGCTTTCATGGCGCTCACATCCTCAGGCCTTTCCTGTGTTTCTCTGCCTACTCTAAATTTCTCCAGGAATGCGTTAGTTACTTTCTATTGCCATGATAAAATAGCCCGAGAAAATCCAGAGCTTCAGCCCACAGTCCCTGGTCACCATTGTTTTTGGACAGTGGTGGGGCAGAGCATCATGGTGGAGCTGGATTGCTTACTTCTAGACAGCTGTGAAGAAGAGAGTGAGAGAAGGGCCTGGGACAAGATGCATAGCCCTCCCCACTATCCAGGTTCCGTCTCCTGGCATCTCCACTGCTCCTGGACCAGACACAAGCCTTTGGGGTGGAGAGGTCACTACAGATCCCAGCTCTGAAGCATTTTCTTTAGAGTCCAGTTATATGTGCTTGCTAGGAGTCCACTGCGACCTCATTTTCTTTTACACATTCTTCATGGGCTGTGTGATTCCTCCCGTGGCTCCAGTTTTAACACCCAGCTCTCCATCCATGGCTGTTGAGTGTGGAAAAACCCAGCCATTGGCCATTTCCCAGACCTGTTGTCAATAAATGATGTTCACCATCCAAGTTTCTTCTGGTTGCCATAACAAAAGACCTTAGGCCATATGTCTTAAACAACAGAAATTCATTTTCTCACAGTTGTGGGGGCGGGGAGTCCAAGGTCAGGGTGTTGGCAGGATTGGTTTCTCCTGAGGCCTACCTCCTTCATGTGCAGACCCTTGTCCTCAGGTCTTCTCTGTCCTCCCAGGATCTTTGCCCTGTGGAGACAGATGACTCCTACCCTCAAGATCTCATGTAACCTTTACCTCCTTAAAGATCTACTTAAAATTCGTTCACACCAGGGTGTAGGCCTTCAAAATGAATTTAGACACAGTGCAGACTGTCATTACCTGATGAGAATTTAAGGTCCATCCTATTTTGTCCCTGTACCACGTTTGATTCACATCCTGATTTGTGTTCTCAATATTAGAACTATTCCCATCTCTCTTGCCACTTCAAACATTAAAAAAAACTGGTTCATTAACATCCTTTTGGGGTACATATTATTTTCTGTTAGGAATGCAGCCGAAGGTCAGGATATGTAAGATTACAGTCGATGGAAGCCAACTATGGTGGCTGATGATTGTAGTCCTTGCCCTCAGAGTGAAGCAGGAGACTAGTTTAGGGAAAGCCTACGTAGCTACATAGTGAGTTCCAGGCCAGCATGGGTTACAAGTGTTAGACTGCCCTAAAACCACAACAGAGTGGATGGAAAGAAATTATAGATGAGTAAAGGTGATCTGCAAAGTCAAAATTATAAGACCAAGCTTTTTCTAAAAAAAAAAAAAAAACAAAAAAAAAACCCCGAAACCAATGAGCAAAGACAAATGAGCAAAGAGGACCACGAAAGCTTAAGATTAAATAGTTTATTATTAAATATATTAAAAGTTTAAATAGCAATTTAAATTAATGACAGTTTTCTGGAAGGAGATGAATGATCATGATTTATTCATGAGATAAGGAAATCAAGAAATTAAAGGTAGACAGTGCCGACGACTTCAAATTGTTCTCTGATCAACATTTGTGCCCCGTGGCATGCAGGCCTGCATGTGGGCACACGCGCGCATGCATATGCGTGTGCACACACACACACACACACACACACTAAGTGTACTTAAAATAAAAAAAGCCAGGCTTAATGGCACGCACACCTTTAATTCCAGCACTTGGAAGGCAGAAGAGGTGGATCTCTGGGAGTTTGAGCTTAGCCTGGTCTACAGAGCAAGTTCTAAGAGAGACCTTGTCTCAAAAAAGAGAAACAGGAGGAAATGATGAATGTTAGGGCAGGGAAGTAGCTCACTGATAGAGTGCAAAGCCCTGGTTTGATGTTCAACACTGCAAAACTAAATAGTAATAAGTAAAAACCATGGAAGATAATACCTTCACAAAGGCTCTGGGCTTATGTTCCTGTTTGTTATTAAGGGTTTAGTGATTCCTGTCCATCCTTAGCTGAATAGGTGATTTTACAGAAAATAAAATTATTTATTTATTTATTAAAGATTTCTGTCTCTTCCCCGCCACCGCCTCCCATTTCCCTCCCCCTCCCCCAATCAAGTCCCCCTCCCTCATCAGCCCAAAGAGCAATCAGGGTTCCCTGCCCTGTGGGAAGTCCAAGGACCACTCACCTCCATCCAGGTCTAGTAAGGTGAGCATCCAAACTGCCTAGGCTCCCACAAAGCCAGTACGTGCAGTAGGATCAAAAACCCATTGCCATGGTTCTTGAGTTCTCAGTAGTCCTCATTGTCCGCTATGTTCAGCGAGTCCGGTTTTATCCCAGGCTTTTTCAGACCCAGGCCAGCTGGCCTTGGTGAGTTCCCGATAGAACATCCCCATTGTCTCAGTGTGTGGGTGCACCCCTCGCGGTCCTGAGTTCCTTGCTCGTGCTCTCTCTCCTTCTACTCCTGATTTGGACCTTGAGATTTCTGTCCGGTGCTTGGAAGAATGGATGAAGAAAGTATGGAATATAACATATTAGAGTACTACTCAGCAGTAAAAAACAAGGACTTCTTGAATTTTGCATGCAAATGGATGGAAATAGAAAACACTATCCTGAGTGAGGTAAGCCAGACCCAAAAAGAGGAACATGGGAGGTACTCACTCATATTTGGTTTCTAGCCATAAATAAAGGACATTGAGCCTATAATTCGTGATCCTAGAGAAGCTAAAGAAGAAGGAGAACCCAAAGAAAAACATATAGGCATCCTCCTGAATATTAACCTTCATCGGGCGATGAAAGGAGACAGAGACAGAAAATAAAATTTAAAGTTTATAGTCGAGCCCTACTATCAAAATCCGAGAGTTTTTTCTCTTTTAAATAACTAGTTACGGGTCTTCAGGGTGGGTCAGCAGGTAATTGTACTTACTATGTGGGCCTGGTAACTTAAATTCCATCCCTGGAACGCGGGTAATGTGGAAGGAGAGAACCAACTCCATGAAATTGTCCTCTGATGTTTGTGGTGCACGCAGACACACACCTTTGACAGTAACCCCCACTTGTTCCTGAGTAAATATGAAAAGAGTTATATAAAGCCACCTAAACTTAAAGAATGCTTCCTTGATAAAAATCCCAGTATATTTGAGTCCAATGTACATTGCCTTTCAGTAAAAATACTAAAGATCTTCCCACCAAAGTGGTCTTGATGTGCTTCTGACATCCTGAGCCCTAGTCTCGGACAACAACTGATGCTTTCAGCACGAACTCTTCCTCTCTGAGTTGCTGTAGCCCCTGGAAGATGCTTTCCCCGTGGGCGCCACTTTACTTGGTGCACCGGGCTCTGCCTGGCTCGTCGCTTCTAATTTAACTGGCCAGCACTCAGCCGCAAATCCAACCTCCTGTGCTCCTTGCTCTGCTCCTGTCACCCGCATGACCCTAGAGGTGGCCTCCAAAGAGAGTGGTACTACCAGGAGGTGTGGCCCTGTGCAATAGGTGTGGTCTTGGAGGAAGTGTGTTATGGTGGGGGCAGGCTTTGAGGTCTCCTATGCTCAAGATATGGCCCAGTCTGAGGCCACTTCCTGTTGCCTGCAAAGATGTAGGACTCTCAGCTACTTCTCCAGCACCGTGTCTGCCTGTACGCCACCATGTCCCACCATGATGATCATGAACTGTAAACGAGCCACCCCAATGTTTGTTTTCCTTTATAAGAGTTGCCATGATCATGGTGTCTCTTCACAGCAATAGAAACCCTAACTAAGAACCCTCTTGGGAAGTATTGTCTGCCTGCAGAATCTGGCGCTTGGAAAGCAGGATTGTGCTCTGTGTCTATGTCCACAAGTACCCCGTGTCTAACTATGTCTGCAGGATCTTGTGAGGTGCCTGGTAAACAAGGCTTTCCTGAATCTAAGCAGTCTGAGCCAGGGTGGGTGGAGGGTGGCTCCCGTGGTTCCTGGGAGCTTTGGGGTGTATCCTTATCTAGGATTACAATAATTCACTAGCCCTTGCCAGGAAACACTGACCAGGGCCTCACCTCACAGCGAGTGGGGCCACTTAGGCTCTCTGCGGTCGGACAGCTAACACTACACAGTGAGCTGCATCTCAGCACTCGGGTGGGGAGTTAATTGTCGGCTTACTAACGAGGACACAGGCTGTGGTGCCCTGTGTGCCGAAGCGGGGACTTCTCCCCAGCTGGGACTTGGGCTCAGTCTGTAACCACTTTCCTGCAGGGTTTGAAGTCCTGTGCTGTGCCTCTGGGGAATTGTCAATGGGCAGGGTCAAGGCCTGGGTTTAGGCCTGGATTGTAGATGAGCGAAGGAGTTGTCAGCCAGGCTCTTAGTTCTCTTCATTCTCTTGTGAACACGCTTCCATGTTGTAGTTTAAAATTGTATGCAAGTTATTGGGCACTCCCAGACGCCAGTTTGTCTGCCAGTTACACATTGAATTTAGGACTAGAGAGATGGCAGCTAAGAGCGTATTCTGCTCTTGGAGAGGGTCCGAGTTGAGTTCCCAGCACTCAGGTCAGATGGCTGCCACTGCCTGTGACTCTGGGGGATCTGACATTGTCTATGGGCCTCCATAGGCACCGCGTTCACGTGCACAAACCCACACATAGATACACATAGTTAAACCTATAAATATAAAATCTTTTATTTCTGTGATGAAACGCAGCTTGGGGAAGAAAGGGTTGGTTTATTTGGCCCACTCTTCCACATCACAGTTGATCATTGAAAGAAGGCAGGGCTGGGACCTGGGGATAAGAATTGAAGCAGAGTTGATAGAGGGACGTGTTTACAGGCTTGCTCCTCATGGCTTGCATAGCCTGCTTTCTTATAGAACCCAGGACCACTTTTCCTCCAGAGTGGTCCCACTCACAGTTGACTGGGCCCTCCGATATCGTCACTAACTAAGAAAACGGTGCTGAGGCAGCAGCTCCATCATGGTCTATCCTGGGCTCTCATGGTGCCAGGCCTCCATGACCTCTTCATTCATGCCTTCAAAACAAGTACCACCTGGGAGGCTTAAACATCACCAAGTTTGGCTGCCAGCTCAAGGTACAACCTTGGCCACCTCTGGAGCACAGTTTCTGTGCATTGACACTGAGGAAACTTCCCAGATTTCACCCCAGCGATGCTGGTCTCTTAATCACTGCTAACTTCTCAGCTCCAGCTGACCAGCATGGGTTGTCCCCGTAAAGCAAAGGTTTCACTTCCATGATGCTGGTCTCTTGTTAATCACATCTGACTCTTCAGTTCCAGCTCATCAGACACCACGGATTCTTCACACAAATAGCCTGCTGGAGTATTTGCTTCCCTCTGAAGCTTCACAAGCCAGGCCTCAACCCCGCGTTTTCACAACTCCTGTTCTTCAGGCTCCCACAGAAAGGCCCACCAAGCTTTGAGTACTGGTGGCTTTTCCAGCCCAAAGTTCCAAAGTCCTTCCACAATCCTCCCCACAAAACATGGTCAGGTCTGACAAAGCAGCACCCCATTATCCTAGTACCAATTCTGTCTTAGTTAGGGTTTCCATGACTGTGATGAAATACAGTAGCTAAAAGAAGCTCGGGAAGGGAAGGGTTTATTTGGCTCACACTAACACATCACTGTTTATCATCAGAGGAAGTCAGACGAGAAACTCAGACAGGGCAGGAACCTACCTGGAGGCAGAGCTGATGAAGAGGCCAGAAAGGAGTGCTGTTTATGGCCTTGCTTCTCACGGCTTGCTCAGCGTTCTTTCTTGTAGCACCCAGGACCACCAGCCCAGGGATCGCCTACCCACAATGGGCTGGACCCGCCCCCTGAAGTCACTAGTGAAGAAAATACCCTATAGGCTTGCTGACAGCTAGAGCTTATGGAGGCATTTTCATAATTAAGTCTCTCTTCTCTCAAATGATTCTAGCTGTGTCAAGTTGACATAAAGACTAACTGGTAAAACTACATAATAAAGATGGCCAACTTCCAAGATGGCTGGCATCTCCCTCACCTTGTCCTTGAGACAAAAGCCTGGCAGCTTAAAACAAAGATTTTGTGCCTCCCCTGCCCCCCGCAGGAGGGCCCCTGCTGATGGACTGGCTCAACAAGTTCAAGGCTGAATCAGCACGTGTGTGTGTGTGTGTGTGTGTGTGTGTGCGCGCGCGCTCCCTCACCACAAAATTAGCCTTTTTTTAGCTGCTGATTCTGGCTGCTCCAGTTTGCTGTGTTTGAGATTCCTTCGCTGATACCTGTAGCACTGGAGATTTTTTCCGCCTTTAATTGGCAGAGAAAGAGAACCTGGTTTAAGACCCCGAATGGTAACATTTTCACCTCTGTAGGCTCAGGTGCCCACAATCACAGTTAAGATACAGAATGTTTTCATCACTGCAAGGATTCTTTCTAAAAAATTATTTTATGTATGTGGGCACTTTGTTGACTTGTATGTCTGTGCACCATGTGTGTTCCTGGTGGCTGCCAAGGCCAGGAAAGGGCAGCAGATCCCCTGGGACTGGAGTTAGAGATGGTTGTGAGCCACTGTGTGGGTGCTGGGAGCCCAATCTGGGTCCTCTGGAAGAGCAGCCAGCGTTCTTACTGAAACCCTCACCAGCCCTCTGATCATTTCATTAAGGAAAATTCTGTAAGTGGATTGGTTGAGGTTTTAGAGTAGTTGGGATTTTAAGACCACTGGTACCTAGACATTGTCATCTGTGACGGGTATTCTTGGTGTCAGCTTGACTACATATGGAATTAACTAAAACCAAAGGGCTGGGTACACCTGTGAGGGATTTTTAAAAATTAAATCATTCAAAGTCAGAAGAACTACCTTTAATCCATATCTTTTGAGGTGGAGGACCCACCTTTCATCTGGGCCACACCTTCTGCTGGTAGCCTATTTAAAGGATGCGGAGAAGGAAGCTTGCTGTTCCTGCTTGCTTTTGCTGGCAAATCTGTTCCTTCATTGGCATTAAGCCTACTTGTTCGGGATTCTGGTGTAGGCTGAAGACCAGCTGAGACATCCAGCCTTGTGGACTGAACAGCTGCTGGGTTCTTGGGCCTTCTGTTGGTAGAGTGCTATTGCTGGACTATCTGGACCACAGCCTGTGAGTCACTCTTCATAAACCCCTTTGTATATAGAGTCATTCCATCCGCTCTCTCTAAAGAGCCCCGACGCATGCACCATCTGACTGAGCTTCTCTTGGAGTTTCAGTTTGCAGTTCTTATTTTAATGAATATCGGCATCTTTTTTTTTTTTTAAAACCTGAAAGCCTTTATTGGTCCAGTTACATGTGTTTACATCCAGCGTTAGTCAAAAGTTTCTGCTTTCACAGCCGTCCCCTTTGCCTTCCATTTCTTTTCCATGACATTTTCTCAGTTGTGGACTGAATCATAGATGAGACCCCTATAGTGCTATATTATTTGTGTTTTAATAAATAAAGCCGCCTGAAGATCAGAGGGCAGAGCAGTCATATATTGGCACACACCTTTAATCCCAGGGAGACAGACCAAGGCCACCTTGGGCTACACAAGATGAATCCAGAAACAGATCCAGGTGGTGTGATGGTTCACATCTTTAATCCCAGTGCTTGGGAGTCACACAGTTTTAATCCCAGCACCAAGGAGGTGGAGACAGGAGTGATGTGGCTGGGCAGACAGGAATATAAAGGGGAAGAGACAGGAACTCAGTGGAGTGTGGAGTCTGAGGATTCGTGGAGACAGGATCTCACCCCTTCAGTCTGAAGATTTGGTAGAGGTAAAAGGTCTCTCTAGTGACTGGCTGATTTGCTTTTCTGATCTTCATCTTGAACCCTGATATCTGTCTCTGGGTTTTTATTATTCGTGCTGCAGGCCCCTTTACTGGTGACGTAGCTCTAATGAGCAGAGACAGAGACTTCGGGGCAACCTGCAGAACGAGAGCTTGGTGGGCAGAGCGTGTGACTCAGGTGAAGGCTCCTAGCCCCAGTCCTGCTGAGGAAGGGCAAGTGGCAACTGTAGGCACTGTGCTGACCTGGGGTGTCAAAGTCTCTCCGGTTGCTCTGGCATGCAGTTGGAGATTCATGGCCACAACCAGGAGTATTAACTTTAAATATGTGTGTGTGTGTGTGTATCCCCATTGCATTTCTTCTTGCTGACTTGTTTTCTTACTCATTTTGCCATTAGGGTTATTTTTAAAACGCTGTCTGCAGTACTACAAATGGCCAGCAGAGGACAGCAGTGCACCATAATGGCATGGGCTGGAATCTGAGGCTTAGCAGTGTATTCTGGGCAAATCTTGGCTTGGATTTACAATCCAGAGTAAGTGCTTAAATCCTCCGAGTCGGAGTCTATGCTGTGGTTTAGGGCCACAGTGATGATTTTGAAAGGTCAAGGGACCAGTGAGATGATGGCTCAGCAGGTAGAAGCACTTGCTACCAAGTCAGACAGACTTAGTTTGCTCCTGAGCCCTACCGGGTAGAAGGAGAGAACCACATGGTCCTCTGATCTCCATATGCATACAGTGGCACACACACACGCATGCACACACACACACACATGCACACACACACACGTACACACACACACATATGCACACACACACACACACACACACACGCGCACACACACTTGAAAAAAGAAAGGCCAAGCCTGTGGATGCCAGAGAGAGAAATGAATTCTGTCCATAGAGCTCCCTCAGCTGGAAGTCACTTCTCCGTCACCATGGTCCTGCCCAAGTCCCAGGATGATGCAGAGCACGGTGTGTGTGTGTGTATTTCCATCTTCTAGACTTGAGTGACTCCCGACACATGCCCGTTTACTTCCCAGCAGCCCGGCCAGAGTTTCGGGCAAGGGACTTGGTATGACTCGGTGTACCATGGC